>NW_027526445.1:27394600-27787100 GCF_048455015.1 Haemaphysalis longicornis | reverse complement strand
GAGCAGGTATTTTAATGTTTCCCTAGGGCTAGTTAGGGTAAATAAGAGATAAGGTAGGAATAAATTGCAACAACGCCGTCAAAAACCTTGCTACGTTGAAATGGTGATGGGCAGGAAACACCGTCTGTGTAGAAAAATCTCCTGTACAGTGTTTTCTATGTCCATAAATAATAGGATAAACTACCATCAGACAATGCGCCCCTAGCAGTGCTTATACGATAAAAACACAAACTGTGGTAGTCAGTAGAAAATGACGACAGTGAGCGGCAGATAATGCATGTGGGGCGGTATTTTCCACAGCTAATTTCAGGGGCGACATTATGCCGGGACATAGAAGGTTTTCACGGGTGACGTCTCTAGACTACTTCCATATGTAGTGATTCGTTCGTACAACGCTTTCCGCGAGTCTAGAACAGCGCATACATCGTTACTGCTGCAATATCTGAGGACTTTATACGGTTCACCAATGTCAGTCGTTTATATAGTTAACCTGTGAGGACGTTATATGGTTCACCTATGTCACCTATACCCTTTTTACAATGGCGCAGACTAGAAGACATGGCACAAAAGTGACGTTAACTTGGTGTTTTCGGAAGGGGATATTATTAGAAGGACCGTGAATTCTGTAAATTTATGCATTCAGACAGAGCTTACCTTCTTGAGGTTAGAGATATTCGGGCATCTTAGGTAGATACATCAATAGAAAAATATTTTGCCGAATGTATATCCTCAGTGCTCAGCGTAAAATGCGCTGATTCTGACTGAATGACGCAACTTTGCATTTTTGTTACGACCGGAGTGCCGCGTGCACTAATTGCGGTTCCGGCGCCGGGGAAAAAATAATTGATCGTCATGCCGCTCTGCGAAAGTGAAAGCCCTCAAAATGGTAGCAGAGGAGGGTATGAAATGTTTCCCGTCATTGCTCGTGGGGGGGGGTGGCTTCTTTCTTGCGCTCGGTAGGGTGAATAGATGAGCGTACAGAGAATCGGAACTATTTTTTCTTACTGTTCCGTTCTACCGCTATGATAATTGGTCAGTTCGCATAACGTGACATATGCTTACGCTGCGGCTGCGGGGTAATATTCCCAGGTTCTTTTTTTGTTATATTTTAGTAGGTCATCTGTGATAGGCTTAGCTTACTGTAGATGCGACTGTCTCGCAACCCTGACAAACGCTAAAGGCTCGGATGTTGCTGACTCGCGTGCTTCATTGGCGGTGATTTAATTCCATTATCTCGTGATACTATGTTCGAATTCTCTTTTGGCTAAGCATGTATTCTGCCTAGATGACGCACGCGTTCGGTGGCTTGGACGAGAACAGCTCCATTTAGCAATATTAGTCCTGCCTAGCATTCCAACATAGCCTGCTAGCACGTACTTTATAAGAAAAACCTGGGACGAGGTTTCAATTGTTTAGAGGCGCGTTATCATCGATAATGCAGTTTAGATGCTTGCTTTTTCGTCCCATTTAACTAATTCTGAGCCATACGCTCCAAGCCTCATTAGCCTGATGCATGCGATGGCCTCTTTGTCATTTGCGTCATGGAATTTTTCCCATGAAGGTGAAACCGTTCAAACGTAGAGGTATACAGCTTTGCAGTAACGAGGAGAATACATTTGAATGTCTGTAATATTCCCATGGAACATGGATTGGGTTTGTTCGTTTATTGTTTGTTGTTACTGCGCGGCCGCAGTGGGCGGTGTTAGTTCTGTGCGAAGTGACGCGCGTATCAATTTATTATTTATATGCCGCACTTCTTATCTTTTTTGATTGGGAGAGCGTTTCGATGTAACGTCACACGCCTAGAATAATCTTAATTGATCTACAGTGTTGTCGTTGTAATTCGATGGTTGGAGAAAAATAGCCGCAGGGCAGACGCCCCTGTATTGGATTCGCTGACGCCAGTTTGAACACCTCAACTTGTTGACTGCTGTTCCGCCGCCGTTTATTAGTTGAGTTGTTATTGGTGCAGATGGTTGCTCCTGTAAACTAATTTTAGTTTCAAGTCTACCGCGTCGTCCTTGGCTACGGGACATTGGGTAGAAGTGCTTGGAAACGCACCATTTATGGTGCCTACGCCTTCTGGAAGTGAAGGAGCCAGCCCTAGGCGAGCAAGCAGCCGACTTCATGGTTTACGGGAAGATTTTGCTCTCCTACCAGAACGAACCAAGAGAAAGACTGCTGCAGGTGACAACATGGTGCAACAAGCCACACTCCCCATAGTCCTCTAAGAGCCCTGGGAACCACCATCATTCCCTGGATCCCCTGGTGAAGACCCCGAAGACTAGTTAAGGAGAGTGGTGTGCATCCGGACACCTAACTGGTGGTGTGAAGTAGAAACTTTCCGCCATGCTTTCTTTTATTTAGAAGATACAGCCCGAACTTGATTGGAGAATAATGTAAGCTCCTTCACCGTATGGACACTCTTTACCAGCGAGTTCATTAAAACATTCAGCGTGGTCATGCGGAGAGAACGAGGGGCACTTTGGTTGGAAACGCGCATGCGACACCCTAACTAAAGGGCCGTGACCCTCGTGTGAGGAACTTAAGCGATTATCTCGCCGCGTGGACCCCGAAATCACACAAGAAAAAAACCTCAGGTTTCTCGTGCGAGGGTTGAAGCAATAAGTCTTTGCTTGCCTTGTTCGCAACACCCTTAAAACGGTAGTCGAATTCACGTCAGAGGCTTGCGCAATGTAGAAAATGGAAATTCGTACGAGGCAGCACGAGGGCTACATCAATGCAATAGCCTCCGAGAAGATCGGTGTAGAGGAGATTAGCTCCCTTTCACTACGACAGACAAACAGCCCAGTCGTCAGGGCGGATTTCGGAAACTTTTCCCAATGACGCCGTTAGCACATGTCGCTTCCCACACTGAGATCATTAGAGGAGATGTTGAACAGGCGCTGGGGGCTTCTATGTCATCGGAAGTACTCCGCGAGCCAAGAGCAATGACCTTCTCCACAGCTCTTCGACGGCCCCGCCCCGCTCCAGTTCGTCGTCATGAGGCCCCGCGATACCGCCGTCCACTGTCGCCCCCCACTACCACCCGTAGTCCAACACCAGATGCCGAGGAAGACGGACGTAAGGCAAATGCCCGATAATTGTCCCCTGTGCAATCACTGCAGTGAAGCCGATCACATCTACCATCGCTACCAATAAAAGAGGGTGGGCTTGGCAGGATTCTCCGCCGACGCAGCACGCGTTCCCGGCCCGCGCAATACTGGCTTGGAAGAATTCCTGTCCAACACCTAACAATCTACAGCATGCCTCAACCGTTCTCTGTCGCCCAACCAATACGGATCGCGAAGCCGTCGACAGAACACAGACTTCACCCATGGGAGATGCCGTAGCACACGCAAAGGAAGCTTAAAAACCCGCAATCGTGGAGGTAAAATGTCACAACGGCGGAAAAACGGAAATAAACCAACGAAGCAACGACTCGAAGATGAAGGCAATTCCCGACATGCCCTAATACCTACAACTCCATCTATCTCTGACATGAGTCCCGAACATGACGACTGCAACCCTGCGCGAAGCCTACCCGACATACTGATCCTTATGGTGAGAAGATGACGATAAAGACTACGCATAGCGCCAGACCTTCCAGACGCACAAGCCGAGATACGACACTTCGACGCACCAGGAACTCATGCAAGGAGACATGCGACATCTATTTGTCCATCGACGGCTTTGGTGTAATAGCCCTGAAGACCCGGGAACCGATTGCTCAGTAAGGACCCTATGATTGACGTCTAAGCTCAGGAACTTCACTAGCAGACGGGTCGGTGCGCACACATGCACAGCCCGAGGCCATCTCGTAACGCAAATTGGAACGTGCCAATCACGGGTAACCTTACACGGCACAACGTACACTGCCGCGTTCCTCATTTTCTCCAACTGCTGCAGCGACGTAATTCTCTGGATGGAATTGCTGACTGACAACGCAGCCACAATTGTTGTGCAGACCAAGTCAGTAAATTACCCTCCGATCTCGCCATGACTCAGGCACCAAACCCAGAACACCATGCTGCTGTAGCAATTGCCGATAATCGTGTAACCCTGCCACCCCGCGCATGCTTGATGATAACTGTTTACTGTCGTGATACGGTCCCCAACGTCGACGCTATCGTAGAGAGCGACCAAAGTTTCTTTCGTGGCGGTGAGTGTCTCCGTCTTAAGAGGTAACGCGCGCTCAATCAATCGAAATCTCACGTTTTGATCGCTAGCTTAAACAAAGAGTAGCTGCATCTAAACAAGCACGATGCGATTGCGTTGCTCCAAGAAACCCAAGAACCAAATGACGTGATCGCGCTCGCCGACTTTAAACACGCAAGCGATGATGCTTTCAAGCTTCTGCCTACCGTCGACGTGAAACAGGAGCTACCCGCCCAAAAACAGAACAAACATAAAAAACGGAACGGGTTTGCTGCGTCGCTGCAACGAGTGCTTTTTGTCCGACGTAAAATTACGTCTGACACTTCTATAGAAGTACCGAATTATAACCAAAGATGGATCCCGACCACTCGACAGTGACCGTACCCCGCGTCTTTACACGAGCCTGAAGATATCCCGACACATTTCGCAGACATTCTCGGCGATGACATTATAGAGCCATGGAAAAGCCACTAGGCTGCGGTGGTCCTACTAGTGAATAAAAATAGTACATTACGGTCTGAGTTTACTGCGGGCGACTGAACAAAATCACAGGAAGCACGTTTCGTCCTTCGCAAGTATCCATGACGCCATCCACCACATCTGTGTGAGAAGTACTTCTCATCGATCGATCTGAAGACAGGCTACTGGCAAATTGAAATGGACGAGCGAGACCGAGAGAAGGTTTCATTCAGAGCCCCGGACGGCCTATAGACCTCACGGTGGTGTCGTTTGGGCTCTGCAGGGTAGCAGAAACGTTTTAATCAGTCATTGATTCATTATTCAGCTAGCTGCCTTGAAGTGGCGCATCTGCGTTGTATACTTTGCCCACGTTGTGGTATTTGCCCGAACTATCGACGAACAATTTGCTAGAATAAAGTCTCTACTCGGGCCATTCGTATTTCGGAGTTAACAGTGAAGCCTGAAAAGTGCCGCTTCGCGTATACCGAACTTAAGCAGTTGGGCCACGTCAACGTCACGAGAGTGATGCTTGACCCGGCAAAAATTTCGGCCATAGCGAACTTCCCAGGACCAAAAGACAATAAGGGCATTGCAAAGATTTTTTGGACTTTGCGCTTACAGCCGGCGCTTCGTCACAAACGTCCCTCACACTTTGGAGACACTCACAAGCTTGAGGAAAGAGAGCACCCCTTTAAGCTGGAAAACGCCTAAGCGGAAGCATTGTGCTAGCTGCACAACTCGTGAAAGAACCTACAGTACCCAATCATTTCGACGAAAACGCCGAAACGGAAATTTACACGGACGCCAGATATATAGGCATAGGTGCCGTCTTCGTCCAAAAGTAAAGCGGTTGAAAAAAAATCTTTGCCTATGCCAGGCGTGGTTTGTCGAAGGAAGAAAAAAGCACTCTACCTGGGAGGTAAGGGACGACGCACTTGTTTTGGGAAAGAAACAAGTTTATTGGAGCGAACTTGTGCTCCCCTAAGAACTCAAAAGAATACAGAGGCGGCGATGGAGCGGTGAACGAGGTGACGTGAGTCAGCGAACGTCACAGAATCGAATACCCCAGAGTCTGCTCTGCAGGCTTTTTATCTTTCGGCGCGCGTGGTTCTCGAACCATCGATTCCCATCGAGAACATTGTAGATCCAACAGGATTATTCCGGGCTGTTCACGTTAGATCGGAATGCTCTCCCTATCACAACAGATAACACATGAGGCACAGAAAGAAAGAATGTAACACGCGCTTCCCTTGGCACAGAGATAACACAGACCAGCGCAGCCGGGCGGTAAAAGCAAAACAGAAATAAACAAACCCAATGCATGGTTCGCGGCATTGCCCCCCCTCTAAGGGTGCATCGACCCGATGCTAACATTAGCGACAGTCCGAACAAAAAACATTAAAAGTTCGTCATCGTCCATAGAATGGTTTTAAGCGAACCACGTGGACGACTTCGGGCCGCGTGTGTCATCGTGATGTGCCGCAGTCACCATCGGGGATCACTTCGTAGGTGAGTTGGCCAACACGTCGTAAAATCTTGTAGGGACCGAAAAGCCGTCGCAGGAGTTTCTCACTCAGTCCGCGTCGTCGGATGGGAGTCCAAACCGACACACGATCCCATAGGTGGTACTCGGCGGCTCGGCTTCGGAGGTTGTAGCGGCCGGCATCCACCAGCTTATGATCCGTTATATGAACTCGAGCGAGCTGGCGTGCCTCCTCCGCACGCTGAAGGCATCCTTGGACGTCGGCGTTCAGGTCGTCGTCTTCTACGTTGCGCAGCAAGGCGTCAAGCATTGTAGTCGGCCGTCTTCCATAGACGACCTCGAACGGTGTCATCTGCGTGGTTTCTTGGATTGCCGTGTTGTACGCAAACGTGACATACGGGAGCACTTCGTCCCAAGTCATATGTTCAACGTCGACGTACATGGACAGCATATCCGCAATCGTCTTGTTCAAACGTTCTGCTCGTCCGTTCCCTTGGGGGTGGTACGCCGTCGTTCTTCGGTGATCCGTGTTGCTTTAGCGTAAGAATCCTTGCATGAGCTCCGCTGTAAAGGCCGTTCCGCGGTCCGTGATAAATACTTCCGGGGCTTCATGTCGCAGCACAACTTGTCTTATAAAAAACTTGGAGACTTCTTGTGCAGCCCCCATAGGAAGAGCGGCGGTCTCCGCGTAGCCCCTCTCGTTGACTGTTGCTATGACAATCCACTTGTTCTCGGATCGTGACGTAGGGAATGGGCCGAGAAGGTCCATTCCTATCTGTTGGAAAGGCCTTGATGGGACGGCGGTCGGCTGAAGAGGTCCGGCAGGTCTCCTCGGTGGTGTTTTTCGTCGATGGCAGTCACGACAGCTCCGGAAGTAGTGGGTGATGTCGGATGTGAGGCGGAGCCAGTAGTACTTCGCCTTGATTTTTCCATTTGTGCGGGCTTTGCCGAGATGTCCGGAAGACGGGTCGTCGTGGCACGCTTCCAAAATTTCGTCACGAAGGTGTGCGGAGATCACAAGAAGGTAATTCGTTCACGTTCCGGGGCTGAAATTCTTATTCACGAGGAAAGAGTTTCTCAGGCTGAATGCTGGTAAGCTGCGTTTGTTAGGTCCTAGGTACGGTGACATTGCATCCCTCGAGGTAGTCGATTATGACGCCTAAGTCATTGTCGAGACGCTGCTGAGTGGCTAGGTCGCTCTCCGTCACGATTCCCAAGAACGCGCTGTCTTCATCAGAGTCTTGTGCTGGTGGGTCGACGCGGGCCCAGGACAGGCAGTCGGCGTCGGAGTGTTTCCAGCTGGATTTATAAACAACTGCAACTTCGAACTCCTGCAGGCGCAAGCTCCACCGCCCAAGACGGCCAGAGGGGTCCTTCGAATTGGCCAGCCAACACAGCGCGTGGTTGTCTGTCACAACCTTGAATGGTCTTCCATAAACGTATGGGCGAAATTTAAAAATCGCCGATATAATTGCTAGGCACTCTTTCTCAGAGGCAGAGTAGTTTTTCTCCTCCTTCGACAGACCACGGCTGGCATAGGCGATTACCTTATCGCACCTGCTTTGTTTTAGAATGAGGAAAGCACCCAAGCCTATATTACTGGCCTAGTGTGTGTTTCCGTTTCGGCCTTTTCATCGAAATGAGCGAGCACGGGCGGGCTTTGCAGGCGTTTTTGCAGCTCGCAGAATGCGTTTTCTTGGTCGTTGTCCCATCTGAAAGGGGTGCTATCATTCGTCAAGCGCGTGAGCGGGTCAGCAATGCGTGCGAAGCTTGCGACGAAGCGCCTGTAGTATGCGCACAGTCCGAGAAATCTTCGCACGCCCTTCTTCTCTTTCGGCCTTGGGAAGTTTGCATCGGCAGAAGTTTTTGCTGGGTCAAGTAGGACTCCCGCGGCGTTGACGACGTGGCCCAAGAACTTGAGTTTCTCGTACGCGAAACGGCACTTTTTAGGCTTGTGCTTTGCCTCTGCCGTACGAATGGCCTCGAGTACAGACTCCAACCTTGCGAGGTGTTCGTCGAAAGTCCGGGCGAATACGACAACGTGTATCGAGGTATACGAGGCAGGTGTGCCACTTCAGGCCAGCTATCGCCCTGTTCATGACTCGTTGAAACGTTGCTGGCGCCGTGCACAGCCCAAAAGGCATCACCTTGAACTCGCATAGGCCATCCGGGGTTATAAATGCAGTCTTCTCTCGGTCTCTCTCGTCCACTTCAATTTGCCAGTAGCCGGTCATCAGATCCATCGATGAGAAGTACTTCGCATGGCAGAGGTGGTCGAGGGCGTCGTCGATTCGTGGTAGGGGGTACACGTCCTTTTTGGTGTTTTTGTTCAGTCTCCGGTAGTCAACGCAGAACCTTATTGTGCCGTCTTTTTTCTTCACGAGTACGACCGGCGCAGCCCACGGTCTTTTCGAAGGCTGTATTTTGTCGACGCTGAGCATGTCGTCGACTTCAGTAGGGATGGCTTCCTGCTCGTTTGAAGAGACTTGGTACGGTACCTGTCGGGAAGGTCGGGCTGAATCTTCGGTTATAATTCGGTGCTTCGCTAGGGGTGTCTGACGTAATTTTGAGTTTGCCGAAAAACACTCTCTGTAGCGACGGAGCAAATTAAGTATTCTGTACCGATTTTCATGTGGCAGCGCCGGCTTCACGTCCAAAGGCTGCGGCTGCTTGGAAGCATCTGCGCGTGCGCATCCAAAGTTAGCGACCGCGATCACTTGACTTGCCTCTTGAGTTTCTTCGAGTAACGCAATTGCAGCGCCCTTGCTTATATGCTAGTACTCCTCGGTGAAATTGGTGACCAAAACACGGGATTTGCATTGCTTAAAGCGCGCAATGCCTCTTGCGACGGAGACACCGCGTTTGAGCAGCAACCTTTGGTGACCCTATACGATAGCGTCGATGTCAGGAGCAGCATCCTCACAGTAGACGGCGATCATCAAGCTTGCGCGAAGTAGCAGGGTGACGTGATCGGCGACGATCCTTACAGCAGCACGGTGATCGGTGTTGAGCGGCGGCGTCGTGGAGTGATCAGAGGAAACAGTTATACACTTGGTCTGGAGATCATTTATTGCGCCGTTGTCCGTCAAAAAGTCTATTCCGAGTATTACGTCGTGGGAGCAGTTAGGTAAAATTACGAACGCAGCAGGGTACGTGATGCCGTTTATGGTGCCGCGGGATGTGCACGTTCCACTTGGCGTTACGAGATCGCCTCCTGCTGTGCGTATATGCGGACCATCCCATCTTGTCATGGCTTTCTTCAGCTTAGACGCGAATGACCCGCTGGACGTCGGACGCTGCCTTACTCGAGTTCCGGGTGCGTCAGGGCGTCGCATCTCGACTTGTGCGTGTAGACGGTCGGGTACTGTGCGTCGCCGTTGTCGTCGTCTCAGCGGCAGGTTCGGTCGTGTCAAGTACGGGTCACGCCGTGTGGTTGTCATCGTGTTCAGGAGTCACGTTGGGGTTAGGTCTGGTCGCCGGGATGAGGGCATGTCGCAAGTCACAATATTCGGCGAATCGTTGCGTCGTTGGAGGGTTTTCGTTTTTCCGCCGTTGCGCAAGTTCGCCTCCAGAAGTTGCCGCCTTTACTTTCCCCTGCGCGGGCTGGGGGACCTTCCACGTGCGAAGTCAGCACTGCTACGGCTGTCCGGCGACTGGTACGGGAGGGGCGACGGCGAACGTTTGAAACGGGCTGGTCCACGGCAGGTGTTGGACAGGTATTGGTCAATGTCAGATGGGCGCTCTCCGGGTTTTGGGCGTGCTGCGTCGACGGAGAAACCACGAAGTTCTAGTCTCTTGTTTGGCCAGCGACGGTAGATGTGGTCGGCCTCTCCGCAGTGGTAGCACAGAGGCCGATTATCCGGTGTTCGCCACACGTCAGTCTTCCTCGGCGTCTGCTTTCGTACTACAGAGGTTCGGGCGGGCGACAGTGGGCAGCGGTAGGGCGGGGCCTCTAGACGACGTGTCGGAACAAGGCGATGTCCATGAACAGCCGCGGAGTAGGTCATAGCCTCGGACTCTCGGGGTGTTTCGGAAGGCAAAGAAGTTCCCAAAGCCTGCTGTACTTCTTCCCGGATCACGACAGCCAGGGAAGCGACTTGAGGTGTGGCATCGTCATCGGGAAAAGGTTCCGCAGCTCCTCTCTCACCACTGCACGGATGGTGTCGCGAAGTGAGTCGGAATCAATAGCGCCGGCACCAATCGTCTGGAAACGAGCGCATTGATGGTGCGGTCGTACTGCCTCGTTCGAATTTCGAGCGTATTCTACATCGCGGCGGCCTCAGACGCGAATTCGGACATGGTCTTTGCGGGTTGCGAACAAGGCACGCGAAGAGCTATTGCTTCACACCTCACATCAGAAACCATAGTTTCTTTTCTTCCGTCATGTCTGGGTCGGCACGGCGAAAAAGTCGCTTCATGTCCGAAAAAGTCGCTTCAAAGATCATGATCCCTTCGTTGGGGTGCTGCGTTCGAGTTTTCAGCAAAAGCGCTACGCGTTCCTTTCTGGCCGCGGGAGTAAATATCTTCAGTAACTCGCTTTTGAACTGAGCCCACTTTGTCAAGGAGCTCTCATGGTTCTCGAACCAAGTGCGAGCCGAATCTTCCAAGTAAACGAAAACATTCCGGAACGTTTCTGCGTCGTTCCACCTGTTGAATTTCCGGATGCACTCCAGTTTCTCCAACCATTCTTCTGTGTCTTCTGCGGGGGCTCCTCGGAATGATGGCTGATCCCGTGGCTCCTGCAGAACGACGGGACGATCGGCTTGGTTGACCATGGTGCTGGTTGCGACGTCTTTCTTCTTCGCTTTCTCCGGTAGTAGACCGAACTCGGGGGGTAAATCTTGCCGGCGAAGGCTGGCTCTTGTTGGACTGGCTTGGCGGCTTTCAGAGGTTGTAGTGGGCATGAAGGGTGCGTACCCAGCACCTCTACAAGATGTTACGAAGCCAGGGATGACGCAGTTGTTGTGGGAAAGAAACAAGTTTATTGGAGTGAACTTGTGCTCCCCTAAGAACTCAAAAGAATACAGAGGTGGTGATGCAGCGGTGAAAAAAGTGACGTGAGTCAGCGAACGTCACAGAATCGAATACCCCGGCGTCTGCTCTGCAGGCTTTTTATCTTTCAGCGCGCGTGGTTCTCGAACCGTCGATTCGCATCGAGAACATCGTAGATTCAAAAATATTATTCCGGGCTTTTCGCGTTAGATCGGAATTATCTCCCTATCACAACAGATAACGCATGCGCACAGAAAGAAAGAATGGAACACGCGCTTCCCTTGGCACAGAGATAACACAGAACGGCGCTGCCGGGCGGTAAAAGCAAAACACAAATAAACAAACCCAATGCATCGTTCGCGGCAGTATGGGCCATTTGCAAATTTCGCCCACACGTGTATGATAGACCATTCAAGGTTGTTACCGACCACCCAGCGCTCCGTTGGCTCGCCAATTTAAAGGACCTTTATTGCCGTCTTGGGCGGCGGAGCTGGCGCCTACAAGAATTTTACGTTACAATTGTAGCTTAATCCGGCACGAAACACTCCTACGCCGATGGCCTTTCTCGTGCCTCCTCGACCCACCACCACAAGAGGGATGAAGAAAGTGCGTTCTTTGAGGTAGCGACGGACGCCGACCTGGCCCCCGAGCAGCGTGTGGAACTCGAGTTACGCGTTATGATCGAATACCTCGAAGGGCAAAACCTCGCCGTGCCTGGGGCCGCCAACCGTAACTTACCAGCATTCACCCTCAAAAACTCCGTCCTCGCGAAGAAACATTTCAAGCCCAGAATGAAAACGCATTATATTTTTGTCATCCCTTCAGGCCTTGGTAACAAAAGCTTGGAAGCATGACACTACGACCGCTTTTCTCGACAATTCGGCACAGCGCGCACTATTGGAAAAATGAAGGCGAAGAACCACTGGCCCCATCTTAAAGCCGATCTCTCCTTGTACGTGCGGAGCAGCCGTGGTTGCCAGTGGGGCAAGGCGCCGCCGAAGAGACGCACCGGACTTCTGCATCCAACCGCCGCCCCATCGACACACTTCCATTAGATTGGAATGGCAGGAAGGAAGGAAGTAAATCATTAGGCACCCTTAGCCCAGTGCGCCGTCTTGGGATGCCCTGGCCATGGCTTCCTCCGCTCTGCACGTCAGCAGGAGCTGTGTCGCAGCACTGCGGTCATCTAGGCTTGCCATCCCAGGATGCCAGAGTTGGATTCGGAATGGCGGTCAACTTTGGATGTCGATCACGGGCCCCAATGTTTTGAAATATATTTGGGTAACCTCCGCAGAACAAGCAAGTTAGGGTGCTGGGTAAATTTAAAGTGATGTGTGGGGAGGAATGTAGCTTGATCTGCGCGCGAAAAGACTCGAGGTATTCCCGCGCGCTAAAAGACGGCTGTGCATCGCTTAAGAACGGCTGCGCATCGCTTAAGATTGACGAGACCTGGTCAGGTGCCCGGTAAATATTTGCTCGGGCGAGCGAATGTGCCCACTCATTTCATGCCTAACCCTCGTGCCAAAGAATAAAAATAATGAGGAACGTGTACGGTTTGTAGTCGCGCGCATGTTTGATGAGCTGGGCTTTGCGGTTGGTGCAGATCATTTCTGGTAAATTGTCTGCAGGCGGCTTGCGCAAAGGTGACGACGATGATGGGTGGTGGTGGACGAACTTTATGGGTGGTAGCGGCGTATATGGGTAGTGCACTAGATTGAGTTTCTAGTTCGTCTATATCATGTACGTCTGGTTTGAGCATGACGAGTTCGTCGGTTTGGGGTCCGACAACAGCACTGAGGCCTCCCTCATCTTCCTCAGGATATATCAACGAAGTAAACGTGCTTAACGGGGCCGAGGCGCGGAAGCGCTTTCGAGAGGACGTTGGTCCTGATGTGGCGCCGTTCAGCAAGCCGGTCAAGGTTCTTGTTGTTTGGCAGGGGAGCAATGGTGAGTTAAACTATGCGCCGTTTTAAACAAAATGAAAGGTCCACGGCGTATGTGCCACTTTTATGCTTATATGTACCACCCATTCCAGAAGCCCAGAGTACGCAGGATCGGTACCGGTCTTTGTATAGAAAAGGGTTACAGAAAAGGTTCCAGTGTACGTGCGGGTCATCCGGGAGAGCCAAATGTTGTTCGCAATGTACAGCGGTGCCTTTTTCGCCTTGGGCAGCATGCACCTTTGGTGTGGTACACACTGCGGTATCGGTTTCTGCGCCTTCTGAAACAGCGTTTTGGATCACGTTTCGAGGATATTCAACTACCGCGCCTTATCTGAAAGGCAAAAAACAAATGTTTTTACCGCTTTTAACGCTGTCTCCCTTGGCTCTGTCTGCATTGTTTTCGCTTACGCAAATTTTCCGCTCGGGATTTGACACGCAAAGTGACCTTTCGCGCGGAAATGTGTATATCGAAGAGTGGGTTTATGTGATGTCTGTGCAAGCTTTCGTTAGCATGGCACAATAAACCCTGTAGTCTTGATTGAGAAGTCAAACCATCTGGCCGATCACGCTTTACACTAAAGTTTTGGAATCCCCCATATTTGTGATGGCTTAGAAAGCTATGAAAACAACAGCACACTCGTGGTTGGGTCACGCGGTGGCGCGAATCAGGGATAGATGTTTTCTGTGCAATATAAGGCCGGTCCTTTTTCGGTTAACGCTTTTCCGCGACACCTTTTCCGAACAGGGTAAAGGCTCCGTTATGGTGCAAGGTCCTCCAGCATTGATAACCGTTTTGTTGCTGTGATATGTCCGTGCTCCAGACGAACATTGCAACCCTTCTTCCAGAGGACCCCTTGGAATTTCATTATGAAGGTAGGGTGCTCTTAGAGCAGAATTGTCAGTGTTTGATGTACTTGTGACAGGTAGCAGACTCGCCTCCTGAAATGCTGCCACGTGTTTCCCTCCTGATGAATTGTTAACTTGCTTTTAGCTGTCGTTCACACTACAGGCGGTCTTTGCGTTAATCTGAAGTTCCCTTGAACGAGACACCAATGTATCCGACATGTGACCAGGTTTGGAGCCTGTCATATTTTCAGCTACGCCATCAGCAGTCAGGGGAAGTACACGAGGTTCAAGAAGAGTCACTCGGTATTTGAGTGCGGCTATCTTTGGTTCCTCCGCCTCCTTTCTCTTCTCGCATTCCCCAAAGGCTTCCTCTTTCTTCTTCACCTCTCTTTTTCTTCCACTGACTGACCATCTCCTCTTCGGACTCACTACTTTGTTTCAAAAGACCAACATCGACTCCAAGTCGCCTGCTTGTCTGTTCAGTGCTAACTGCGCCTTAAGATTTTCGCGCTTTTTGTCGGAATATTTCAGAAGCTCTGCCCCAGCCCAGTCAGCCTTAGCTCTTCCCCAGCGTTCAATATTTTTTCCAGAGCGGCTATGTATGGCAAAACGCGGACGGAAACAATAAAGGGGCTGCTCTCTACAGATGTTAAAATTGGGATCCTGGCAGGCTCGCCACTTTTGTCAGCAATGTTGGGCCGGACCACGTAAATAGTCACGAGCCTGGACTACGTTCTCTAAACGCACACACACAAATATATTAACCTAAGATAAGTACACAGCCGAATGGACACATGGGCACGCACGGAGTACACGCGGAAACACACTCAGGGGTGAACGAGGGTAACACAGTTAAAAAGCACTATTCATACACTTGCAACATTTGTACAGGCGAGACGGTCGTGCGGTGATAAATCGGCGAGGTACTTCTCGGTAGTGGACAATGAGTACGGTCGGATGACAGAACAGGTTGCTGCCGGCATCGAACCGGTGCCTCGCTGGAAAGGAACGGTGGCCGATGGCTAGCGGCGGGCGTGAGGAGCTAAGGCCTGGTCTGAACCAAGGCCTCGCTGCCAGCGCTATACGCCATGGGAAGCATGATCCCTCCAATGGGCGCAACAGCTTCTGGTCGTCTTATCGGCAGCCCAGGCAATGGCTCAGATGGGAGAGCCGGCGACCGTCCTCGGGGCTACAATGCGAGGGTGCCCGTCTTTCTGTCGCCTAGAACGAACACCTTCGCCTTCCTCCCATTCCTCGTACCGTGCGTCTTTTTTGTCAGCTACACCCATGGAAATCTGTAAATTGGCCTCTCCAGCGACACCTCATCACACTGTACCTACCTGCCTCGCTGCGTGACTGCCTACCTGCCTTCCTACGTAACTGCCAACACACCCACGTACCCGCCTTTCTTCATACCTGCCTACCTGCATGCCTGCGTGCCTTGCAACGTACCTAGCTATCGGCGTACTTACCTACCTAGTTTCGACCCGCCCGCCTGTTGTCTAACGGCTTGCCTGCCTGCCTCCCGGCCTGCTTACCAACCGATCTTCATGCCCGCCTGAATGCATACCGGCACGTCTACTACCTACTTGCTCGCCTGCATGTCTGCCTGCTCACCTACTACCTACACCTAGCTGCACACCTACCAAATACATATATACCTACCTGCCTACCTACCTACCTACTTACCAACCTACCTACCAACCTACTACCTACTTACCAACCTACCTACCTGCCTTCATGCCTGACTGCAATTTGCCTGTGTGCCCCGCCTACCTACCAAAAATTAGCTACCTACCTACCTACCTATTTCCTACCTACGTTACTTCCTACTTACCGACCTACCTACCAGCCTACCTGCCTGCCTACATGCCTGCCTGCCTGCCTGCCTGCCTGCCTACCAGCTTGCCTGCCTGCCTTCCTGCATGCCTGCTTGCCTACCTGCTGCCTACCCACCTACCTACCTACCTACCTCACATTCTGCCTTGCTCCCAGCCTACCTGCGCGCCTGCTTACCTACCTATCTACGTACCTACCTTCATACCAACTTACCTACCTGATTTCTTAGTTACCTACCTACCTACCTTTCTACGTACATACCTTCCTACATGCCTTGCTACATACCTACCAACCTCTCTAACGACCTACCTACCTACTTACCTATATAAATAACTGCCAGCCAGCATGCTCTCCTACATGCCCAGCTACCTGCCTGGCCACCTGCCTGCTCGCCTTCCTGCCTGTCTGATTCATCATCATCATCATGATCATCAACAGCCTGTCTACGCCCACTGCATGGCAAAGGCCTCTCCCATTATTCTCCAATTACCTCGGTCCTGTGCCAACTGTGACCAATTTATCCCCGCAAACTTCTTGATCTCATCTTCCCATCTAACTTTCTGCCGCCCCCTGCAACGCTTGCCTTCTCTGGGGATATACTCTGTTACCCTTAATGACCAGCGGTTATCTTGCCTTCGCATTACATGCCCTGCCCACGTCAATTTCTTCTTCTTAATTTCTACTAATATGTCTTTAACACCAGTTTGATCCCTGACCCACTCCACTCTCTTTTTGTCCCTTAATGTTACACCTATCATTTTCCGCTCCATTGCCCGCTGAGTCGTTCTCAATTTAGGTTGAACCCTCTTAGTGAGCCTCCAAGTTTCTGCCCCATAGGTGAGTACCGGTAAGATGCAGCTGTCATACACTTTCTTCTTCAGCCGCAATGGTAGGCTGCTATTCATTACCTGAGAATGTCTGCCATATGCACCCCACCCCATTCTGATCCTTCTAATTATCTCTGCCTCATGGTTGGGATCTCGGGTCACAACTTGGCCTAAGTAGATATATTCGCTTACCACTTCCACTGCCTCGCCACCTATCTCAAACTGCTGCGCTGTCCCGAGGTTATTGATCATTACTTTAGTTTTCTGCATATTAATTTTCAGGCCCACGGTTCTACACGGTTCGCCCAGTGCGGAAACATGCTTTGCAATTCGTCCCCCCCGTTACTTAGCAAGGCATCGTCATCAGCAAATCTGAGGTTACTGACGTATTCTCCTTCAACCCTTACTCCCACCTGTTCCCAATCCAACGTTCTGAATACTTCTTGTAAGCATGCTGTGAATAACATTGGAGAGATTGTGTCTCCGTGTCTGACACCCTTCCTTATAGGTATTTTACTGCTCTCCCTATGGAGCATGATGGTAGCTGTAGACCCATTGTAGATATCCTCTAGTATCCTTACATAATGCTCATCTACCCCCTGGTTCCGTAATGCCTGAATTTCTGCTAGGGCTTCGACCGAGTCAAATGCTTTCTCATAATCTATGAAGGCTATATATAGGTGTTCAGTATACTCAGCGCACTTCTCTATCACCTGATTGATCGTGTGAATACGGTCCATTGTTGAATAACCTTTACGGAACCCTGCTTGTTCTTTAGGTTGACTGAAATATAAAGTTGCAGAGATTCTGTTAGCGATTACCTTGGTAAATACCTTGTAGACGACTGACAGTAAGCTGATCGGCCTGTAATTTTTCAATTCCTTCACGTCGCCTTTCTTATGTATTAGGATGATATTCGCGTTCTTCCAAGATTCCGGTACCATTGCGGTCATTAGGCATTGCGTATACAGGTTTGCCAGTTTTTCACGTACAATTTCTCCGCCATCCTTCAAGAGGTCTGCTGTTATCTGATCCTCACCAGGTGCTTTGCCCCCTTTCATTTCTTTCAAAGCCTTCCTTACTTCTTCGGTCGTTACTGGTGGGATGTCTATCTCCTCTGAACTACTGTCTCGTTCGGCATTATCCTGTATGTCCCGGCTACTGTACAGATGCCTATAGAACTCCTCGGCCACTGTGACTATTTTATCCCTATTTGTGATGACATTGCCTTGCTTATCCTTAAGTGCAAACAACTCATTTTCCCCCACGCCAAGACGTCTCTTCACTGCTTTCAGGCTACCTCCTTTCTTTACAGCGTATTCGATCCTCTCCATATTATACTTCCGTATGTCAGCTGTCTTACGCCTATTGATTAACTTCGAGAGCTCGGCTAGTTCTATTCTGTCAGCTGCGGTGGAGATTCTAATGGTTCGCCGTTTCCTGATTAGATCTTTCGTCTGCTGTGAACGTTTACCAGTATCCTGTCTAGCCATAGTGCCCCCGACATCTACTGCACACTCCGCGATAATGCGTGTAAGTTTGTCGCTGGCTTCCTGTGTCGGAGGCTCGGCTTCCTCGTTAAGGGCGGAATATCGGTTCTGCAGCGCGATCCTGAATTCTTCTACTTTACGTCTTACTGTTAGCTCGTTTATCGGCATCTTTCGTACTAGCTTGTGGTGGTCCCTCCTCAAATCTAGCCTAATTCGAGATCTTACCATACGGTGGTCACTACACCTTACCCTTCCGAGCACTTCCACATCCTGCAGGACGCCAGGGTTATCGCATAATATGAAGTCTATTTCATTTTTGGTCTCCCCATTCGGGTTCCTCCAGGTCCACTTCCGACTCTCCCGTTTACAGATGAAGGTATTCATTATGCGTAGATTATTCCGTTCTGCAAACTCAACTAGTAGGTCCCCCTGCTATTTCTACATCCCAGACCATACTTCCCAACTGCCTTGTCTCCAGCATGATGCTTGCCTACTCAAGCATTGAAATCGCATATAACTATGTTATACTGTGTTTTTACTTTAGCCATTGCTGATTCCACATCTTCATAGAAGCATTCAACTACCTGGTCGTCATGGCTGGATGTGGGGTTACCACTGTACCACCTTGATCTTGAACCTCTTATTGAGCCTAATTACAAGACCTGCTGCCCTTTCGTTAATGCTATAGTATTCGTCTATGTTGCCAGCTATGCTTTTATTGACTAGAAATCCCACTCCCAGTTCTTTTCTGTCCTCTAGACCACGGTAACATAAGACGTGTCCATTTTTCAGCACCGTAAAGGCTTCGCCTGCCCTCCCAACCTCGCTAAGCCCAATCACATCCAATTTAATGCCCTCTAATTCCTCGAACAACACCTCGAGACTTGCTTCGCTAGATAAGGTTCGCGCGTTAAACGTTGCCAGGTTCCGATTCCATTGGCGGCCTGTCCGGATCCAGGGATTCTTAGCACCCTCTGCTGGGTCACAGGTCTGACCGCCGCCATGGTCAGTTGCTTCGCAGCCGCTGGGGACTGAGGGCCGAGGGTTAGTTGGCGTATTCATGGGAGGTGGGCAGGCAAGCCTACCTACCTACCTACCTTGCTTCCTACCTACCTACCAACCTACCTTGCTGCCTGCCTGCTTACCTGTCTGATTACCTACGCGCTACTTTACTACATACCTGCGTGCCTTCGCTCCTACATATCTACCTGCTCACCTACCAACCCATCTGGCTACCTAACTGCCTACCTACCTCCCTGCCTGCCTGCCTACCTTATTACTGCCTACCTGCCTGCCTGCCTGCCACCCTACATACATGCCGGCCTGCCTGTCTGGATGCCTGCCTTCCTACTTACTACATTCCTGCCTACCTACCTGCCTGACCTCCTTGCATGCATTCTCACGTAACTGCCTACCTACCTACCTCTCTACCTACCTACAAACATACCCATCGGCCTGCCTGCCTGCCTGGCCGCAGCCCTGTCTGTCAGATTGCCTGCCTGCCTGCTTACTTACCTACCTACCTATCTTCACACCTAGGACCCTGACCACATACCTACCTACCTATCTACGAACCTACCAACACACGAACCCCCTGCCTTACTACCTGCTTACCTGCATGCCTGCGTGCCGTTCTCCTACCTGATTACATACCTGCCTACCTACCTACCTACCTACCTAGCTACCTACATACCTACCTGCCTGCCTGCATGCCTGACTGCAATTTCCCAGTGTGCCCCGCCTGCCTACCAAAAACCTACCTACCTACATATTTGCCTAATTTCCTAACTACCTTACTTCCTACTTACCTACCTACCTACCAGCCTACCTGCCTGCCTGCCAGTGCCTGCTTCCTGGTTGCCTACCTAACTGCTTGCTTTCCTTCCTACCTACCAAACTACCTACATAGTTGCTTTGCCTGCCTGCACCCCTCAATACATACATATATACATATCTACCTGCCTACCTACCTACCTACTTACCTATGTACCTACCTGCCTGCCTCCCCACCTGCCTCCCTGCCTGCCGGCCTGCCTGCCTGCCTACGTACCTACCTACCTTCCTACCTACCTAAATACCTACCTACCTACTTACCTACATACATACCTACCTACCTAACTACCTACGTACCTAGCTACCTACCTACCTACCTACCTACCTTCCTACCCACCAACCTGCCAACCTTACTGCTTTCTTTGCTTCCTTGCTTTCTACTGACCGTGCCGATACGTACCTACCTATCACCAAACCTGCATACCTACCTACGCACCTACCATGCCACCTGCCTGCTTGCCTCCCTGCCTGCCTACCAACCTGCCTACATGCCTACATACCTACCTACATACCTACCTAGCTACCTACCTACCTACCTTCCTACCCACATACCTTCCCACCAACATACCTACCTACGTACCTTCTAATTACCTACCTTATTATATGCCTTCCTACATACCTACAACCTGCCTACCGACTTACCGACCTGCCTAACTACCTACCTGCCCGCCTGACTACGTGCTAGCATTCCTGCCTTCCTGCCTGACTGCTTGCCTGCGTACCAGTATACCTACCTGCCTATTTATCTACCTACCTACCCAGAATACCTACTTACCTACCGACCTACCTACACACCTACCTACCTACCTACCTTCATTTCTACCTGCGTGCCTACCTACCTGCCTCCCTGCCTGCCAATCAAACTACCTACCTTACTACCACCCTGTATGCCTGGCTACTGACGTACGTGGCTACCATTCTAATTGCCTAAGTGTCTGCCCACCTATGTACATATGTACTTACCTACCTAACTTCAAACCTACCCACTGATGCACCAGCGTGCCAACCTACCTAATTACCTCTCCACCTACCTACCTTCGTACCCACCTGCCTACCTGCGTATCTCCATGCCAGCCTCCCTGCCTTCGTACCTACCTACGAACTCTCCAACGCGCCTGTCTTCTGTCCTGCCTGCCTGCATGCCTCTGTGCACACTGCCTACCTGCCTGTCTCCCTAACTACCTACCTACATACCTAGCCACCTACCTTCATATTACCTAACTGCCTATGTGCCTACCTCCCCACATACCTACCTACCTACCTGCCTACCTACCTAACTACCTACCTACCTACCTTGCTGCCTGCCTGCTTACCTACCAACCTACCTACCTACCTTCGTACCTACCTACATTCCTCACTACCTTCTTTCCTAGTTAACTAATTACAAACCTACCTATCTGCATACATACCTTCCTACCTAACTTCCTTCCTACCTGTCTGCTTCCCTGCCTACCGGTTTGTTTTCTGCCTGCCTCCCTGCCTGCTACCAACCAACCTTACTGCCTGCCCGACTCCCTGCCGGCCTCTCTACTACATGTCTGCTTGCCTGCATGTCTGCCTGCCATCCTACAAGCCTACGTACCTACCTGCCTGTCTGTGTACCTGCCTGCCTCCTTACCTACGAACCTACCTACCTGCCTGCCTAACAGACTATCTGCCTACCTACCTGCCTGCCTGCCTGCCTGCCCACCGAAGTACTTACATACCTACTTTCATACCTACCTACCTACCTGCCTGATTGTCTTCCAGCCTACCTGACTGCTTGCCTGCGTACCTAACTACCAACCTACATGACTGCGTGCTGGCCTCTTTGCCTGCCTTCCTACCTGATTACTTCCGTTCGGTCTGCCTGCCAGCCTGCGTGCATGGCTGCCTGCATGCCTACCTCTTAACCTAACTACCCTCTACCTATGTACCTACCTTCCTACTTGCCTACCTGCCTACCTAACTACATACCTACTGTCCTACCAGCATACTAACATGCTTATATACCTACCTACATACCTACCTATCTACATACAGGCCTACCTACCTGCCTCCCTGCTTAACAACCAGCCTACCTACCTGCTTGTATGCCTGTCTGCCTACCTACCGACATACGTACCTATGTTCCTAGTTGCCTGACTAACTACCCACCTAAGACCTATGTACCTACCTTCCTAACTACCTGGCTGCCTGCCTACATACCTACCTAACTACATACCTGATGGCGTGCGGGCCTCCCTGCCTGCCTGCCTACCTACCTGCCTGCCGTTCTTTCTGGCTGCCAGCCTGCCTGCCTCCATGTTAACCTACGTACTTACCTGCCTACCTACCTACCAACCTAGTTACGTACCTACTTACTCACCTACCTACCTACCTACCTAACTTCCTATGTACCTACCATCCTAAATGCCTTCCTACATAACTACCAACATGCCTACGGAACTACCTACCTACCTACCTGTATACCTCCATGCCAGCCTGACAGACAGCCTGCCCACCTTCATGCCTACCTACCTGCCTGCCTGCCTGCCTACCTAATTACTACTTACCTTCCTGCCTTACTACCGCGATGCACACAAATCTGCCAGCCTGCCTGCCTTCCTACTTACCTATCTACCTGGCTTCCTACCTACTAACCTGCATTCCTGTCTGAATAACTACTTACCTACCTACCTACATACCTACTCACCTACCTACCAACCAACATATCTACCATCTGCCTGTCTGCCTGGCTGCCTGCCTGCCTTCCTCCCTGCCTGCCTGCTGCCCTGTCTGCCGGAATGCCTGCCTGCCTGCCTCCCTACTTACCTACCTCAATGCCTGCCTTCCAACCTACCTATCCACCTTTGTACGTACATACCTACCCAACTACCTATCTACCTACCTACCTACCCACCTACCTACCTGCCTGCCTTCCTGCCTTCCTATTTATCTCCTTACCCGCCTCCCTGCCTGCCTGCCACCATGCATGCAAGCCTGCCTGTCTGGATGCCTTCCTACCTACCTTCCGACCTACCTACCTATGGACCTACCAGCCGGCCTACCTACATGCCTGGCTGCCTGCATGCCTGTCTGCCTGCCTACCTATTACCAACCATCCTGCCTTACTTCTTACTTACCTACCTACCTAACTACCTGTCTGTCTGCCTGCTTGGGCCTGCCTGCCTGCTTTCCTGCCTACCTACATAGATTACTGCCTCCCTTACCTGCCTACCTATTACCAACCAACCTGCCTTACTTCTTACTTACCTACATACCTAACTACCTGTCTGTCTGCCTGCTTGGGCCTGCCTGTCTGCTTTCCTGCCTACCTACCTATTTACCTGCCTCCCTTACCTGCCTGACTACACACCTACCTAGTGGCCTGCATGACCACCTACATACCTACCTACGTACTTAACTACCTACCTACCTACCTACTTACCTACCTACCTGTCTGCCTGCCTCCGTGCCTGCCCTCCTGCTTCCTGCCTGGCTGCCTGCTTGCCTGCCTACCTACCTACCAACTCACCTACCCACCTAACTCTGCGCGCTCTCCACTCTACCTCCCTGCCTACTAACCTGTAGCCTGCTTGCCTGGCTGCCTATTTATCTACCTACCTACCAGCCTGCCCACTTACCTACCTATTTCTTTACCTACCCACCTGCCTACCTGCGTGCCAGCCGGCCTGCCTGTGTAACTACCTACCATACCACCAACCCACCTGCCTTCCTACCTGCCTACCTGCTTACCTGCCTTTCGGCCTGCCTGCCTGTCTGCCTATCTACCTTCCTACCTATCCGCCTGCATCTTTCTTGCGACCTGCCTATCTGCCTTCCTAGCCGCCAAAAAGCTACCTACTTTCCTAACTTCCTACCTCCCTTATTTCCGACATACCTACCTACCTACCGGGCTACCCGCCTACATACCGGCCTACCCGCCTGCATGCCAGTGCCTGCCTGCCTGCCTACCTACCTATCTTCTTGTCTGCCTGCCTACCTTCCCACCTACAAACCTTGTTGCCTGCATGCCTGCATGCCCACCTACGCACTCCGTACATATCTACCTACCTACGTACTTGCCTGCCTCCCTGCCTGCCTAGCGTGCCTGCTTGCCTACCTACCTACCTACCCACCCACCTACCTACCTACCTACCTACCTACCTACCTACCTACCTGCCTACCTCCCTGACTGCGTTTGGTCGTCCCTGCCTGCCTAGCTGCCTACCAATCTGCCTACCTACTGACCGACCAGCCTGCTTACCTACCTACCTACCTACCTACCTACCTACCTACCTACCTACCTACCTACCTACCTACTACCTACCTACCTACCTGCCTGCCTAATTGCATTGCAGCCTGCTGCATGCCTGCGTACTACCTACCAACCACGCAAACCGCCTTCCTTCCTACTCGCCTATCTGCATTCCTGCCTGCCTGCCTACCTACCTACCTACCTATCTGCATATCTAGCTACCTACTTTTCGACCTGCCAGGCTGCCTGCTGCCTACCTGTTTCCCTTCCTGCCTGCCTAACCTATTTAGTTGCCTGACTGACTGCAAACCGGCCTGTCTGCTACGTACGTGCTTGCTAACTACTTACCTACCTACCGACTTACCTAACTACTTACCTACCTACCTGATGACGGGCGGGCCTCCCTGCCTGCCTACCTGCCTTTCAGCCTGTCTGCCAGCCCGCCGGCCTGCCTTGTTACCTACCTACCTACCTACCTACCTACCTACCTCTCCACCTATCTACATTTCTGCTAAGAAATAAAGATGGGCAGGCGGGGGGCAACACTAGGAGAAAGAAGAGGAGGATCGGGGAGCTCACTGTCTCGCTAATCGACTCGATAACCACATCAGAAGCCAGACAATGGTCTTCCATCGCTACACATTGTCTGGTGCCGAAACCCGGGGAACGGCGCACGAGCGAATGTACGTTCGACGGCGCAGCGGCTCAGAGGCATGCGAGGCCGTCCTCCATTCGTATTGCTTTATCCTGGAAGCCTGGCCCTCGGCCGCCGCCCCTTTCTGCTCGTGCCCAATCCCGCCTTTGTCCCCTAGGTATTCGAAACCCCAGCGTCTTACCTCATCGACTGGTACCATGGACGCTCTTCATATTCGGCGAAATGTCCTGCGAGCGATGTCTCCGGGACTATGACAGTCCTCGACGCCTTGCTGCGGAGCCAGGCAGCAACGGCCCTTGACAGACAAAATGGACTCGACCTCATCTTGCAAGACCAGGTGAGCCTTCACCTATTCGGCGCTGAAGCTCAGGAGAACCTGAAGGATGAAGAACTTCATGCTGACGTTTAGGAAGCGATCGATTTCGACGAGCGCATCTGTGCCCTGCGAATGCGTGTACGCTTCTCAGTGAGCCAAGATCTTCTGCAAGCCCCGTCCTTCAACCTCAGGCGGCCCTGTTCACCACCCGCATCGCAACCTCGACTATTGGCTCGCTTCCCGAGGAGGCCCGGCGGACATTGTACCCGGGTGGCGTGCCGCCTGCTCGGGAAATGACTGGTGCGCGGGTTGTAGAACAGGATCATGACGACAAAGAGGGCGCTGCACCTTACAGCAATGCCAAGGAAGACCCTAAGGGGTTCAGCCCGGGAGAACGGCTCCTGCGACCACCCAACCCTGGTGTTTCCGTGATCGCCGTTCTGCGGAAGTCTCAAGGGCACTCCAGCGGCCTGGGCGCCGCTGACGCGACTATAGTCTCGGAAACAGCTCTGCGACCCTACCTTGACTCTAGCTTCGCCGACAAGACTTCTGCTTTGGAGATGTCTTAGTGGCTTCAGACGGGCGCTGGTGTCACAGACACAACTCTCACTTCGGAGACGTCAATACAGATATTCCACAACCCTCACATGGATGACTCGACTTCTGCTTCGGATACGTCTGACCGTCCCTGCCAGGAACTTGGAATCACCAATTCGACTTCCGCTGTGGAGGCGTCCCTGCGGCCCTGTTGTGACCGTGTCGTTCGCGATGCTGCTCTCGTTTCTTAATCATTTCATTTGATCTGCTACAATTGGAAGAAGGTTTTGTTGGATCCGGCAGCAAAACCGCGGTTCGTACAGTTGATGGCCTTGCTTCAAGGGACAACGAAGACCCTGCTTCTCTGGTGCTCCTTGAGCGAGCTTCGACGCTGGAAACGACTTCTGGCCGCGCTCGTCCAGGCCCGGGGGCTACGCATTCTCGTGTGTAAGCAGAACTAACACGTCGATTTTGGCCACCACACCTTCAGCAAGCTCAAGTCGATGCTGGTCGCGCCTTTCTACCGTGTTTATAGGTCCTAAGAGAGCGAAGTCCCAAGGTTCGCAGAGACAACGGATGTGCTGCTGGGACAAACCGATTGCTCCCCAGAAGCAGCATCAGACCTGGACGCAACGACAATGCCACTACGCACGCCTCAGGATCTCTGTAAGTTTGACCGTCCGTATCAGCTGTTCATATTGGATCCAGGCAACTGCCTTCTGGTCGAAATCCTGGGGCGTGGCTTCTATTTCCGGGTGACCATTTCAACATTCGCGATCATCACTTTTAGCCCTAAGTAAATTTTTTCCAGCAAACAAGCAAGCGTTCCTTGTCCATGACGCTGGCTATGGAGTTGTACTGCCTCGCTCGATTGACAACGCTCTCTACAGAAATCGACGGCACCGAGACACCCTGCCAAGTGCTCCACGGGATCCCCCAGCCAGCTTAGAAGCATCGCTGTGGTGGAATCATACACCGCTAAAGAAATCGGAAAAGTGGTCGTAGTGGGACACGGACTCTGCCACTACACCTGCTAGGCGCTAACCAACGTAGCGGTGGCGGGAGTATGTTAAGAAACAACGATGGGCAGGCAGGGGGCGACAGTAGGGGAAAGGAAGAGGAGGATCGCGGGCGCTCGCTGTCTCGATAATCGACTCGATCACCACATCAAAAGCCAGACGCTGGTCTTTTTTCGCTACACTACCTACCAACATACCTACCTACCAACCTGCCTACACACCTACCTACATATGTACCTATGTTCCAGCCTCAGCCAGCCCGCCCTCCACGTATGCCTACATACATGCCTCCCTGCCTGCCTTGCATCCCTGCTTCCCTTATTACGTACCTAATAATTTACTACCTACCTGCGTGCTTTCCCACCTGTATATCGACCTGCCCACCTACCTACCCATCTTGCTACATACCTTCTTAACTACCTTCCGGCCTGCCTGCCTGCCTTCCTACATACCTGTGTACCTGCCTGCCTACCTACCTACCTACCAACATTCCTACACATCTGCCTCTCTGCCTGCCTGACTGCCTGCGTTACTGCCCGCCTTCCTGCCGCCCTGCCTGCCGGAATGCCTGCCTGCCTGCCTGCCAGCCTACTTACCTACCTAAATACCTGCCCTGCCACCTACCTACCCACGTTGCTACCCACCTACCTAAATACCTCTCTGCATACCTACCTGCCAGCCTACCTGCATGCCAGCCTGCTCCATGCCTGCCTGCCTGCCTACCTTCCTACAAACCTACCTGTCTGCATACCTACCTACCTACCTTTCGACCTTTCTGCCTGCCTACCGGCTTGCCTTCCTGCCTGCCTGCCTCCCTGCCTGCCCACCAACCTATCTACTTGCCTACCTGAGTGCCTACAGGCTTCACTACTACCGTCTTGCTTGCCTGTGTATCTGCCTGCCAACTACTACCAACGTATCTACCTGTCTGCCTAGGTGCCTGCCTGCCTGTCTGCCTGCCTGCCTGCTTGCCTGTCTGCTGTCTACCTAACTACCTGCCTGCCTGCATGCCTGCCAACCTACATACCTACCGGCCTGCCTCACGCCTTCCTTGCCTCCCTGCATGACTGATTACCTACCTATTACTTTACTACCTACCTGGGTGTCTTCCTACCTACATATCGACCTGCCCACCTACCTGCGCATCTACCTACCTTCCTACCTACCTACCTGCCTGCCTGCCTGCCTGTCTGCCTGCCTGCTCGCCTGTCTACCTATTTACCTACTTACCTGCCTGCCTTCCTGCCACCTTGAACACAAACCTGCCTGCCTGCCTGCCAGCCTTCCTACCTACCTTCCTACCTATCTACCTACCTACCTGCCTGCTTGCCTGCCTGCCTGCCTGAATAACTACTTACCTACCTACGCACATACCAACCCAAACCAAGCTTGCTAGCTAGCTACCTACCTACCTCCTCCTTCCTTGCCGGCCTGCCTACTAACCTGCAGGCTTCGTGCCTTGCTGCCTATGTACCTTCCTTACCACCAGCCTGCCCACCTACCTACCTATCTACCTGCCTACCTCACTTCCGACTTAACTAACTACCTACCTACCTTCCTGTATGCCTGACTGTGCCTGCTTGCCCGCCTGCCTGCCTACCTACCTATTTGCCTACCTACATACCTACCTACCTACCTCCCTTACGGCGTGCTGTCCTTCCTACCTGCCGGCGTAAAAACCTGCACCCTGTCTGCCTGGCTGCATACCAACCTCCCTAACAACCTACCTGCCTACCTACATGCCAGCCGGCTGCTGCCTGCCTACCGACATACCTATCTGCATACCTACCAGCCTACATTTCGAACTGCCTGCCTGCCCTGCTACCTGCGTGCCTTCCCGCCTGCCTTCCTCCCTGCAGCCTGCCAACCAACTACCTACGTACCTACCTGCCTGCTTGTGTGCCTGCCTGCCTGCCTCCCTGCCTGCCTGCTTTGCTGTCTGCTGCATATCATCCGAACTACCTATGTACCTGATGGCGTGCGGGCCTCCCTGCCTGCATGCCTACCTACCTGCCTGCCTTTCCGCCTGCTGCCAGCTTGCCTACCTCCCTGCTTACCTACCCTCCTACCACCTACCTAATCAGTAACCTACCTACTTACCTGCCTACTTACATACCTTCCTACGTACCTACCTTCCCCCATGCCTACCTATCTACCATGCCTACTACGTACCGACCTACCCACCGAACTATATATATACCAACGTGCCAGCCTGCCAGCCAGCCTGCCATCCTACATTACTACCTATCTGCTTCCCTGCCTGACTTTCCTTCCTGCCTAACTGATTACCTACCTCTTATTTTACTACCTACTTGCATGGCTTCTCACCTACATACCGACCTTCCCACCTACCTACCCATCTTGTTACCAACCTGCCTACCTACCTTCCAGCCTGCCTGCCTGCCTTTCTACCTAATTACCTACTTACCTGCCTGCCTTCCTGCCGCTCTGCACACAATCCTGCCTGACTGCCTGCCTGCCTGCTTGCCTGCCTTCCTACCTACCTACCCACCTGCCTACGTGCCTGCCTGCCTGCCTGTTCCTGCTAGTGTTTCCTGTACCTGCCTGCTGCCTGCGAGCCTGCCTGCCTACCTACCTACTTACTGACCTACGAGCCTGCCCACCTATCTATCTACATATCTACCCGCCTACCTACCTGCCCAGCTGCATGTCTGCCTGCCTGCCTGTCTACCTACCTGCCAACCTTCCTACCTACCTACCCATCTGCCTACCTACCTACCTAACTACCGACCTACATAGCTACCTACCTACTTACCTGCCTACCTACTAACCAGCCTACATAACAACCTACCTACCTTCCTACGTACCTACCTACCTACCTACATACCAACCTACCTAACTCCTGCCTGCCTACCTACCTACTTGCCTGTCTGCCTACCTACCTACCTACCCACCTACCTTCCTAATTATTTTTTTCCTACCACCTAGTGCCTACCTACCTATTTACCCTACCTGCCCAACTACCTGGCTTCCTAATTACCTACCTCTCTACATATCTATATACCTATATGAACAGCTATCTACTGACCTACTGTTTGACCTGCCTACCCGCCTGCCCATCTGCCTACCTGCCTGCCTGCCTACCTATGTACCTACCTACCCTCCTACCTATCTACCTAACCACCTACCTGCCTACCTCCTTTCGTATCTACCTACACACATACCTACCCAGCTACCTAGCTCCCTAACTTCCTACCTTCCTTACTTCATCCTGACCTACCTACCTACCTCCCTAACTGCCTGCTTGTCTACCCACCTAGCTGCTTGCCCCCGTCCTACCTACTAACCTACACACCTACTTGCCTGCCTGCCAGCCTGCCTGGCAGCCTGCCTGCTTGCCACCCTACCTATCTACGTCAATGCATTCGTTCCTCCCTGACTGCCTGCCTGGAAACCAGCACCTTGTCTGCCTGGCTGCCTACCTAACTACCAAACTACTCACCTACCAGCCTGTCCACCTACCTACCTACAAATCTACCTACTTACCTACCTACCTACCTTCCTACCATCGTATCTACCTGCGTTCCTGACTTCCCTCCAGCCTGTCTATTGTACAGGGTGTCCGAGCTATCATGCACCAATATTTAAAAAAGAGAAATCGCGTTACTCGAAGATAACCTAGTGCATAATCTTTGCAGTACAAAGAAGAAGCAGAGAGTAATTTTTTCGTTATGAGACCTAATTAATTATTTGTAATTATTTATCTAACTCGCGAAATACTGTCCTAATCACTAAAGTGTCAAAGAGGCACTTGTAGGTAACCACGAGGGGCATCTAATTGCGATATTTTCAGCAACAAACTAATTGCGTACTCTTTTATTCTGACTGATAAAGGAAACCCGCGAAATATGAAAAATACCACGTGACGACGCCTACGCGCGCATTGTAAAGCAGCGTCCCCAAACAAAGCAGATAGAAAGCAACTACTTCGCCTGCTACCCGCCCGAAGAGACAGCGCATTACCTTGATAATAGCATGCATGGAAGGAGCAGCAGCAGCAAGATTCGCGGAACGCGTGTGCAGATAAGGAACTAACTCGGTCGCGATTTCTTCTTTCTTTCTTTTGTCTATTTCATGCTGGCTAATTAGAGGCTACTGTTTGAGGGCGTTGCTTTACGGTGCGCGCGAAGGCACAGTCACGTTGTATTTTTCATATTTCACGGGTTTCCTTTATCAGTCAGAATTAATGTTTACGCGATTAGTTCATCGCTGAAAATACCGCAGTTAGATGCCCCTCGTGGTTACCTACAAGTGCCTCTTTGACACTTTAGTGATTAGGACAGTATTTCTCGAGTTAGATAATTAATTACAATTACTTAATTAGGTAACATCAAAGAAAAAAATACTGTCAGCTTCTTCACAGTATTGCAAACATTATGCACCTGGTTTCCTTCGACTTACGCCTTTACTCTTTTTTTAAATCGTGGTGCATGATAGCTGGGACACCCTGTATACTTGTTTGGCTGCATGTCTGCCTGCCCACCTATCACCTACGTACCTACCTGCCTGCCTCCGTGCCTGCCTGTGTGACTGCCTGCCTGCAAGCCTGCCTTCCTACGTGCCTGCTTGCCTGTCTGCTGCCTACCTACCTACCTACCGTTCTGCTGCCTACCTACCGACCTGCCTAATTACCTACCGGCCTACCTACCTACCCGCAAACCGGCCTCCCTGCCTGCCTGCCTGCCAACCTACCTGAACGCCTTTCTGCCTGTCTGACAGCCTGCCTGCCTGCCTGCTTACCTACCTACCTACCTTCCTACACACCTAACTTCTACATGCCTAGCTGCCAACCTGCCTACCAACCTACCTACCAATATACCTATCTGCCATTCTGCCTATCTGCCGTTCTGCACAAAAGTTGGCCTGCCGGCCTGCCACCCTGCCTATCTGCATAAGTCACTACATACCTACGTACATGTAAGCCTACTTACCTACAAACCAACATACCTACCTACCAAACTACCTGCCTGCCTGCCGCCCTGCCCGCCCGACTTCCTGCCTGCCTGCCTCCCTTCATGCCTGCCTTCCTGCCACCGTGCCTGCCTTCCTGCCGCCGTGCCTGCCAGACTTCTTGCCTGCCTGCCTACTTACCTACCTAAATGTCTGCCTTCCTACCAACATAAATACCTTGCTACCTACATGCCTACATACCTAGCTACCTACCTACCCGCTTACCTACCTACATACCAACCTGCCGTTCTGCATTCCTAATTACCTAATAACCTGCATCCCTGTTTGCCTGCCTCCCGGCATGCAAGCCTGCCTGCCTGCCTGGCTGCCTTCCTACATACCTACCTGCCGTTCTGCATTCCTAATTACCTAATAACCTGCATCCCTGTTTGCCTGCCTCCCGGCATGGAAGCCTGCCTGCCTGCCTGGCTGCCTTCCTACCTACCTACCTACCTACCGACCTACCTACCTACCTACCTACCTACCTACCTACCTACCTGCCTACCTACCTTCCTATGTACCTGCCTTCCTACATGCATTCCTACATAACTTCCAACATGTATACCGAACTATCTACCTACCTACCTACATGCCTACCTACCTACCTGCATTCTTACAGACCTAGCAACCCACCTTCCATCTACATACCTATCCACCTGCCGCTCTGTATTCCTGCCTGCCTCTCTTCCTGCCTGCATGCCTTCTTACCTACCTACTTACCTACGTACCCACCTTGCTTCCTACCTACCTCCATTACTACCTACGTATCTATCTACCTGCCTGCCTTCCTGCATTTGTAATTACCTACTAACCTGCCTACCTACCTACCTACCTACTTACCTAAATAACTGCCTGCCTGCGTACCTACCAGCCATCCTGCCTGCCTGCCTACCTCTTTACGTATCTACCTATCTTACTACCTACTTACCTACCACCTGCCTACCTGCCTGCCTTCCGCCCTGCCCGCCCGACTTCCTGCCTCCCTGCCAGACTTCCTGCCTGCCTGCCTACTAACCTACCTAAATGTCTGCCTTCCTACCTACATAAATACCTTGCTACCTACATGCCTACATCCCTAGCTACCTACCTACCCGTTTACCTACCTACATACCTACCTGCCTTCCTGCATTCCTAATTACGTACTAACCTGCATCCCTGTTTGCCTGCCTCCTGGCATACAAGCCTGCCTGCGTGCCTGGCTGCCTTTGTACCTACCTACCTACCTACCTACCTACCTACCTACCTACCTACCTGCCTACCTACCTACCTACCTACCTACCTACCTACCTAGCCACCTACCTACCTACCTACCTTCCTATGTACCTGCCTTCCTACATGCATTCCCACATAACTTCCGACATGTATACCGAACTATCTACCTACCTACCTACATGCCTACCTACCTACCTGCATTGTTACATACCTAGCAACCCACCTTCCATCTACATACCTATCCACCTGCCGCTCTGTATTCCTGCCTGCCTCTCTTCCTGCCTGCATGCCTTCTTACCTACCTACTTACCTACGTACCCACCTTGCTTCCTACCTACCTCCATTACTACCTAAGCATCTATCTACCTGCCTGCCTTCCTGCATTTGTAATTACCTACTTACCTGCCTACCTACCTACCTACCTACTTACCTAAATAACTGCCTGCCTGCGTACCTACCAGCCATCCTGCCTGCCTGCCCACCTCTCTACGTATCTACCTACCTTACTACCTACTTACCTACCTACCTGCTTACCTGCCTGCCTGCCTGCATGAATAACTACTTAGCTACCTACCTACATACCTACCTACCTGCCTACCTACCAACATACCTAAACATGTGCCGGTCTGCCTGCGTGCCTACCTGCTTTCCTTCCTGCCTGCCTGCCACCTTTCCAGCTGGAATGCCTGCCAACCTGCCTGCCTACTTCCCTACCTAAATGTCTGCCTTCCCACCTACCGACCCAACTTGCCATCTACATACCTACCTAACTACCTACCTACCTACCTACCTACTTACCTGCCTTCCTGTATTCCTATTTACCTTCTTACCTGCCTCCCTGCCTGCCTACTACCTTACATGCAAGACTGCCTACCTGCATGCCTTTTTACCTATCTACCTACCTGCCTTTCTACCTACCTACCTACCTACATACCTACTTACCTACCTTCCTGCCTACATACCTACCTACCTGCATGCCTACCATCCTACCTACATACTTACCTACCTACCTACCTTACTGCGTGTTGTTCTCCCTACCGGCTGCCTACTAACCTGCAGCCTGCCTGCCTGGCTCCCTATTTTTATTCCTACATAGCAGCCTGCCCACCTACCTAACTACCTTTCTACCAACCTGCCTTCCTACTCACGTACCTACCTTACTTCCTACCTCTCTACCTGCATGCCTGCCTGCCTACCTACCGACCTACCTAACTGCCTCCCAACTGACTTGAAAACCTCACAACCTACCTACATACCTATCTATCTGCCTCTCTGCCTGCCGGACAGCCTGCCGCCCTGTCCGCCGGTCTGCCAAGCTTTTTGCTGCATGTCTACCTACCTACTTACCTACATACCTTACTTTCTACCTACCCACCTTGCTGCCTCCATACCTGCCTGCCTGCCTGTCTGTGCCTGACAGCCTGCCTACCTACCTACCTACCTACCTACCTACCTACCTACCCGCCTACCCCTCTAACTACCTACTTACTAACCTACTTACCTACCTACCTACCTACCCACTGACCTACCAGCACGCCTACCTACCTGCCTGCCTGCCTGAATGCCTGCTGGCATGCCTGTCATCCTGCCCACCTATCAACCAACCTATTTACCTACCTAGCCACCTTCCTACCTTCCTTACTTCCTACTTACCTACCTACCTACCACCCTACTGACCTGTAAACCTGCCTACCTAACTACATACCTATCTATCTGCCTGTCTGCCTGCCTGCCAGCCTGCCGCCCTGCCTGCCGGTCTGCCAAGCTGTTTGCTGTATGCCTACCTACCTACTTACCTACATACCTTAATTTCTACCTACCAACCTTGCTGCCTGCATACTTGCCTGCCGGCCTGTCTGTGCCTGACTGCCTGCCTACCTACCTAACTACCTACCTACCCCTCTACCTAACTACTTACCTACCTACCTAGCCACTGACCTATTAGCAGGCCTACCTACCTGCCTGCATGCCTGAATGCCTGCCAGCATGCCTGTCTGCCTGCCTACTTATCAACCAACCTATCTACCTACCTAGCCACCTTCCTACCTATCATCCTTCCTACTTACCTACGTTCCTACATACCTACCTACCTACCTATCTACCTACCTACGTTACTGCGTGCTGTCCTCCCTACCTTCCTTACTACTAACCTGCAGCCTTCCTGCCTGGATCCCTATTTACCTTCCTACCTACCAGCCTGCCCACGTACCTACCATCCTACCTGCCTACCTCACTACCGACTTACCTACCTACCTACCTACCTGTCTGCCTGCCTGTGCCTGCTTTCCTGCCTGCCTACCTACCTTGTGATGAATGGCAACGTGAGCGATTGGCCACGAAAGTGAGCCAGCAGAGCGACAGCGACGATGACGTGGAAGAGGGGCCGCGCGGAAGTGATCGCGGAAGCTCGTACGCGAATGGCTGGAAGCCAAGGGGCGGAACATGGTGAGGTTGCGTGGGAACTACCCCGTGGGACGCTTGGTCCACGGGCCACCTGGATCACAACCGGCGCAGCCCTCTGCCAAGTCTCGAGGGCGCGTCTGGGCGCCGTCATTGTGGCGCTGGTGTGCCGACTGCTGATGTTCCGGTCAGGCTGTTGGGCGCTGCCGTGAGGTAACTTGCCTTTTGGGCATTGCTCTCGGACCTTCCCATCTACGAAACTATTTTGTGTACCTTCTAACTACGGGCTGCGAGTCCGTGTGACCCAACCCCGTCCTGTATATACCATCCCGGTGTCTTCTGTCCTGTGATTGTCCTTAGCCTTCTTAAATATAGTCTTCGACTTGTTATCCAGTGGTCTTCTCTATGCCTGTGTGGTCCTAGGCCCATTCATAACAAAAGTGGCGAGCCTGCCAGGATCGCACCCAGAACATCTGCAGGAAGTTGAGTGCTGTGAGGACACGCCAATGAAGACTAGCATGGGTGTGGAGAAGCTAGTCGCGATCGGGACGCTGCTCGGTCTCTCAGGACGGGAACTTCGCCAGTAGATCGACACCCAGCGGACGGAGCAGTGGGCACAGAGGGCAGCAGAAAGAGAGGCACTCCGTGAAGCCGCACAACGCGAAAAAGAGGGACGGCGAGAAGCTGCCGGGATAGCCAAGGAAGCCGCCGAGAGGGAAATGCGAATCTTGGAGTTGAAGATTCGTCTTCAAGAAGGGTCGCAAAACACCACCACTGTTACTGCCGGGAACACAACAAACCGAAATGTGCCCTTCGGGAATCCGCAGAAGCTCCTGCCCCTCTTTGATGAGAGACGCGATGATTTACACGCGTACTTGCAGCGCTTCGAGCGCGTGGTGACTGGGCAAGGGTGGCCGCTGGAAAAATGGGTCGTCTGCCTCAGTATGTACTTGTCTGGTGAAGCGCTGACCGTGATTGGCAGTATGACTGCAGAGGACTCGCTTGACTACAGCAAGGTCAAGAAAGCGCTGCTCCAGCGGGTCCGATACACGGCAACGGCGTACCAGGAGATGTTTCGGAGGCCCGGGCTGAAGTTGGCGAGACGGGAAAGCAGTTGGCGGTGAGGCTCTCGAGCTACTTCTATCATTGGGTGGAAATGGCCAACATTTCCAAGACCTACGAAGGTATCCGTAATTTCTTAATCTAGGAGCAATTCTACTGTTGTTGCCACCCGAGACTCGTCTCCTTCTTGAAGGAACGCAAGTGTGCCACCCTGGATGCCTTGGTAGACGTCACGGACCATTTCCTGGAGCCGCAGAGCTTTGGGAGCTTAGGGAAGCTTCCAACTGTCGCGCCGGACATTACGCAGGGTGCAGCCAACACACCCGGAAAAGGCAACACAGAAGTGTTCTTAGGCAATCGTCCTGGCCAACGCGCGCAAGTCGGTCGCACTGTGACCAAAGAACATGAAAACTGCTCCAAGCATGGCCGCCCAGGTGTCAGATCCGACAATTGTCGAAGTGGGTCAGGAGACCAAGACAAACTGATTACATGGGCCATTTACGAGCCTCCAAAGAGAGTCTCGAAATCCAAGTTCCACAAGGGCTATATGTCGGGCACAACTGGACGTGGTTCCAACTATATTAACACCAGCGGTAGAAATTCGCCGTTTCTCGTCAAGGGAATGCCAGTTGTTTCTGGACGACTGCTAGGAAAATTCGCCAGCATGCTCCGAGACACTGGAAGTGACACAGCCATCGTCCGCCGAGATATGGTCGACGACGATTGCTTGACTGGGATGACACGCCGAGTTGTTCTTCTTGACGGCTCCGTCCAGGAACTGCCAGAAGCAAAAATCCGGGTTCACATGCCATATTTGGTGGAAGAGATCATCGCAGCCTGCATGGGTCGTCCCATATACGCCCTGATTCTCGGCAATATTCCAAAAGTTAGGGAGCCTCACCAGCCACATCGTGACTGGGAGTACGAAGTTGCTGGCAACAGGGAAACACCGAAGAGCAGCCTGGGACGAACACTACGTTCGGAGCACTGCTATCTGATTTCCGCCGTTGCAAGGACTGAACGACCGAAGTCGACACGGTTCAACGTGCCACCGCCTTCGTGCACTCCTTACCACCGAGATCGACTACCCCAAGAGCAGCGCAAAGACTACACTTTGAGGTCCTGTTACCGAAAAGTCGGGAAGGAGTCTCGGTCCGCACGAGGTCACCGATACACTTTCATCGAAAGCGAAGGCCTCTTATATAGAGAGTGCCAATTTGCAGAGGGAAAGACGGTGAAGCAGATGGTAGTGCCGAAAATCTTCCGGGAGTTCATCATCCGAGCGGCACATGAGAACGTCACACCTAGACATGCGGGCATTCGCAAGACTGCTTAGCGAATTTAGGCAACTTGTACTGGCCGGATCTGCAAAATGATACTAAGCGGTTTGTGCGCTCATGCCACACCTGCAGCCAGAGAACAACGAACAAGTTGCCGCTGCATACATGCTCAACGACACAGTTTAATGAAAGCTACTGACTGATAGTTTGAGAACAAACCTTTTGTCCACTTTCTTACTCCATGCGTGTGAACCAGCAGCGACAAGCCACCATGCAACTGACTATTTCTGACTGCATGCAGTGCGTGAGTGCGCTGTGACCTTGACCAGGGGACGTGACTAGAAGAATAGTTGTTTGCTCCCCTAACAACTTTCTTAATGTGGGGGTGATGTGTTGAATGGCAACGTGAGTGATTCGCCGCGAAAGTGAGCCGCCAGCAGAGCGACAGCGATGACGACGAGGAAGAGGGGCCGCGTGGAAGTGATCGCGGAAGCTGGTACGCGAACGGCTGGAAGCCAAGGGGTGGAACAGGGTGAGGTTGCGTGGGAACTACCCCGTGGGACGCTTCGTCCACGGGCCACCTGGAGCACAACCGTCGCAGCCCTCTGCCAAGGCTCGAGGGCGCGTCTGGGCGCCGTCATCGTGGCGCTTGTGTGCCGACTGCTGATGTTCCAGTCAGGCTGTTGGGCGCTGCCGTTCATGCTGTTGGAGCCGTTAGAAACGCGTCACGACTGAGAGTGAGCTAAGTTGCCTATTGGGCATTGCTCTCGGACCTTCCCAACTACGAGACTATTTTGTGTACCTTCTAACTACGGGCTGCGCGTCCGTGTGACCCAAGCCCGTCCTGTATATACCAACCCAGCGTCTACTGTCCTGTGCTTGTCCTTAGCCTTTTTATATATAGTCTCCGACGTGTTATCCAGTGGTCTTCTCTCTGCCTGTGTGGTCCTCGGCCCATTCATAACATACCTGTTTGTCTGCCTGCCTTCCTGCCAACCTACCAGCCTAGAGTCCTGCCAGCCTGCATGCCCACCTACTTTCCCACGTACCCATCTACCTACCTATCTACTTGCCTGGTTCCCTGCTTGCCTGCCTGTCTGCCTGCCAGCCTGCTTGCCTGCCCGTCTGCCTGCCAGCCTGCTGCCCTGCCTACCTATCTACCTACCTACCTACCTACCTACCTACCTACCTACCTACATTCTACCTACATACCTACCTACCTACCTACCTATCTACCTTTATGTCTGCGTACTTACCAATCTATATGCATACCTTCCTACCTACCTTTCGACCTGCCTGCCTGCCCTCCAAAATGTTTGCCTTCCTGCCTGCCTACCAACACATCCACTTTCCTGCCTGACTGCCTGCAGGCCTGTCTACTACCTGCTTGTTTCTCTGCATGTCTGCGTGCCCACCTAGTACCTACGTACATACCTGCCTGCCTGTGTGCCTGCCTGCCTCCCTGTCTGCCTGCATGCCTGCTTGCCTGTCGGCCACCTACCTAGACACCTATCTACCTACCTACCTACCTGATGGCGTGCGGGCATCCTGCCTGCCTACATGCCTACCTATTTACCTACCTACCTGCCTTCCCACGTACCTACCTTCCTACATGCCGTCTTACATACGTATCAATCTGCCTACCGACCGACCTAACTACCTATATATTTACATGCCAGCCTGCCAGCCAGCCTGCTCTCTAACATTCCTACCTAAATGCTTCCCTGCCTGCCTTGGCTCCCTGTCTGCCTGATTACCTACCTATTACCTTACTACCTACCCACCTGCGTGCCTTCCCACTTACGTGCCGACCTGCCCACTTACCTACCTATCTTGTTACCTACCTATCTACCTACCTTCCTACCTGCCTGCCTGCCTACCTAATTACCTACTTACCTGCCTGCCTTCCTCCCAGCCTACCAGCCTACAACCTACGTACCTACCTGCCTATCTTCGTGCCTGCTTTCCTGTCTGCTGACTATCTACCTACCTACCTACCTACGTACCTACCTGATGGCGTGCCAGCTTCCCTGCCTGCATGCCTACCTGCCTGCCTGCCTTCTGACTGTTTGCCAGCCTGCCTGCCTCCCTGCTTACCCATTCACCTACCTACCTACCAACATGTCTACCGACCTACCAACCTAACGACCTCTATAGCAACGTGCCAGCATGCCAGCCAGCCTGCCCTCCTACTTTCCTACCTACCTGCTTCGCTGCCTGCCTTGCCTGTTTGTCTGCCTGGTTTCTTTACTACCAACCTGCGTGCCTTCTCACTTACATACCGACCTGCCAACCTACCTACCCATCTGGTTACCTATGTACCTACCTACCTGCCAGCCTTCCTGCCTGCCTGTTTACCTAATTGCCTACTTACCTGCCTGCCTTCCTGCCGCCCTGCACACAAGCCTTCCTGACTGCCCGCCTGCTTGCCAGCCTTCCTACCTACCTACCTACTGACCTACCAGCCTGCCCACCTATCTATGTCACGAAGACAAGAACGATGCAGTTTTCTTGAATGAGAAGCGAACTTGTGCTCCCCTAACAACTGAAAAGAATACAGAGGCGGCGAAGCAGCGGTCAACAAAGTGACTTGCACAGGCGAGTGTCGTCGAATCGAATGCCGAGGCGTCTGCTCTGCAGGCTTTTTATCTTTCGGCGCGAGTGTTTCTGGAACCGTCGATTCGCATCCAGAACATTGTAGATCACCTACGATTATTCTGGGCTAGCGACGTTAGGGCGAAACAGTTTGCTTATCTGAATGTGATAGCCCGTGCGGCAAAAAAATAAAGAATGGAAGTCGCGCTTTGCTTGGAACGCAGATACCATAGCCGGGCGTTGCCCGGCAGTAAAAACAAACAATAAATAACCAAGCCCATACATGGTTCGCGGCATTACCCCCCCTCTAAGAGTGCATCGACCCGATGCTGAAATAAAAGACAGTTCGAACAAACAACAAACACAACAACAACAAAAAAAGTCCGTCATCTTGCATAGTAAGGTTTCAAGCGAACCACGTGGACGACTTCGGGCCGCGTGCGTCTTCGTGATGTTCCGGAATCACCATCGGGGATCACCTCGTAGGTAAGTTGGCAGACACGTCGTAGAATTTGGTAGGGACCGAAATATCGTCGCAGAAGCTTCTCACTGAGTCAGCGTCGTCGGATGGGAGTCCAAACCCAAACACGGTCCCCTGGGTGGTACTCGGCGTCTCAGCGTCGGAGGTTGTAGCGCCCGGCATCCACGAGATGCTGGCGCGTTGTACGAACTCGAGCCAGCTGGCGGGCCTCCTCCGCACGCTGAAGGTATCCTTGGACGTCGGTGTTAAGGTCGTCGTCTTCTACGTGCGGAAGCATGGCGTCGAGCATCGTAGTTGGCCGTCTTCCATATACAGGCTCGAACGGCGTCAGCTGCGTCGTCTCCTGGATAGCCGTGTTGTACGGAAACGTGACATACGGGAGCACTTCGTCCCAAGTCTTATGTTCAACATGAACGTACATTGACAGCATATCTGCGATTGTCTTGTTCAGACGTTCTGTTAGTCCGTTTGTTTGGGGGTGGTACGCCGTCGTTCTTCTGTGATCCGTGATGCTGTAGCGTAATATTGCTTGCATAAGCTCCGCAGTAAATGCCGTTCCGCGGTCTGTGATTAGGACTTCCGGGGCTCCATGTCGCAGCACAACTTGGCTTACAAAGAACTTCGCCACTTCTTGTGCAGTCCCCCTGGGAAGAGCGGCGGTCTCTGCGTAGCGCGTCATGTAGTCTGTCGCTACGACAATCCACTTGTTCTGTGATCGTGACGTAGGGAGCGGGCCTAAAAGGTCCATTCCAATCTGTTGAAATGGTCTCGATGGGGCGGCGATCGGTTGCAGAAGTCCGGCGGGTCTTGTCGGCGGCGTTTTTCGTCGTTGGCAGTCACGGCAGCTCCGGATGTAGTGGGTGACGTCAGAGGTAAGGCCGGGCCAGTAGTACTTCGCCTTCATTTTTCCAATAGTGCGGGCTGTGCCCAGATGTCCGGAAGACGGGTCGTCGTGGCACGCTTCCAAAATTTCGTCACGAAGGCCCGCGGGGATGACGAGAAGGTACTTCGCTCTTGTTCCGGGGCTAAAATTCTTCTTCACAAGGACGGAGTTTCTCAGGCTGAATGCTGGTAAGCTGCGTTTGAAGGTCCTAGGAACGGCCACGTTGCATCCCTCGAGGTACTCGATTATGACGCGTAAGTCGGGGTCCGCACGCTGCTGGGCGGCTAGGTCGCTCTCCGTCACGATCCCGAAGAACGCGCTGTCTTCATCAGAGTCTTGTGGTGGTGGGTCGACGGGGGCGCGGGACCGGCAGTCGGCGTCGGAGTGTTTCCTGCCGGATTTATAAACGACTGTAACGTCGAACTCCTGCAGGCGCAAGCTCCACCGCCCAAGACGGCCAGAGGGGTCCTTCAAATTGGCGAGCCAACACAGCGCATGGTGGTCTGTTACAACCTTGAATGGCCTTCAAAACACGTATGGGCGAAATTTTGAAATCGCCCATATAATAGCCAGGCACTCTTTCTCAGAGGCAGAATAGTTTTTCTCCTCCTTCGACAGACCACGGCTGGCATAGGCGATTACCCTTTCGCAGCCGCTTTGCTTTTGGACAAGTACGGCACCCAAGCCTATATCACTGGCGTCCGTGTGCATTTCCGTTTCGGCATTTTCGTCGAAATGAGCGAGCACGGGTGGGCTTTGCAGGCGTTTTTGCAGCTCGCAGAATGCTTTTTCTTAGTTGTTTTCCTAGCTGAAAGGGGTGCTATCTTTCGTCAAGCGCGTGAGTGGCTCTGCAATGCGTGCGAAGTTTGCGACGAAGCGCCGGTAATATGCGCACAGCCCGAGAAATCTTCGCACGCCCTTCTTGTCTTTCGGCCTTGGGAAGTTCGCAATGGCTGAAGTTTTTGCCGGGTCAGGTAGGACTCCCGCGGCGTTGACGACGTGGCCCAAAAACTTGAGTTCCCCGTATGCGAAACGGCACTTTTCAGGCTTCAGCGTCAACCCCGACGTACGAATGGCCTCGAGTACAGACTCCAACCTTTCAAGGTGTTCGTCGAAAGTCCGGGCGAATACCACGACGTCGTCGATGTATACGAGGCAGGTGTGCCACTTAAGTCCAGCTAGCACAGTGTCCATGACTCTTTGAAATGTCGCTGGTGCTGTGCACAGACCAAACGGCATCACCTTGAACTCGTATAGGCCGTCTGGGGTTATAAATGCAGTCTTCTCTCGGTCTCTCTCCTCCACTTCAATTTGCCAGTAGCCGGTCTTCAGGTCCATCGATGAGAAGTACTTCGCGTGGCAGAGGTGGTCGAGGGCGTCGTCGATTCGGGGGAGGGGGTACACGTCCTTTTTCGTGATTTTGTTCAGTGGCCGGTAGTCAACGCAAAACCTAAATGTGCCGTCTTTTTTCTTTACGAGTACGACGGGCGCAGCCCAGGGGCTTTTCGATGGCTGTATAATGTCGTCGCAGAGCATGTCGTCGACTTGAGTCCGGATGGCTTCCCGTTCGTGTGAAGAGACGCGGTACGGTGACTGTCGGGTAGGTCGGGCTCCATCTTCGCTTATTATTCGGAGCTTAGCTAGAGGGGTCTGACGTAGTTTTGCGCTCGACGAAAAACATTCGCTATAGCGACGCAGAAAAGACAATAATTTTTTCCGCTGTTCTTGCGGTAGCGCCGGATTCACGTCGAATGCCTGCGGGAGCTTGAAGGTTTCTACGGGTGTGCGTTCAAAGTCGGCGACCGCGATCACGTCACTTGCTTGTTGCGTTTCTTCGAGTAATGCAATTGCCGCGCCCTTGTTTAAATGCTGGTACTCCTCGGTGAAATTAGTAACCAAAATTTGGGATTGGTGTTCCTTGAAGCGCGCAATGCCTCTTGCGACAGACACACCACGATCGATAAGCACCCTTTGATCAGTGTCTACGATAGCGTGGACGTCAGGGGCAGCATCTTCACAGTAGACTGCGACCATCAAGCTTGCGCGGGGTGGCAGGGTGACATGATCATCGGCAATCCTTACAGCAGCACGTCGTTCGGGGTTCGGTTCCGGCGTCATGGAGTGATGGGGGAAAAAGTTATTGACTTAGTCTGCAGATCGATTATTGCACCGTTGTCCATCAAAAAGTCCATTCCAAGAATTACGTCGCGGGAGCAGTTAGGCAGAACGACGAACGCCGCAGGGTACGTTGTGCCGTCTATGGTGACGCGCGAAGTGCACGTTCCACTGGGCGTCACGAGGTGGCCTCCTGCTGTGCGTATGTGCGGACCGTCCCATCTGGTCATAACTTTCTTCAGTTTAGACGCAAATGGTCCGCTCATTACTGAATAGTCAGCTCCCGTGTCTACGAGGGCGACTACGTCAAAGCCGTCGATGAACACCTTGACGTCCGATGCAGTCTTCCTCGAGTTCCGAGTTCGTCGGGGCGTCGTATCTCTGCTTGTACGTGTTGATCGTCGGGCACTGTGCATCGTCGTTGTCGTCGTATTCTTAACGGACGTCTCGGTCAGGTCGGGTACGCGTCGCGCCGTGTAGCTGTCGTCGTGTTCGGGAGTCTCGTCAGGGTTAGGTCGGGTCGTCGGGATGAGGGCATGTCGTGAATCACTGTCTTCAGCGCGTCCTTGCGTCGTTGGAGGGTTTCCAGTTTTTCGCCGTAGAGCAACTTCACCTCCAGAAGTTGCTTCCTTTAGTTTCCCCGCGTGGGCTGGGGGACCTTCCACGTGAGAACTCAGCATTGCTACGGCGGTTCGGCGACTGGTATGGGTAGGGTGACGGCGAACGGTTGAAACATGCTGGTCGACGGCTGGTGTTGGACAGGTACTCTTCGATCTCCGATGGGCGCTGGCCAGTTCGGGGGTGGGGTGCGTCGACGGAGAACCCTCGCAAACCGAGCCTCCTGTAGGGGCAGCGACGGTAGACGTGGTCGGCCTCTCCGCAGTGGTAGCACAGCGGACGATTGTCGGACGTTCGCCACACGTCGGTCTTCCTTGGGGCAGGGGGTTGCGCCGCAGCTGGTTGGGCCGGCGAGAGGGGACGACGGTACGGAGCCCCGTGACGATAGGGTGCAGGTGGGCGAGGGCAATGTACAGCAGCCGCGTAGTTCATGGCTTGCGGCTCGCGAGGTGCTACAGGCGTCGTTGAAGTTCCCAGCGCTTGCTGCACTCCTTCTCTAATGACGTCGGTAAGAGAAGCGACTTGTGGTTGCGGCGGCGTCGGGAGCAGTTTCCGCAGCTCCTCCCTCACTAATTCGCGGATAGTCTTCCGTAGGCTATCTTTGGGAATGCGCACGTTGTCGACGCAATTCGCATTGGCCATGCCAACATAGTTCCGGTCGTACTGCTTAGCACGCATTTCGAGTGCTTTCTCGATGGTGCTGGCTTCGGTCACGAATTCGGCGACGGTCTTTGGCGGATTTCGGAAAAGTCCAGCAAACAGTTCCTCCTTCACACCGCGCATCAAGAAGCGTAGCTTCTTTTTTTCCGTCATTTCGGGGTCCGCGCGGCGAAATAGCTGCTTCATCTCCTCAATGAAGATCACGAAGCCTTCGTTGGGGTGTTGCGTGCGCGTTTCCAACAAAAGGGCGGCTCTTTCTTTCCGCACGACGGTAGTGAAGGTCTTAGTGAACTCGCTTTTGAACTGAGCCCAGTTTGTCAAGGAGCTCTCGTGGTTCTCGAACCAAGTGCGAGCCGAATCTTCCCAGTAAAAGAAAACATGCCGGAACGTTTATGCGTCGTCCCGCCTGTTGAATTTCCGGACGCGCTCCAGTTTCTCCAACCATTCTTCTGGGTCTTCTGCGGGGGCTCCTCGGAATGATGGCGGTTCCCGTGGCTGCTGCCGAACGACAGGAGGATTGGCTTGGTTGAGCATGGTGCTGGTTGCGACGTCTTTCTTCTTCGCTTTCTCCGGTAGTAGACCGAACTCGGGGGGTAAATCTTGCACGCGGAGGCTGGCTCTTGTTGGACTGGCTTGGCGGCTTCCAGAGGTTGTAGTGGGCATGAAGGGTGCGTACCCAGCACCTCCACCAGATGTCACGAAGACAAGAACGATGCAATTCTCTTGAATTAGAAACACGTCTATTGGAGCGAACTTGTGCTCCCCTAACAACTCAATAGAATACAGAGGCGGCGAAGCGGCGGTCAACAAAGTGACTTGCACAGGCGAGTGTCGTCGAATCGAATGCCGAGGCGTCTGCTCTGCATGCTTATTATCTTTCGGCGCGAGTGTTTCTGGAACCGTCGATTCGCATCCAGAACATTGTAGATCACAGACGATTATTCTGGGCTAGCGAATTAAGGGCGAAACAGTTTGCTTATCTGAATGTGATAGCCCGTGCGGCATAAAAGTAAAGAATGGAAGTCGCGCTTTGCTTGGAACGCAGATACCATAGCCGGGCGTTGCCCGGCAGTAAAAACAAACAACAAATAACCAAGCCCATACATGGTTCGCGGCAATATCTACCTACCTACCTACCTGCCTACCTGCATGTCGGCCTGCCTGCCTTTCTATCTACCTCCCTACCAACCTACCTATCTACCCACCTACCTATGTACCTTTCTGCCTGTCTGCCAGCTTGCCTACCTGCCTGCTTACCTACCTACATACCTTCCTACTTGCCTACGTTCCACGTGCCCTGCCACCTAGCTACCTACCTGCCTACCAACCTACCTAGTTATATACCTATCTGCCAGCCTGCCATTCAGCCTGCCCTCCTATATGCCTACCTATTTGCATGACTGCCTGCCTGCTTCCCTTCCTGCCTGCCTGATAACCTACATATTACTTTTCTACCAAACTACCCATCTTGCTACCTACCTGCCTACCTGTTGCTGGTCTGCCTACCTAATAACCTACTTACCTGCCTGCCTGGCTGCCTGTAGTTCTGCACACAAGCCTCCCTGCCTGCCTGCCTTAACACCTATATACCTACCTCCTTACATACCTACGTACATGCCCATCCATCTGCATGTCTTCCTGCCTGCCTTCATTCCTGCCTGCCTGCCGCCCTGCCTGCCAGACGTCCGTCCTGCCTGCCTGCCTACTTACCTACCTTAATGCTTGCCTTCCTACCTACCTACATACCTTGCTACCTACCTACCTACCTACCTACCTAACTACCTGTCTTCCTGCATTCCTAATTACCTACTAACCTGCATCCCTCTTTCTCCGCCACCCTGCATGCAGGGCTGGCAGCCTGCCTGCCTGGCTGCCTTCCTACCAACCTCCCTACTACCTACCTACTTACATGCCTACCTACCAACCTCCCTACTACCTACCTACTTACATGCCTACCTACCAATCTACCTACCTTCTACTATACCTGACTTTCTTCATGTCTTCCGACATACCTTCCAACATGTCTACCGAACTACGTACCTTCCTACCTACATAACTACCTACCTACCGGCATTCCTGAACCTACAAAGCAACCTACCTACCTATATACATACCTACCCATCTGCCAGCCTGTCTGCCTGTCTGCCTGCCTTTATGCCTGCCTGCCTATTTATCTACCTAAATGCAAGCCATTCCACCTACCTAACCACCTTGCTTCCTACCTACCTTCCCAAATACCTACATACCTACCTACCTCCCTACCTTCCTGCATTTTGATTACCTACCTACCTACCCATCGACCTACCTAACCATCTATCTACCTACCTACCTACTTATCTACATACCTTCCTACCTACCCATCTGCCTACCTAACTACTATCTACCTACCTAAATTCTTACCTACTTACCTACCTACCCACCTGCCTACCTGTCTGCCTACCTGCCTACCTGCTTGCCTCCCTGTCTGGTGACCACCCCCCATATCTAGTAGCCTGCCTGTCCAACAACGCACCTACGTACGTACCTCCCTACTTACCTACCTACCTATCTACCTGCCTGCCTACGTGCCTGCCCGCCTTACAAACTGCCTGCCTGCTTGCCTGCCTACCTACCTCCCTTTTTGCCTGCCTGCCTGCCTGCCTGCATACCTGCACCCTGTCTGCCTTGCTGCCTACCTAAATAGCTACTACCTAATGACCAACCAGCCTGCCCACCTACCCACCTAAAATAAAGCCCGCTTATATCGAACAGCGCGGGGTTGTAAAAAAGTACACCATAGCAAAAATTTTATATAGAAAGTGAAGCCCAAAAGCGTTCATGAGAGCCATACGCCGATAGAGTCATGAGCTATTGCTGAGCTATTAACACTGCAGTTTACAATTGATAGGTCCCTTTCTCGGAAAGAAAACAATCATATTTTGGGGCAGAAGATGACGTGCGGGCCTCCTGGCCCACCTGCCTACCTACCTGCCTGCCTTTCTTCCTGTCTACCATCCTGCCTGCCTCCCTGCTTACCTACGTACTTACCTACCTACCTACCTACCTGCCTACCTACCTACCTACCTTCTTACCTACGTACCTAATTACCTACTTACCTACCTGCCGACCTACCTTCCCACGTACCTACTTTCCTACATGCCTTCTTATATACCTACCAACCTGCCTACAAACACTCCTAAATATATACCAACATGCCAGCCTGCCACCCAGCGTGCCGTCATACATTCCTACCTACCTGCTTCCCTGCCAGCCTTGCCTCCCCGCCTGCCTGATTAATTACCTATTACTTTACTACCTACCTGCGTCCCTTCCGCCCTACATACCGACCTGCCCACCTACCTACCCATCTTGCTACCTACCTATCTACCTACATTCCTGCCTCCCTGCCTGCCTGCCTGCCTATTTAATTACCTACTTACCGGCCTGCCTTCCTGCCAACCTGCACACAATCCTACCTGCCTGATTGCCTGCCTGCCTTCCTACCTAACTACCTACTTACCCACCTACCTATCTACCTAGCTGGTAACCTGCCTGCCTGCCTGCCTATGCCTGCCTGTGCTTCCTGTACATGGCTGCCTTCCTGCAAGCCTACCAACCCTACCTACCTGACCTACCAGCCAGCCCACCAATCTAACTACCATTCTACGTACCTACCAGCCCACAAACTCGATTGCCTTCCTACCTGCCTACCTGCATGCCTGCCTACATCCTACCTACCTACCTGTCTGCGTACCTACCAACCTACCTACCTACCTACCTACCTACATACCTGTCTGCCTAATTGCAGTTTCCCTGTCTGCCTACCTACCTACCAGAAACTAAATTCCTACCCAACTTTTTTACCACTTACCTACCTACCCACCTCCCTAACTGCCTGCCTGCCTACCTACCTACGTGCTTTCCTCCCTGCCTGCCTACCAACCTACCTACCTAGTTGCCTGCCTGCCTGCCCACCTAGATACCCACGTATCTATCTACATACCTACCTACTTTCCTAACTAGCTACCAGCCTGCCTACTTGCCTGCCTGACTGCATGCCCACCTGCTTTCTTTGCTCCCTACTACCTACTTACCTACCTACCTACTTTACTGGGTGCTGTCCTGCCTGCCTGCCTCTGTGCTAACCTGCACCTTGTCTCCATTGCTACCTACTTACCTACCTACTGACCTACTAAACTACCTACTGACCTACCTACTTACCTACCTTGTGACCTACCTACTGACCTACCTATCTACCTACCTACCTACCAGCCTATCTGCATGTCTGCCTGCCTGCTTGCCTACCTGCCTGCCTACCTTCCAACCTACCGACCTATCTGCCCACCTACCTACCTACCTACCTACCTACCTACCTAGCGACCTACACACCTACCTACCTATCTAACAACAACCTACTTTCCTTTTTACCACCTACATGCCTACCTACCCACCTACCTACCTGCCTTGCTTACTACCTTGCCTCATATTTACCTACGTACATATGTACATATCTGCACAGCTACCGACCCACCTATCTTCTGACCTGCCCCCTGCTTGCCTATCTGCTTACCTGACTACCTGACTTCCCACGTACCTTGCTACCTACATAGCTACCTACCTACATACCTACCTGTCTACTTACATACTTACCTACCCGCCTACCTACCTACCCTCCTACCTCCCTCCCTACCTACCTACCTACCTACCTACCTACCTACCTACCTAAATACCTACCTGCCTACCTACCTACCTACCTACCTAACTACCTACCTACCTAACTACCTGCCTGCCTACGTACCTGCCTGCCGTCTGGCCTGCCTGCCTACGTTCATACCTACCTACCTACCTACCAACATACCTACATACGTACCTATCTACCTACCCATCAACCTAACTACCTACCTATCCATCTACCTACCTACCAATCTACCTACATACCTACCAACCTATTTACCTACCTACCTACCTGCTTACTATTCTACCTGCTTACCTACCTACCTACCTACCTTTCTCACCTTCTTACCTACCTACCCACATACCTACCCACCTAACTTCCTACATACCTTACTTCCTGCTTACTTACTTACCTGCCTGCGTATCTGCCTACCTACCTAACTGCTTGCCTCCCTGCCTACCTCCCTGCCTGCCGGCCTGCTTGTCTGCCTGCCTGCCTGCAAGCGATCCTGCACCCTGTCTGTCTGGCTGCCTACCTACCTACCTACCTACCTACCTACCTACCTACCTACCTACCTACCTACCTCTCTACCTACCTGCCTACATACCTACCTACCTACCTACCTACCTACCTACCTACCTACCTACCTACCTACCTACCTACCTACTTACCTACTGACCTACCGGCCTGCCAACCTACCTACCTACAGTAAAACCCGCTTATATCGAACAGCGCGAGGGTTGTAAAATATTTCGATACAGAAAATATTTGATATAGAAAGTGGAGCACAAAATCGGACATGCGAGCAATCCAGCCTACCTACCCACCTACCTACCTACCTACCTACATGCCTACCTACCTACCTACCTATCTGCCTACCTATCTAGCTACCTACCTCCCTTACTGCATGCAGTCCTCAATGCCTGTCTGCCTGCCTCCCTGCTAACTAACCTATAAAAAGAGTAAAAAGAGTAAAATTCATGAAATTTTTATCAGAATTACCAAAGGGTTCGACATAGCCAATTATTTGATATATCCGTTTAACCATATATATATTTAACCATTGACGGCGTTTCGCTCCAGCCTGCTCCACTGGATTAGGTGCGTGTCCTCGCGGTGCCCGTTCACCAGAACGGTGGCGCTACAGAGTGGATCAAGCAACTTCGGCCGCAGTGGCGTAGCCTCCTGCACCTCATTCGCCGCATCTCCAACACCTTTGGCGGGGCATCGCAGGACGTAGCTCGGCGTTTAGTGCAAAGTGTACTTGTGTCCAAAGCCACATATGGCGCCATGTGCTATTCCCTCACAAAACACCAGACCCCCCAGCTAGAAGTACTTTACCAGGAAGCGCTTTGAGCTATAACTGGGCTTCCACGACACACAAGGATTGAGGAGCTCTATCGGTACGCTGGTCTTCCCACTCTTGAAAGCATAATCCAATCCAGGGCAGAGGGGGCGAAAGACCGCCGCAATCTCACCCACCAGGGCCGCACTTACTATGCCATGCCGGTGAGGATTTCGACAAGTCTGTGCCACCCATACATGAGCACATCCCACCTTGGGAGGATGAGCTCATTACTGAGCAATGGCCAGCACCCACTCCACGTCACCAAGGAACTTACCCATCGCATAGACATGTTCCTTTGGTCACCACCCCTCCCTTGAACACAGAAGACTCATCAACACTTTCTGTCTTCGTGGCTGCTTTGTGGCGGCGCCATTTACAAACGGCGTCCCTCGCCGTCGTTGCACGTGTACCGGCCGCAGACACAACCCGCACCCGCACTATACCACCTACCGCCACATCGCTGGAGCTTCGCGCCATCGACGAGGGGGTCCAGCTGGCTGTACGCCTACTGGCAGCTGATCCCCGAACGTACCGAAACGTCAGCATGTTTACGGACAGCGCAGAGGCTTTACGTTATCTCATTGGACCACACAGACGGCACTCAGTCGCTCATAACATTAAACGTCCGCCTGACACCCAGGTACGCAAGAGCCCTCGGTAGTGAGTGGGCCCATCAGCTGGCGAGCGAGGCTTGTCGAAATTTCCGCCCGCAGCTTGACCGCTCCCTCACTGAGGAGTTCTGCTTTCATCCCGATGGCGAACGCCGCTGCGGGAAACAGTGCCGCCGACAGGAGATCCTTTCAACAGTGGCCATCAACCCGGTCCCAGTGCCTCCTGGGCTTAGCCGCGCTGCACAAGTCTTCCTGAATCGTGCGCGCTCCGGATACGCTTTAACAGATGATGTCGTGGCCAGGTGGAGGCACACCTCGAATAGAACAATGAGGAGCAGCAATTCCACGGCAGCAGCTTCCGAAGACCTTTCATCTGCGGTGGCATCACCATCCGACCCTTTGTACGTCTGCTACGCATGTGGGCAGTCACTGAAGCCAACCATCCATCACCTTGTATGGGACTGCATTGGTCTCGTAGGGCCACGTGAGACACATCGGCCTGCCTGGGTACTCGCTTACGAGGACCTGCCTACCTACCTACCTACGAGCTTCCCAACCAACCAACCCGCAAGCATTCCTACCTGCCTGCCTGTATGCCTCCCTACATATCTACATGCCTGCCTACCTATCTACCTACCTGCCGGCCTGCCTGCCTATCAACCTACCTGCCTGCCTGCCGGCCTACCTATATACATAGTGGCCTGTCTGCCGGCCTGCCAACCTACATACATACCTATCTACCTACCTAAATACTTAACAACCTATCTACCTAGCTGCCTGAGTCCCTACCTGCCTCCCTGACTGCTGACTGCCTGCCTGCCTACCTACCTACCTACCTACCTACCTACCTGCCTACCTACCTACCTACCTACCTAACTACCTACCTACCTACCTACCTACCTTCCTACCTGCCTTCCTGCCCTCCTAATTACCTACTCTTCGGCATCGCTGTTTGCCTGGCGCCCTGCATGCTAGCCTGCTTTCCTGCCTGGCTGCCTTCCTACCTACCTACATCTCTACCTACCTACCTACATACCTTCCTACCTACCTACCTACATACCTACCTACCTACCTACCTACCTACCTACCTACCTACCTACCTACCTCCGTGCGTACCTACCCTTCTACATGCCTTCCTGCATACCTTCCAACCTCCGTACCGACCTATTTACCTGCCTGCTGACATACCTACCAACACATTTGCCTACCTAACTACCGAGCTACCTACCGACCTATCTGCATACCTTCCCATCTGCCATTCTGTCTGCCCACATGCCTGCCTGCCTGCCTACTTACCTATCTAAATGCCAGCCATCCCACCTACCTACCCACCTTGCTTCCTACCTACCTTCCTAACTACCTACCTACCTACCTACCTACATACCTACCTACCGGCCTTCCTTCATTTCTAATTACCTACTTACCTGCCTTCCTACCTACGTGCCGCCATGACTGCCTGCCAGCCTGCGTATTTACCTGCCGTCCTGCCTAGCGACCTACCGTCTTACCTACTTACCGACCTACCCACCTACCTACCTACCTAACTTCCTACCTACCCTACTTCCTACTTACATACCTACCCGCCTACCTGCCTGGCTGCCTGTCTGGATACCTACCTACATGCTTGTCTCCCTGCCTGGCTACCAACCTACGTACCTTGTTGCCTGCCTGCACACCTACATACCTACCTTCTTACTTACTTACCTAGCTATCTGATTGCCTGCCCATCTACCAACTTACCTAACTACCTACCTACCTACCTACCTATCTACCTACCTTACTGCATGCAGTCCTTCCTGCCTGCCTGACTGCTAACGTGCACCCTGTCTGCCTGGCTGCCCACCTAACTACCTACCTACCTACTGACCTACAATCTGCTTGGCTACTTACGTACATCCTTGCCTCCCTGTCTGCCTACCATCATACCTACATAGTTGCCTGACTGCCTGCCCACCTACATACATACCTACCTACCTATCTACCTACCTACCTACCTACCTACCTACTTGCATACCAACCTACCTGACTGCCTCCCTACTTGCCTCCCTGACTGCCTGCCTGCCTACCTATGTGCCTACCTACCTACCTTTTCACCCCCAACCTGCCTACATAACTGCTTTCCTTCCTTCCTTGATTCCCACTTACCTTCCTTACTACTTACCTGCATATCTAACAGCAATCCTACCTACCTACCTACATTCCTACCTTTTGACCTGCCTGCATGAATGCCTGCTTGCCTTCCATCCTGTCTGCCTCCCTGCCTACCTACCAATCTTCCAACCTGCCTATCTGACTGCCTGCTGCCCTCCCTGCCTGCCTGCCAACGTACCTACATACGTATCTGCCTACCTACCTACCTGCGTGCCAGCCTGCCGTCATCCCTGCACGTCAACTACCTGCCTGTCTGCAGTCTACCTATCTGCCTACCTACCTATCCACAGATTAGCCTGGCTACCTACCTACCTATCTACTTACCTACCTACCTACCTACAAACCTATGTACGTACCCATCTACCATTCTACCTACCTTCCTCCTACCTACTTACCTACCTACCTACCAACCTACCTACCTACCTACCTTCTTTCCTTCCTACTTCCTTCCTACTACCTACCTGCCTACCTATTTACCTTCCTTGCTGCCTTCATGCTTACCTACCTACTTACCTACTCTACCTACCCACTTCATGACTGCCTGCCGCCCTGCTTGCCAGCTTTCCTACCTACCTACCTACCTACATACGTACCTACATACGTACCTCTTTAAATATCCTCTTTCTATCTTACCTACCTACCTACATACGTACCTACATACGTACCTCTCTAAATATCCTCTTTCTATCTTACCTACCTACCTACCTACCTACCTACCTACCTTCCTACTTGCCTGCTTGCCTGGCTACCTGCTTGTATTCCTGCCTGCCTGCCTCTCAGTCGGCCTACCATCATACCTATCTGCCTGCCTGACTGCCTGCCGGCCTCTCTGCTACCTCTCTCATTTCCGGCATGTCTACCTCCCACCTACGTGCTACGTACCTACCTTGCTGCCTGCATACTTCCCTGCCTGCCTGCCTGCCAACCTGCGTGCCTGCATACATACCTACCATTCTACCAGTCGGCCTGTCTGCTTGCCACACTGCCCGCTTGCTCCCTGTCTGCCTGCATGGCTATATACCTTCTTTCTTACTTACCTGGCTACCATACATTTACCTCCCTACCTACCTACGTACCTACTTACCCATCTACTTACCAACGCGCCTACCTCCCTACTTAACTCCCCATCTACCTACCTTCCTAAAAGCCTTCCTATATACCTAAAAACCTACCTACTGATCTACCTTCTTACCTATGTACCTACCTGCCTAACTACCTACCTGTCCGTCTGCGTACGTGCTAGCCTTCCTGCCTTCCTGTCTACCTACTTGCCTCCCAGCCTACCTACCCGCCTTCCTACCAGCCTATCTACCTACCTACCTGCCTGCCTACCTACCCACCTAAGTGCCTAAGTGCCTCCTTTCCTACCCACCTACCTACCTGCCTGTCTACCTGCTTACCGGCATACCTGACTACTTCCATCCAGTCTGCCTACCAGTCTGCCTGCCTGGCTTTCTGCCTACCTTCCGACCTACCTACCTACCTACCTACCTACCAACCTACCTACTTACCTAACTACCTACCCACCTACCAACCTACATACGGGCCTACCTGTCTCCCTCTCTGCCTACCAAACAACCAACCTACCTGCCTGCCTGCCTGCCTACCTACCGACATAAGCCTGCCCTCCTACATGCCTACCTACTTGCCTGCCGGCCTGCCTGCTTGCCTCCTTGCCTACCTGATTACCTACATATTACTTTACTACCCACCTGCATGCATTCCCACCTACATACCGAAAAGCCCACCAACCTACCCATCTTGCTGCCTACCTAAATACTTGTTTCCTGCCTAACTAATTACCTACTTGCCTTCCTGCCTGCCTGCCTGCCTGCCTGCATGCCTACCTAATTGCCTTCTTACCCTCCTGCCTGCCTGCCTTCCTACCTGACTACCTACCTACCTCCCTACATACCTATGTACCTTCCTGCCAACATAACTACCAACCTACATACTTACCTACCTACCTACCTGTCTACCTACTTCTTGTTTGTCAATTCTTGACCTCTTGCATTTTGAAAACCTTTCATGTAGTTCTTGTTAACCTTTTATGAACCTTGTTTCACAGATCTTTTTATTTACGTGGTGATGTGCGTCTTTCTCTCCTTGTTTCTCTCTTTCTTTCTTTCGGACCTCTTGAAAACGTTTTATTTTGTTCTTCCTAACCTTTTCTGAACCTTTTTTCACAGATCTTTTGATTTACACGGCGATGTGCATCACCCATCTGCGTGTCTCCCTACCTGCCTGCCTGCCTGCAGCCCTGCCTGCCGGACTTCCTGCCTGCCTGCCTGCCTAATTACCTACCTAAATACCTGGCTTCCTACCTACCTACCTACCTACGTACCTACCTACCTACCTACCTACATGCCTACCTACCTACCTGCCATCCTGCATTCCTAATACCCTGCACCCCTGCACGCCTGCCGCCCTCCATGCAAGCCTGCCTGCCCTCATACCTATCTGCCTTCATACTGACTTACCTACCTACATACCTACATACCCACCTACCTACCTAACTAACCTCCCACGTACCTACTTTCCTACATGCCTTCCTACATACCTGCCAACCTGCCTACCGACCTACCTACCTACATACATACCTACCTACCTACCTACCTGCCTACCTACCCACCTGGCCATTTACCTACCTAGCTACCTACTTTCCTATCTACATACCTACCCATCTGCCTGTCTCTCTGCCTGCCTGCCTGCACTCATGCCTGCCTGCCTGCCTGCCTGCCTACTTACCTACCTAAACGCCAGCCATCCCACCTATCAACGCACCTTGCTTCCTACCTACCTTCCTAACAACCTACCTACCTACCTGCCTTCGTGCATTTCTAATTACCTACTTACCTGCCTTCATGCCTGCGTGCCGCCCTGCATGCAAGCCTGTCTGCCTGCCTGCCTGCCTGCCTGCCTGCCTTCCTACCTACATACCTACCTACCTACCTACCTAACTACCTACCTACCTAGCTCCCTACCTACCTACCTACCTACCTACCTACCTGTCTGCGTATCTGCCTGTCTGCGTACCTGCCTGCCGTCCTGCCTGCCTGACTGCCTGCCTACCTCCCTACCTACCTGCCTACCAAATTGCCTGTCTGCGTACCTCCCTGCCGTCCTGCCTGCCTGCCTGCCTGCCTACCCACCCACCCACCTACCTACCTACCGATATACCTACCTAACAACCTACCTGCCTACCTATCTGTCTACCTACCTACCTACCTACCTCACTTACTGCATGCAGTCGTCCCTGCCTTTCTGCCTGCCTGCCTGTCAACTAACCTTCACCCTGTCTGTCTGGCTGCCCACCTGCTTACCTACAGTAAAGCCCGCCTATATCGAACACCGCGAGGGTTGTAAACTGGTTCAATATAGCAAAAAATTGATAGAGAAAGTGAAGCACAAAAAACTTACATGAGAGCAACCCTGCCGACGGAGTCATGAGCTAAGGCTGAGCTCTTAACACACTGGGGTAACTATTGGTGCGACAGTTTCTGGGAACGAAAACAATCATTTATGGGGAGGAAGAACTTCGTGACTATAGCCTGCGTCTTGGAGCGCAACGCGTTGCTGTTGACTGCTTGCTCCAGGGTATCTAAACAGTCGACAACCACAAAACCGCTGTCGTCAAAGGCACTGCAGTATTGTCCTAGCAGGGCCACGGCAGCTACGGCTTCGCTCTTGCTGGGAGCTGGTGCGGAGTCCTCGGCGTCTTCGACAGACCGGAGGCAAGCATGGATACCAGCGAATACCGGAAACCCAGCGAACCGAGCAAGTGCGAGGAGCGAGCGGCGCGGACTTGAAGATCGATGAAAAAGCACCCCGCAGAGCCCAATGTGGCGCTTTCGGCGTCAACGGCATGCGTGCTTGGAGCTTGTCTACTCTACCACGGTTGGTTCGGAGAAACTCGAGCTCTCGCGGGAGTCGCAAGTGACACCCCCGCCGCCGCCGTGTGCCGGTGTGTTGCGGGAAAGCCGGCCGCATGCCTAAGGAGAGTGAAAAATCTAACGCGGGAGAGTTCGATATATATATTGAGAGAAATTTCGCGTTCGGTATATAAGATTAAAATCCATGTATTTTTATCAGAACTACACAAGGGTAATATTTCCATATAGGCCATATTTCGATATATTCGGGTTCGATATAAGCGGTATTTGCTGTATCTCCTACCTGCCTAGCTGCGTGCCTGCCTGCCTACCTTCCTATAACTTCCTACACACCCACCAACCCGCCTGCCTTCATACCTACCTAGATGCATGCCTGCCTGCCTGCCTACCTACCTACCCATCTGCATATCTACCTAGCTTCGTTTCAACTTGCCTCCCTGCCTACCTATCTGCTTGCCTGCCTGCCTCCCGGTCTGCATACCAACCCATCGACATGCCTGCCTGAGTGCTTACCAGCCGGTTTACTACCTGCATGTCTGCATGTCTGCCTGCTCACCTGATACCTACGGACGTACCTACCTGCCTCCCAGCCTATCTGCCTACCTAGCTGCTGCCTACCTACCCACCTAACTACCTACGTTCCTAATTTCCTACCTACCTACCTGCCTGCCTGCCTGTCTGCCTACCTGCCTACCTGCCGACTTCCGTCCTGCCTGCCTGCCTGGCTGTCTGCCTACCTTCCGACCTACCTACCTACCTACCGACGAACCTATCTGCCTACCTACCTACCTATCTACCTACCTACCTACGTACGGACCTACCTTTCTGCTGCTCGGCCTACCAACCAACCAACCAACCTACCACCCTGCCTGCCTGTCTGCCTTCCAACCGACATACGTAGCTACCTTCCTAATTCCCTGACTCTCTGCCCACCTATGTACCTATTTACCTACCAACATACCTGCCTGATTGCCTACCTACATCATCATCATCTTCCTCACCACCAGCCTATCTACGCCCACTGCAGGGCCAAGGCATCTCCCATTATTCTCTAATTACACCGGTCCTGTGCCGACTGTGACCAGTTGGTCCCTGCAAACTTATTTATCTCATCCGCCCCCTGCTATGCTTGCCTTCTCTGGGGATCAACTCTGTTACCTGTAATGGTAAACAGTTATCTTGCCTTCGCAGTACTTGCCCTGCCCACGCCCATTTCTTTTTAATTTCCACTAGTATGTCCTTAACACACGTTTGTTCCCTGACTCACTCCGCTCTCTTCCTCTCCCCTAATGTTACACCTATCATTATCCACTCCATTGCCCTCTGAGTCGTTCTCGATTTAAGTTCAATTCTCTTAGTGAGCCTCCCCGTTTCTTCCCCGTAGGTGAGTACCAGTATGACGCAGGTGTTATACACTTTCTTCTTCAGGGACAATGGTACGCTGCTATTCATTATGTGAGAATGTCTGCCGTATGCACTCCACCCCATTCTGATCCTTCTAATTATCTCTGGCTCGTGGTTGGGATCAGGGGTCACAACTTGGCCAAAGTAGATATATTATTTTAACACTTCTACTACCTCGCCCCCTATCCCAAAGTGTTGTGCTGTTCCGAGGTTATTCTTCATTACTTTAGTTTTCTGCACATTATTTTCAGGCCCACGATTCTACTCCGTTCGTCTAGTGTGGAAAGCATCGTTTGCAATTCGTCCCCCGAGTTACTTAGCAAGTCAACGTCATCAGCAGATCGGAGGTTACTGAGGTATTCTCCCTTACCCTTACTCCCACCTGTTAACAATCTAACGTTCTGAATCCTTCTTGTAAGCATGCTGTGAATAGCATTGGAGAGATTGTGTCTCTTTGTCTTACGCGCTTCCTTATAGGTATTTTACTGCTCTCCTTATGGAGGATGACGGTAGCTGTGGACCCATTGTAGATATTCTCTAGTATTTTACATAATGCTCCCCTACTCCCTGGTTTCGTAATGCCTGAATAACTGCTAGAGTTTCGACCGAGTCGAATGCTTTCTCATAATCTATGAAGGCTACCAATAGGGGTTCAGTATACTCAGCGCACTTCTCTATCAACTGATTGATTGTATGAACATCGTCTATTATTGAAGAACCTTTGCGGAACCCTGCTTGTTCTTTCGGTTGACTGAAATCTAAGGCGGAAGAAATTCTGTTAGCGAATACCTTGGTAAGTACCTTGTAGACGAATGACAGTCAGCTGATCGGCCTGTTATATGTCATGTCCTTCATGTCCCATTTCTTAAGGATTAGGATGATGTTCGCGTTCTTCCAAGATTCCTGTATGCTTGCTGTAATCAGGCATTGCGTGTATGGTTTGCCAGTTTTTCAAGTACAATTTCTCCTCCATTCTTCAATAGGTCTGCTCTTATAACTTATAAAGCTGCATTAGTTCTATTCTGTCAACTGGGGTGGAGATTGTCATGGTTTGCCGTTCCCTAATTAGATCGTTTGTCTCCTGGGAAAGTTTACCAGTATCCTGTCTAGCCATCGTGCCCCCGAACTCTACTGCGCACTCCGTGATAATGCGTGTAAGGTTGTCGCTGGCTTCCTGTGTCGTAGCTGGGTTTCCTCGGTAAGAGCTGAGTATTGGTTCTGCAGCGCGGTCCTGAATTCTTCTACTTTATGCCTTACTGTTAGCTCAGTGATCGGCTTGCTTCGTATTAGCTTGTTACAGTCCCATCTCAAATTTAGCTTAATTCGACATCTTACCATACGAAGGTCACTACACCTTACCCTTCCGAGCACTTCCACATCCTTCACAACGCGAGGGTTATCGCATATTATGAAGTCGCTTTCGTTTTTATGGTCCGCATTCGGCGCGTCCACTTCCACTTCCGGCTCTCCCATTTACAGAAGAAGGTATTCATTATGCGTAGATTATTCCGTTCTGCAAACTCAACTAGTAGGTCCCCCTGCTATTTCTACATCCCAGACCATACTTCCCAACTGCCTTGTCTCCAGCATGATGCTTGCCTACTCAAGCATTGAAATCGCATATAACTATGTTATACTGTGTTTTTACTTTAGCCATTGCTGATTCCACATCTTCATAGAAGCATTCCACTACCTGGTCGTCATGGCTGGATGTGGGGTTACCACTGTACCACCTTGATCTTGAACCTCTTATTGAGCCTAATTACAAGACTTGCTGCCCTGTCGTTGATGCTACAGTATTCTTCTACGTTGCCAGTTAGGCTTTTATTGACTAGAGATCCTACGCCCAGTTCTCTTCTGTCCTCTAGGCCGCGGTAACATAAAATGTGTTAATGTTTCAGCACCGTAAAGGCTTCACCTGCTCTCCTAACCTCACTAAGCCCTATGACATCCCATTTGACGCCCTTTAATTCTTCGAACAACACCTCCAGGCTCGCTTCACTAGATAAGATTCTCGTGTTAAACGTTGCCAGGTTCAGATTCCAATGGCGGCCTGTCCGGGCCTAGGGATTCTTAGCATCCCCGCTGCGTCACAGGTCTGACCGCCGCCGTGGTGATTTGCTTTGCAGCCATGGAGACTGCGGGCCGTGGGTTTATTGGCGTACTCATGGGAGCTTGTGGCCGTTAATACACCGGTGTAGCCACTACTGCTCTGATGAGGGAGTGCTTTACCGGCAATGGTCGCCGGGGTCGGGGCGCACCCCAAGCCCCAACTGCAATTCCAGAATTGCAAAGGGTTTTTTTTTTGTTCTGGGGAGGGGATTGTCCGGCACCGGGATTCGAACCACGGTCTTTCTACACGCGAGGTGAAAAATCAAAAGTTGCCCGGGGGACATGTCGCAACAAAACACGCAGCTTATTTTCTTCCCCCGTCGGAGACTGAACTGGGTCCCGGTAGTCTGTGCGAATGCGAATGCGCCCTGGGGAACATAACGTAACGTTGTTCTCTGAACATGCAGTGTATTATCTGCACGTGGCGGAGATTGCATGAGCTCGGTCCTGGGCCTCAGTTCGAACGGGAATCCAAGGGACATACCACAGCGTTGATCTCTGCACGCGTAGAGTATTTCTTCCCCACGACGGAGACGGAGATCAGGTCGGGAAGCTTTGATAATACGAATGGTTAGTTCTGCTTTCTGAGTTGGCCTTTAACTGCTCGGCGGGGATTAGCGCGTGTCTGGATGGTTCAAAGTGGGCATTTCTAAGCGGCGGGGTCAGTTCCCTTGCGAACAAAAAGAAAAAAATAAAAAGTTGCCAAAGGGACATACCACAGCGTCGATTTCTGCACGCGCAGCGTATTTGTTCCCCGCGATTGAGAAGAAGATGGGCCCAGGAAGGTATGAGAACGCGAATCGCCTACCAACATACCTACCTAACTCCCAACCTACACACCGACAAAGCAGCATGCCCATGTACCTACCTACCTACAGACGTACAACCTACCTCCGTATCTTCATGCCAGCTTGCCTGCCTGACTTTGTAACTGCCTACCAACCCATCAACCCGCCTGCCTCCCTGCCTGCCTACCTGTATGCCTACATATGTACCCTGCTACCTACCTCCCTATCTGCATGCCTGCCTGCCTTACAGATCGCATACCTACCTACCTACCTTCCGACCTGACTCTGTGCACGCCTCCCTGCCTGCCTGCCTGCGACGTACCGGCCTGCCTTCATCTCTGCCGGGACGCCTGCGTGCCTGCCTGCCCTCCTACCTTCCTTCCTACCTACCTACCTACCTATCTACCTACCTACCTACCTACCAACCAAATACCTACCTACTTGGCTACCTACCTACCTCCCTCCCTAACTACCTACCTACCTACATACGGGGCTACCTGTCTGCCTGTCTGCCTACCAACCAACCAACCTACCTGCCTGCCTGCCTGCCTGTCTGCCTGCCTACCGACATACATACCTTCCTTCCTAATTCCCTGAGTGCCTCCCCACCTATGTACCTATGTACGAACCTACATACCTTCCTGCCTGCCTACCTACATACCTACCCAACTCCCTACCTACACACTGACACACCAGCATGCCCATCAGCCTACATACCTACATACCTACCAAACTACCTGCGTATCTTCATGCCAGCCTGCCTGCCTGCCGTCGTAACAGTCTACCAACCCGCCTGCCTTCGTACCTGCCTACCTGCTCTTCTGCCTGCCTGCGTGCCTGTCTGCCAACCTACCTACCTACCTGCCTACCTACTTATCTGCGTGCAACCTTAATGCGACCCTCCTGTCTGCCTACCTACCTACCAACCTATTTACTTGACTGCCCAAATGCATACCGTTTTGTCTACTACGTATGTGCTTGCTTGCATTACTGCCTGCCCAACTACTACCTACGTATCCACCTGCACGCCTGTGTGCCTGGCTGCCTGCCTGTGTGCCTACTTGCTGTCAACTGCCTACCTACATACCTACCTTACGGCGTGCGGGCCTCCCTGAAGAATTACCTACAAGCCTGTATTTTAGCCTGTCTGCCAGCCTGCCTGCCTCCCTGCTTACCTACCTACCTTCCAACCTACCTACCTACATAACTACATACCTACATACCTACCTACCTACCTCTCTACCTACCTACCTACCTACCAACCTATTTTCCTACCTACGTACCTACCCTCCAACGTACCTACCTTCCTAAATACGTTCCCACATACCTACCAACTGCGTACCGACCTACCTACCTATATACCTAAGTTCCAGCCTGCCAGCTAGCCCGCCCTCCTACATCCCGACCTACCTGCCTCCCTGCATGCCTTGCTTCCCTGCCTTCCTGAATACCTCCTATTACTTTACTACATACGTGTGTGCATTCCCACCTACATACCAACCTGAAATCATCTTGCTTCCTACCTCCCTACCTACCTTCCTGCCTGCCTGCCTTCCTACCTACCTACCTACTTACATTCCTACGTGCCTACGTACCTCCCTGTCTACCTACCTTGCTACATAGCCATGTACCTACCTACCTGTCGGCCTGCCTGCCTGCCTAACTACCTACATTCCTGCCTCCCTACCTGCCTACCTACCTACCTACCTACCAACATACCTACCCATCTGCATGTCTGCCTGCCTGCCTGCCGGCCTGCCTGCCTTCCTGCCTGCTGCCTGCCACCCTGCCGGCCAGAATACCTGCCTTCCTGCCTGTGTATTACCTACCTAAATTCCTGCCTTCCCACCTAACTACCCACCTTGCTACCTACCTACCCATCTGAAAAACTACCTACCTACCTTTCGACCTGCCTGCCTACCTGCCTGCCTACCAACCTATTTACTTGCCTACCCGACTGCATACCGGCCTGTCTACTACCTACGCGCTTGCCTGCATGTCTGCCTGCCCACCTACTACCTAGGTATCCACCTGCCTGCATGCGTGCCTACTTGCCTGTCAGCTGCCTATCTTGATGGCGAGCGGGCATCCCTGTCTGCATGCCTATCTACCTGCTTGCCTTTCAGCCTGTCTCCCAGCCTGCCTGCTTCCCTGCTCACCTACCTACCTACATACCTACCTACCTATTCAAATACCTGCCTCCTTATCTGCCTACGTACCTACCTTCCTACGCCCGTACCTTCCTACACGGCTTCCTACATACTTACCAACTTGCCTACCTATCTACCTACCTAACTACCTATATACCTACGTGCCAGCCTGCCAGCCAACCTGCCCTTCTACATTCCTACCTAGCTGCTTCCCTGCCTGCCTTGCCTCCCTTCCTGCCTGATTGCCTACCCATTACTTTACTACCTACCTGTGTGCTTTCCCGCCTACATACCGACCTGCCCACCTATGTACCCATCTTGCTACCTACCTACCTACCTACCTACCTGCCTGCGTGCCTACCTAATTATCTACTTACATGCCGGCCTTCCTGCCGCCCTGCACACAAGCCTGCCTGCCTTCGTGCCTGCCTTCCTCCATACCTACCTACCTGCCTACCTACCTACCTCCCATCTGCGTGTCTGCCTGACTCCCTGCCTGCCTTCCTTCCTGCCGGCCTACCGCCCTTCCTACCGGACATCCAGCCTGCCTGCCTGCCTAAATGCCTGCCTTACCTACCTAAACGCCTGCCTTCCTACCTACCTACCCACCATGCTACCTACCTACCTACTTACCTACGTACCTACTAACCCACCTACCTACCTAGCTGCCTTCCTGCATTGCTAATTGCCTACTAACCTGCATCCCTGTTTGCTTGCCACCCTGCAAGCAAGCCTGCCTCCCGTCCTGAATGGCTGCCTTCCTACCTACATACCTCCCTACCTACCTTCCTACATACCTTGCAACCTGCCTACTGACCTACCTACATATCTACCTGCCTACCTACCTACATACCTACCCATCTGCCTGTCTATCTGCCTGCCTACCTGCCTGCCTGCCTGCCTGCCGGCCTACATAAATGCCAGCCATCCCACCTACCTACCCACCTTGCTTCCAACCTACCTTCCTAACTACCTACCTACCTACCTACCTACCTGCCTTCCTGCATTTCTAATTCCCTACTTACTTGCCTTCCTGCCTGCTTGCCACCCTGCATGCAAGCCCGCCCGCCTGCCACCCTGCCTTCCTGCCTGCATTTGTGCCTGCATGCCTGCATGCCTGCTTTCCTTCCTACCTACCTACCCGAATACCTACCTAACTACATACCTGCCTGCCTGACTGCAGTTTTCCTGTCTGCCTGCCTACTAACCTAAACGTTACCTACTTACCTACCTAAATTCCTACCCATATTACTTACTACTTACCTACCTACCTACCTCTCCACCTGCCTGCCTTCCAGTGCCTGCCTGCCCGCCTACCTACCTGCCTGCTTGCCTCCCTGCCTGCCTACCAACCTACCTATCTAGTCGCCGCCTGCCTGCGCACCTAGATACCTACGTACCTATCCACCTACCTACGTACTAACCTACCTAGCTACCTGCCTGCTTTTCTGCCTGCCTGCCTGAATGCCTGCCTGCATCCTTACCTCCCTACCTACCTACCTACATACCTACCTTACTGAATGCTGTCCTCCCTGCCTACCTCCCTGCTGACCAGCACCCTGTCTGTCCGGTTACCTACCTACCTACCTAGCCACAGACCTAACAGCATGCCCACCCACCTACCTACCTATCTAACTACATACCTACCTGCCTACCTGCATGTCTGCCTGCCTGCCTGCCTACCAACCTGCCTACCTTCCTACCTGCCTACCTATCTACCCACCTACCTACACACCGACCCACATACCTACCTACCTACCTGCCGACCAACCTACCTGCTTGCCTGGCTACGTTCCAAATTATCTGCCTGCCTGCCTACCTACCTACCGACCTTCCTACCTACTTTCCTTCCTACCACCTACATGTCTACCTATCTACCTACGTACCTTCCTTCCTTCTTGCTGGCTTACCTACCTACCCACCTACCCTTCCTACCCACCCACTTGCCTTCCTGCCTTACTAACTACCTTGCTTCCTACTTACCTACCTAGCTACCTACCTACATATCTGCACAGCTGCCTACGTACCTACCTTTCGATCTACCTTCCTGACTGCCTTCCTATCTACCTACCTGCCGGCCGGTCTACCTACGTACCTACCTACCTATCTACCTATGTGGCTACATTCATACCTACCCGCCTACTTACCTACCTAACTTCCTACATTCCTTACTTCCCACTTACCTACCTACCTACCTGTCTACCTGCCTGCCTGCACCTACCTACCTGCTTGCCTCCCTGCCTGCCTACTAACATACAGACCTAGTTGACTAGCTGCCTGCCTGTCTGCCTGGCTGCCTACCAAATTACCCACTTACATACTGACCTACCAGCCTGCCCACCTACCTAGCTACAATAAAGTCCGCTTATATCGAGCAGCTCGACGGTTTTAAAATAGTTGGATATAGTAAAATTTTGGTATAGAAAGTGAAGCACAACAAACACACATGAGACTAATCCTGCCGATGGAGTCATGATATGATGCTGAGCTCTTAATACTCTTGAGTTCAATATACATATGACACTTTCTCGGAACGAAAACAATCATTGTTTGGGGCGGAAGATCTGCGTGAGTATAACCTGCTTCTTGGAGCGAAACGCGTTGCTGGTGACTGCTTGCACCACGGTATCTAAACAGTCGACACACACAAGACCGCTTCCCCTCAAGGGCACTGCATAATCGCCCTAGCCGGGCCACGGCAGCTACGGCTTTGCTCTTGGTAGAAAGCTCTACGGAGTCCTCCGCGCCTTCGACATAGCGGAGACAAGCATGGATGCAAGCAAATAACGGCAAACCCAGCGAGCCGAGCATGTGCGGGCAGCGAGCGGCGCAGTCTTGAAGATCGGTGACAAAGCAGCCCGCAGAGCACAATATGACGCTTTCAGCGCCAACGGCATGCATGCTTGGAGCTGGTCTACTCTGCCATGGCCGGTTTGGAAATCTGGAGCTCTCGCGGGAGTCCCAAGTGACACCCACGCCACCACGTTGCTATGTATTGCGGGAAAGACAGCCGCATGCCTAAGCAGAGGGAAAAATCCGGCACGGGAGAGTTCAATATATTCATCGTGAGCGAAATCGCGTTCGATATGAAAATTGAATCCATGTATTTTTATCAGAATTACACAAGGGTTCGAAATAGGCCATGATTCAATATATCCGTGTTCGAAATAGGGGGGCTTTACTGTATCTACCTACCTGCCTAGCTACCTGCCTGCCTGCCTACCTTCCTACGTAACTAACTACACACTCACCCACCCGCCTGCCTTCATACCTACCTACCTGCATCCCTGCCTGCCTGCCTACCTACCTACATATCTGCATACCTACCTACCTAGTTTCGAGCTGCTTGCCTGCCTGCTTCGCTGCCTGCCTACCAACCTATCTACATGCCTACCTGACTACCTACCAGCCCGTGTACTACCAACTTGCTCGCCTGCATGTCTGCCTGCTGACCTACTACCCACGCACCTATTTGCATGCCTGCTTGCCTGCCTGCATGCCTGCCTGCATGTCTACCTCCCTGCCTTCATGCGTGCCTGCTTGACTGTCTGCTGCCTGCTACCTACCTTCCTAACAGCGTGTTGGCCTCGCTTCCTGCCTTACTGCCTACCTGCTTACCTGCTAGCCTGCCACATTGCCTGTCTGCCAGCCTACCTGCCTGCCTGCTTACCTGCCTATCTACCTACCTACCTACCTACCTACCTACTTACCCACCTACCTACTTATTCTACGTGCATGCCACCATTCATGCCTTGCTACATACCTACCAACCTCTCTACCGACCTACCTACCTACCCACCTATATAACAACCTGCCCGTCTGCCAGCCAGCCTGCCCTCCTACATGCTAACTACCTGCGTGCCTGCCTGTCGGATCATCTACCCCTTACTTTACTACATACCTGCGGGCCTTCCCTCCTACATACCGACATGCCCACCTATATACCTATATGGCTACATAACTACCTACCTGCCTACCTGCCTGCCTGCCTACCTAATTACTACTTACCTGCATGCCTGCCTGCCACCCTATACACATGCCTGCCTGCCTGCCTTCCTTTTTGCCTACCAACCTACCTACATACCTACTTACCAACCTTCCTGCCTCCTTGCATGCCTTCCTACCAACCTACCTACTATCTACTTCCTACCTACCATCCTACCTACCTACCTGCCTGCCTACCTACCTACCTACCTACCAACCTACCTACCTACCTACATACCTACCTACCTGCCTGACTACTTGCCTGACTAATTTGCATGTCTGCCTGACTACCTACCAAAAACCTACCTACCTACTTAGCTACCTACCTTACTTCCTTCGAACCTTACTTCCTTCTTACCTACCTACCTACAAGCGTACCTGCCTGCCTACCTACCTACCTGCTTGCCCCCATGCCTGCCTACCAACCTACCTATGTAGTTGCCTGCCTTCCTGCCTGCCCACATCAATACATACATATATACATACCTATCTACTACCTACCTGCTTGCCTACCAACCTAAGTGCCTCCCTCCCTACTTACCTCCCTCACTGGCTGCCCGCCTACCTACCTGCCTACCTACCTAGCTACCTACCTACCTACAGGGAGGTAGGTAGGTAGGTACCCACTAGCCTGCCTACCTAGCTGCTTTCTTTGCTTCCTTGCTTCCTACGTACTTTGCTTACTAGTTAACTACCTACCTAACTACCTATCAGCAAATCTACCTACCTAACTGCCTACGTACCTACCTTTCGACAGGCCTGAGTGCCTACCTGCATCCCTTCCTGCCTCCCTGCCTCCCTGCCTTCCTACCAACCTCACTACATGCCTGTCTGAGTGCCTTCTGGCCAACTTCCCTGCCTCCCAACCTTTGTACCTACGTACCTACCTACCTACCTACCTTCCTGCCTGCCTGCTGGCATTCCTGCCAGTCTGCAGCCTGCCTTCCTTCCTATCTACCATCCTACCCACCTATGAGCCGGTGTACCTACCAAACTATCTACCTACCCACCTACCTCCTTACCTACCTATGTACATACACACCTACCTACCTACCTACCTACCTACGTACCTACTTACCTACTTACCTACCTACTTCCTACTACCTTCCTGCCTACCTGTTTGCCTTTGTTGCCTTCATGCTTACCTACCTACTCTACCTACTCTACCTACACACCTACTGACTGCCTGCCGCCATGCCTGCCGGCCTTCCTGCCAGCCTACCGGCCTTCCTATATACCTACCCACCTACCTGCCTAACTATCCTTTTCTTTCTTACCTACCTACCTACCTATCTGAATACCTACCTACCTACCTACCTTCCTAACTGCCTGCTTGCCTGCCTGCCTGCTTGTATTCCTGCCTGCCTGCCTCCCGGTCTGCCTGCCAGCCTATCGACTACCTCTCTGATTTCCCGCATGTCTGCCTGCCCACCTACATGCCTTCGTACCTACCTACCTGCCTGCATACTTTCCTGCCTGCCTGCGTGCCTCCCAGCATGCCTGCCAACCTGCCTCCCTACATACATACCTACTATTCTGCCCGTCTGACTGTCTGCCTGCCACCCTGCCTGTTTACCTGCCTACCTTACTTCCTAACTACCTACCTTGCCGCCTGCCTGCCTACCTACCTACCTTCCTACCTACCTACGTACATACCTACATACCTACATATTAACCTACTTACCTACCTATCTAGCTACCTACCTACCTACATATCTACCTACCTACCTAACTACCTATCTGCCTGCCTGCATCCCTACTTACCTACCTACCAACCTTCCTACCTATGTACCTACCTGCCTAGCTACCTGCCTGCCCTCTGCCTGCATGCCTACGTGCCTACTTCGGTCATATCTGTCTGCCAACCTGCCTGCAAGGCTGCCTGCCTACCTTTCGCCCTACCTGCCTACCTACCTACCTACCTACCTACCTACCTACCTACCTACCTACCTACCTACCTATCTACCTACCTACCTGCCTACCTTCCTACCTACCTAACTACCTACTTACCTACTTACCTATCTACCGGCCTGCCTGTCTACCTACCTGCCTACCTACCTACCAACCTACCCCACCTACCAACCTGCCCATCTACCATGCTACCTACGTACCTGCCTGCCTGCTTGACTTCCTACCGGCCGGCCTGCCTGCCTGCCTACCTTCCAACCTAAGTACCAACCTACCGCGCTAACTTGATTTCGTATGTGGACAATACACATCGTCATTCGGTAGTAACTACTAAACACAATAAAAGTAAATATGCAATAAAAATTAGCAGCGGCTCAGCTCGGCTATGCCAGGTAATGCGTACCGTGAGCTAAGGTTGAGCTGATTATTCTTTGTTTTCCTTCTGTCTAGGATTAGGTCGACTATCATGCTTACTGCTACTTTAATGACACACACCCGCTATACGCGTTATGTGACACATGTAGATTTGTCAAGCGGCTCCGGCGCCGCGTCACATCACCCCAGAGCTGAGCTGGTTCCATAGGGGCGCGCCGTTGTTGCTGCAACGCACCAGTCATCGGATCCACACCCGGCCAGCCCTCGCATGATCATCACGTAGACCGGGCCTCCACGTGCGAAAAGGAGGTCGGCGAAGACGCTGGGCTCGTGGGGTAGGTGAGAGACGCCGGTCAGAGAGCAACGTTCGTTGCGCCGTGGTATGTCACTGCTCCACAGGCAGTGCAGCTCGCATCTCCACGAGCCACGCGAAACTGCTCAACCTCAGTCAGTTTAGCTCATAGTACTTCAAAAATTAGCAAAAAAAACAAAAAAAAACCTTTGGTTTTACCATGTGTGTTCCTTTCTCTTTCACCCGGCTTGCATTTTCCCCATCAACACATCGGTTTACAGTGCAGACCGCCAGCTCATTGATTTTAGGTTAGCAGGTGTGCAATGAATTGCTATCCACCTTTTATTGGAGTTTTTTTATCGGTAGAACCGATTACACTGGACCCAGGTGGGCGAATTTTGGCGCTGACGTAGAGGTTGATGCTCTCGCCACGAGAAAAATGCAGCGAAGAAGCCCAGGACCGTGGTATTGATGGCGACCTAGACGACTGTGACTCGTGAGCCCAACCCAAGCTGATTGGCGACGAACCCGAGTAGGGTGGCAGGCATGACCAGAGCATGAATCATTCCCTTGCCCAGCGAAGGCATCCTCACCACAGTGGTGAGCACGACGAGAGCGGTGATGAGCTGGGAGGGGCCGTGCATCGTCCCGCCGGATTGCGGGTCTACAAAAATAGCACAAGTTACTGTAAGGAACGTGCTGCTCAGGTTTCGCACAATATTGTATTTCATAAATATTCAATGTTTGTTGTGTCATACCTAGTTTGCTTGTACAAGGAACTATTAACACGGTATTAGGTTATATTTCTCGAAGTATTGATTGATTGACCGCCTTCTACTTGCTTTGCTACATCTGCGCTAAGCGGCACGCGGTAGTGGAAGGCTTTGGTTCGTTTAGGGCAACTTGAGATCTTTAAAGTGAGCCGAAATATCGACACACGTGTATTTCTGCTTTTCGCTTAGCTGCCGCCGCGGCTGGAAATCGAACCTGCATCTTTGTGGTTCTATATTAGTTCCTAATCGCGGCCGAAAAGGGAGCGCGTGTAATAAATGGAGAAGCCCACCAAAAAACACACAAATTACGTGACCGGTCTTCTTACTTTGCCCCTACTTCCAACAAAAGCTCCCTTTAGAAGTGTTTTGTGCTAAGATCCTTATTAGCCACGAAATGTGAAACTTTTCGGAAAATTACTTTTCCCGCTGCTTTCTTTATCGGGTATAATACAGGACCGAATACATAGCAGTTTAGATGGAAAGACGCGGCGTTTTTTATAGTATTGCTTTGGAAAGGCTCTCTTCGATCTACAATTAAAATCGGTAGCGCCCCTATCTACCCCCCTCCAGGTTTAGAGTGCTGCGTATGTCGGTGTACATATTTCAGGTACAAATTGAGGCTGCACAAGCTAGGCTAAAGGGTACTATGAAAATTTCTAGGGAGAAGACTAGAGGATTACCAGCCCACACTGCCGTAATACTCTACTTTCGATAGGAATCAGCTTGAAAAAAAGAGGGAACAAAAAACGAAGAGGGAGATACATGACATAATGCTGGAGATACATGACACAACACAAAACGAAGAGGGAGATACATGACACAATGCTGAATATAAACTGGAATTTTACTGAAGGAAACTCAGATATATTGATACAAAAAAACACGAAAATTATAAAAATATCAAAAAGCTTGTTCACGTCAGTCAGTGAAATGATAAGCGAAGATCGCTGCGCAGAAACTCTTTTTCGGTATGTGACAGGGCCAAAGACGGCACACTCACGTCTATCGCCAATGCTTTAGGTATCTCTCGTCCTACTCTACTTCTCTTCCGTCCGATAACTGCGATTTTGTGCACGTAGGCTTCGCAGTGGCAGTCTCGAACGTGGGTAGCAAGGTGGACAGAAGGAGTTGCTTGGTGCGAAGCGATCTTCGCTAATCAGTTCACTGACTGACGTGAACAAGATTTTTTATATTTTTTATATTTTGTATATTTTTTGTTTTTTTTCGTATGTATATATCTGTGTTTCCTTCAGTACAATTGCAGTTGATAGTCAGCAGTGTGTCGTGTATCTCCCTCTACCTTTTGGGTACGTTTTTTTTAGCTGATTCCTATCAAAGATTTACCACCTACCACAGACCAGAGCCATTCGACTTTCGAGTAGAAAAAAGGCCTGGACGTTACGTGCTTGGGGTACAATTGACCTAAGAGGCCAGAGCTGCAACCGCGGACTGGGAATTTTCACACGTCCCCCACAGCGCACTCCAAGTTTCTTGAAATTTTCAACTTTCTCTCACATCCTCTTTTCACCCGATTGGATAACCTCAGTCAACTTTGTGGAAAAACATTTTTGATATTTTCAACTGCATAGATGCACCGATAATAGTTGAACTTTCACCGCACCATTCGGATTCCTTTTCGTTTCTTAGAATTGAAATTCTGTGTGGCAGTTTGCTCATTCATAACAGCTAAAAATGAGAGTACATTATTTTGAACCAGTGGTGATTTCTTATCATGTTTTTGACGGACTCACACGCTTCATATTTTTTGTGCATTATACTGTTTAGCACTCCTGATGCTTCCTGAAAATTTCACCCTCCTGCAGACTCAGTTGCTTCATGACAGAGAATGAGCACAACATTCCACCGTCTACGTAGAACGCCCCTAAATACACCAAAACTTTGAGCTATTTTCATCTAACCGCAGGACTAGCATTGAAATCGAAAACTTACTCTGCAAATACATTCTTCATAAACCTGATATAAACTTTTACGCCGCATTTCGTTTTTATTCACGTCATTCAAAACACATGTAACGGTTTCGAGCATCTCTTCGGGCTAACCTCACTTAGCCAAAGAAGATTTGAAATTTCCAAATTGCCGTATTACATTTGTGCGCGTGAACGTTTTTCTATCAAATCGCCTGCAGCATATGGCCCATTTACTAATCGTTTTTGTGAAAACTTTAAAAGCGATGAATTTTCACATTAAAGTATAACAACCTTATAACACAGAGATATATTGTCATGGGAAGTTCCCCAGAAAGTTCTTTGGAACTTGGGGATCTATTCCTCTATTGCATTTAACAATACACAACATCAAAAACTAAACCTCAGGCAGTTATTAGTGAGGTATTCAGTCTAAAAACAGATTTAATGGCACAATTCATTCAACTTGCGGTATTTCATTTTTAATAAAAATACTGCTGATTAAGGTCCCAAACGGTTCGAGTAAACGCAATATTATCAACAAACAATATGATATACAGTGATCTCTGGTTATGACAATATCGCTTTATTCGAAATATCGCTTTCTTCGAACTTTCCTCTGGTCCAAACCAAAACGCATGCATTCTAGGTGGCATTACTTTAAGTGCACGAAGAGCCTGACCCCCTTAGAGCTAAGTTGTGAGTGGAGGCGTCGCCGAGCTGCAGCTACCCAGCGACGAGTCAGGCGGTCACATGGCGCGTCAACATATTATGGTGTTCCCCCGGCGATTTTCTCGAGCTGGTTGTGCTCGATTCGAGCCATCCGACTTTAGACTAATGGACCTAATGCGTGGTAGGGTCAATGAATTTTGTTCATAGATATTGTTCCTAGTCAATAGCTTGGACGCGATGGTGCGCGAATACCGACACTCGAACTGAGGAATTAGCAGCGTCGTCGACAACGTGGCGCAGAAAAACTCTTGTTTTGCAAACTGCACGAATGCACACCCAAGACAAAAATTGTCCAGTGATCATGCAAACCCAATAGTACAAATCCGGTCACTTTTGATGATTGCGCTCCGTACCCACATTGAGCGTTAACAATTTTTTGAGCGCAACAAACACGACCTCAGGCTCGAGCAACGGCATTTCCAGGTCTTTCGAGCGCGAAAATCTCGTAGCGTTCAGTGACGCCCGTACTCCCCCATAAAAGTGGACTACGCCTCCTTATTCGCTCTCCAGTGTGGGAGCTCTCGCTCGCCTTTATGTCAACTCCTCGGCGCCTTGCAGCCAGTTTCGACTTTGCTGCTCCTTCAATGCTCCTCCTGCGTGGCCCGCTACGTTCAGTCACTTGGGCGCCTACTGCGCGTGTGTTTAGACGCGGGAGTACCTAAGCGGGCTGCGAGATAAAGTTGAATGCATTAACGGCGACCACAGTCCTGCAATGCCTAGTCCAATTAGATCAAGGGTTGTTCGCTCCCGGCAGAAACTTGAAACAGCCAAAGCTCACTGTATTTTTTTACACCTGAATAAAGTTTTAGGTCACTCAATACATTCTGTTTTGATTCCTCGCTGTTGTGGAGAAATTAAAGCTCAATTACTTCAGCTTATATCGAGTGATCGCTTATATTAATTTACTGCTTAAACAAAATTTGCCGTCCCGCTGACTTCGTTATAACGAGGGATTACTGATGATGCAAAAAGCCAAAACCCCAATAATGTCAACCCAAAAATATCCTTTATACCTATTCTTAGTAATCTACGGGTTTGTCAAGCAAAGAGAGCTGTTGGTTAACCAAAAGTGAAAATGTGTGAACTGAAACGGTGATAAACAATCAGAGTTAGCGTATAGCTCTAGGGACAGTAAGCGCTCGTAGTTCTGAATGGGTTAAGGTATATACACAGAGTTATCAATGTTCCCGGTATTCTCTTTTTGGCATTGTTTCAAAACGAGAGATCTTTACGCTTGCATGTTCAAATTTTGTGTTAGTTTGCTTAAACGTAATGTTTATAACAGCATTCTTGTGTAGACAGTAATCCAGCAGTCGCATCAAGTTTTTCCTTTTCCATGCCACATTTGCGCCCAGAAAACGTAGTTGTACGCAACGTACTTTGGTAGCTTGTTCCGTGCAGTTGACGATCTGGCAAACAGCAAATGTGGATTTAGGGTGACTTCAAGCGTGAACGTAGCACTCACGCATAAAGACCTCTCGCCGAAGTTGCGCCTAAATAAGCCTCCCTCTCTATGAAGGTGGTTTGATTCCGGCTTAATATGGTTGTAGGAATGTAAAGAAAATGAAATTTAAAGGGACAGAAAACCGCTTTTTTTTCGAGTATATCTTCTTTTACCCAAATACAAGGGCATCAATTAAACCACCCTAATCTGACACAGCCTTCTTTTTAAGGCGTTCGAACATTTGAAATTAAAATTTTTATTTCTGCCAGTCATACGTGTCCTGCGGAAAGGAATGCTGGCAGCCATTAGTGAGCCGAGCGGCAACATACGTTTAACTGCACGTGGGATTGGAAGTAACAATTAAAACGTGTCGTCAGATATAAAACAGCAACACTGTGTAAACTTTCATTTTTCTTCATGCGCTTTCTGAATCACGCGTTGAAATCGCCGGAATTGTTTTGACACGGAACGTACTGTCACGTTTAGACGATACAGGACGCCACCTTTCACGTTTCCGGAATTTTCGTTCAACATTATTTCTGCCTGTTTATACAAAAAGTCAGCGGTTAACCTCTGGCTTTCGTATGAGGTGAATGATGTGCTCACCATGACGATCGATTGTCTGTTCCTTTTAACTCACCTTTGCAGTAGCACTCGTTACGGTCACAAACTCCCTTGATGCCACTTATTGAATAGAATTTCACTTCACAGAGAGCAGTGCATGCCTCCTGAAGGCATCCTGACCGAATGGAAGGATGCAGAAAAGAACGGCTATTATCAACTTCTGTCTGAGAACGACCGTATTTTATCTTATTGAAAAAAGCGTCGTGCGAACTTCTGCGGCCACAACCATAGCAGTACCAGCACAGTGTTAGCAGAAACGGTGTTCTGCGTCAATCTTAAACATCTAAGGAAAGAAATGAGAGTAATATGCGCGTAATCTAGCAGTTTGTTCCCGTTACATTGTCCCGATGTGCTTCAGCATATCATTTTGATGAACGTCACAATCTCCTCAGAAGTGCGTAACTAGTTTTTTGTGTAAATGGATTTCAAACGTAATAGTGCTTCTGCCACACATTCCCATAACCTGCCTCCTCCGGTTCCCTCCCACTGCCCCTCATGCCCTGTTCATCGTCTTCGCTTATATCCCAATTCCACGCCAATTTCTAAACACTCTCTTTCTACTGCCTCTCACTCCACTTCCTTCCCGCTCTATCCAGACTCCCCACATTTTGCTTTCTTTCCCCAATTCTACCCACACCTCGCTTCCCTCCCCGATCCCCTTTACCTCCTTTTCCGTCTCCCCACATCATGATTACATGCTTTGACCTTCTCCCCTCTCGGACACTGGGATTAGATTTTTTTGTCCTTCTCTTACCGATTCCGTCACCCTCATCGTTCTTACTTTGGAGCATCTTCTATATAAGGTTCTGTAATTTCCTCCTTTCCAACTGCCGCCCCTTCTCACCGGTCAAGCGACCCAACGTGACCTATGGGTATGTCACTGATTGGCCACCACTAGTGTAACTGGTGACTAACAAACCGCCAAGGAGTCAGTGACGCAGTATCAAGGACCACCAGAAGTAACATTGGTGATTAGGGTGAGAGACAGACACACCGACCGACAGACAGACGAAATGTTTCCGGTCTGCTTGTTGTAGAAAAAGATATTGAGAAAGGAAAGCTAGAAAGCAGGCATAAGGCAGGACGGTGCTAATTCTGAGGCAGCCAGCCGAGCTAACTCCGATGAGAATGAGAGTCGCGCGGAGGCCAGGGATGCGGTGATGACAGCAACGATGCGTGGTTTCCAGAGAATGACCACTCAAGCAATAAATGTCAAGACAGCGCTCACACTAATTTCCCCAGTGGCTGACGCGGGCATCCTGGCTGTCAAAGGGAGGATGGCCTGCGGAGAAATGGCTTTAGGAGTGAAACATGCATAGTTACAATACCACGGCACAGTTGTTCAGCGACGCCACAAGTGGGAGCAACGACGTAGTTGACGGGAGAGGTTCGCTGGAGTAGGGTGTACGGACCAATGAAACGGATCAAAAACTTTTCGTAAAGTCCTGGCGCACAAAGCGGCGTCGAAAAAAAAGCTTCATTGGGTTCAACGTAACTTCTCTGCAGTCTGCGTCATAGCGAGACTTACTGTCCTTTTGGCAGGACTCGGTGTTCAATCGTGCTAGAAACAAATTGATCGCTGATGTTGGCTTTGGTGTTCACGAGACAGGAACATAAAGATGCGTCGAGAATGGCCGGGGGGGGGGTGGCTGATGTAGACGGGAAAGAGCGGTGAAAATTGAGTGGCGTTTTGAATGGCTGTACTATATGCGTAAGTGACAAAGGGAAGTATGACGTCGCAGTTCCTGTGGTCGGGGTCGACATTGAGAGAAATCATATAGAAAGTGTACGATTAAACTCTTTTGTTAGCCCGTTTGTCTGCGCATGATCGCTCGACGTGGTTTTGCAGCAGTCCCAGCAGCTTCGAGAATTTCCTCAAGGACTGCCGACAAAAGTTATTTTACAAACGAGCACGCGGAGGACCACGAGGTGGTTCGTAAGAAGGTGTATTTCAGAAAAAAAATCTGCGACCTCAGAAGCGCAGGCTGTCGTTCAGCGGCAGCATCCGCATACCACGTCAAGTTATCGACCACGGTCACAATCCACCAACGACCAGTCAAATTTAAAGGCAAAGTTCCATACAAAACGATGCCCACAACTTCGAATGCTGCAACCGGAGAAGGCAGAGGCTGTAGCATACCGGTAGGGGATGACGACTAGCGTTTAAGATACTGACAAGAAGCGCAGCACGGAACATATCAAGCGACGCTTGTGGAAACACGTCTTGTGGAAAGCAATACGGCCTGCTGTGGCGTCATCTTGGAAAACTTGCGAGATGTGGGCTCTAAGACAGCGAGGGACGACTGGGACCCATTGGTCACCGGTAGGGCGGTAATTGTGGCGGTAAAGGGAAAGTTACTTATTTGGCATCGTGTTCGGCTGTTAGGTGGGGACGTTGAATCGTCGAGGAGTTCCACTAGTCCTCAGCAGTAAGCGTCGGCTCGCTGGAGAGAAACCGGGTTTGGTAGGACGCCTTGACAGGCGGTTTGCTAAGGGGCCATGGATAACGCTACCAAAGTCATATGAGATGACGAGTTACTTTGGGATGACGGCTGAGGGGAGTTGACAACGGAAAGAGCGTTGGCATCGTTGTGGCTTCACCCCGACTTGTGAGCCACAGTGAAATCATATTTGCAGATTGAGTAGCTAGCGGGAGGGGCGCCCCAATAGGTTTTTGAGGGAAAGGGCATGACGGCCTGTCACTGCTCTGACTTCCTCATCTTCACCCCACGCGGCAGACGCAGCTGACCATCATAATTTTCATAATATTACTCACGAGCTGCCGCATGCTCTTGTGGCTGCGCCGGCTCGCGCATTCTTTCTGGTAGATTCCATTAGATCCTCGTCCCATCAAGACGTGATTCTGCTTTCTGAGCATCATGCTGCAGCTGGAGGACCCAGAGTTAAAACATTTCATGCCCAGAACACGGGACTTGTAGATGACGTCAAGCCCGTCAACGCACGGAGACGCGAGAGCCAAGAAAAAGTTGCGGAGCCCGTGATCTTGGCCAGTTTTCAGCTGCGTGCGACCGAATAGAACGACAGCTTCAAAGACGCGGCCGGGAACGGGCGAAAATGGATGGCCTTCTAGCAGAAGGGGAGCACCACAAAAGGAGAAAACGAGAGGCGGTGGCAGGCACGGTGAGTGTAGTGCTAGAACGAATCGGCGCATGTTATGGCCAGATAGAGAAGTTGGACGAGGCTATCTTTGATGAGACTCCAGGTGGCCTAGTGCGCAGCGAGACGATAGACGCCGGACAATACCGTGACAAGGTGTTCAGCACATTCCCGAATCTTCGTCTCAAGCTGCAACGATTCCGGTCTTCAACGCCACGACCGACGACAATCCACCCATCACCAACTAAAAAATTCAAGCTTTAAAATTGGACGCGAAGCGCAGATCGTGGCAGCGATTCTGGACGCAGTTATCGGCAGCCGTCCACAACTGCGACGAGCTCAGCACAGCTGACACGTTCAACTACTTGAGCAGCCTACTCACTAGAGCAGCTGCATCAGCCACTGCCTGACTGCAAGCTACCGATGACTGCTACAAGGACGCCATCGAGATATTTAAGAAGTGCTTCCGAGATTACCGCATCCTAGTGCACGATCACCTGTGAGGTTTCCTGGACTTGAAGCCGGTGTCGTCGTTATCTTGTGGGTAAACTTTATTGCCACACTCACACAAAAAAGACCCCAAAAGTCCGGGCTTCTGAATTGGAAAATATTTATCTACACAGATGGGAGGACCTGACGAATGTGAGCCACCAGAGCTTGCCACCAGGCCGCCTGGTCCGGTCCCTCCGGCGGCGCGAGCCAGTCTTGGAGAGAAGATGGAAGAGGTGAAAGGAATTTAAGATGAGTTGAGAGTAATGGTTGCGAAGCAGAACAGTCGTAAAGAACATGCGGCGTGTTGGGAAAGCCAGAACAGTTACAGCACCGTGCAGGGCTGCGATGGCCTTCTGACTAATGTAGTATGTGTGGGGATGGAAGGCTGTGTGTTTGCGTTGCGCTTCCCGGATAAGACAAGCATCTGCCCATGGTAAGAAGTGAGATGGAGACGGTAGAGTCTGCCTATTGGTGACTAACTCGTGCACAGTCTGGCATCGATGTAGACGGGCTTGTGGCGTCTGAGTGGGTGGGTGGAAAGGGTTTGGCCAAGCGTCTCCGTGTCTCCCGGTTGGGACGGAGCACGGGAGAGCTGATGGGCCAGCTCGTTCACCGGGACGCCTGCGTGACCAGCAACATTGTCCAGCACGTAGCTAGTACCTGTGTGTTTGGCCAAATGATAGTGAAGTGCACGCATCATATTGATGGGAAGCGAGTGCTCCTAAAACAAGTGGAGAGCATCTAGACTTTCGCTCAGAATCACGTGTTTACCGCTATAGTCTAAGGATACGATGGTGTCAGTGATTGCTTGAGCCTCGAGAGACAGGACGGAGGGAACGCCCGAGTATATTTTCTGCAAGGGCGGGTGGGCAGGACGAACTATTACTGTGACCCCGCGTGTGCCTTTCGTGGAGGAGGCATCTGTGTACGTAACTGTTGTTAGATCACCGTAGCGGTAGCGAAGAGTGCATATTCGAGCTCGTCGACGTCCTGGATGTGAAGTTGTGGATACGTTGATTGGAATAGTAGGAACTGTTACGCGAGAGCGGGGATACTAAGGGGGCATGTCGGTGTAATTTCTGGTAAGGCCGATACCTCGTAAAGAAGTGGGGATAGCAGAAAACGGCCATGACAAGTAAGGTAGAGACGAGTGTGTTGTGCCGCAAAATGAATATCAACGTGATCTGACAGTGACGCGAACGGCTGAGCTGCCTCTAAATTAGCTAGGGGTGTGTATCAAGGTACCCATAGAGCCAGGCGTGTGGCAGGCCTGAGGAGCCGCTCGAGCTGGGATCGCTGCGATTACGTTAATTTTACCTATGGCAGGGCGTAAAGAATGCGAGTTTATATTCGAGAGTTCACAAGTCTCGTAATATCCTGTTCTCGTAGGCCTTGGCGACGTTGGGTCAGCCGGCCGATTATGTGAGTGAGTTGGGTGATTTGACCCTTCATCGATTGAGCCACTGAGAGGCCTTCCCATCATCCCGCAGGTCAAAGCCGAAGACGCGAAGCCAGGCCTTACATGGGAGAGGCGTGGCATCAATCGTACGTTTTACTTGATAACGTTGGTCGCTAGCTTTAGCTATTGCAAACGCTCGTCAGTGACCACGAGGTATTCGGATTTCTGTGCCGAGAGTGTGAGACCTACGCTTGACCCGAAAGAGTGGACAGCATTATTTCCCGCCTGAAGTGTATCGGACAGTTCAGCTGGGCTGCCTGTAGAACACCATAGGATTATATCGTCAGCGTACAGTCCAAAGGAGATAGTAGGAACAGAATAAAGCAGACGAGTCTGGGGTCGAAGCGCCAAATTGAAAAGATTAGGCGAAATGACATATCATTTAGGAATGCCCCTGGTAGGAGTCCAGGGGGTTTGGTGGTAGTCCTGTAACACCAGAGAGTGAAGTCGTATGGTCAGAAAATTGTGAATGTAGGTGTACAGTCGGGAGCTGGCTTAAGTATTCAGATTTCCTCAAGAATTTCCGACTGAGAAACTGCATCACACGCCTTTTAGGAGTCTAGACTCAGGATTGCTCGAAGTTGGGCTGCACTCGGATATGCGTACACCTCTTGTTGGATTCGCAGCATTGTATCCTGTGTTGACCTGTGAGCACGGAACCCAGTCATAGTCCAGTCAAAGAATTCGCTATGTTCGAGACGCCAAGTGAGAGGATGCAGTACCATATGTTCAATCAGTTTTCCAACACAGCAGGTAAGTGAAATTGGGCGTAGACTGTTCAAAGCAAGTGATTTGCCTGGTTTGGGGTTGCGGCGGATGTTAGCAGTCTTACACTCGGGAGGATGGAGCCTGTTCCCTATGCTTTATTGATGAAATCTCGAAGAATTTCTAAAGCGGAGTGCGGGAGGTTCCTTAAGTGGGAGTATGTAATCACGTCCGGTCCTAGTGTTGTGTGTCGTTTGCAATCGGTGAGTGGTGCGCGCAGTTCCGCAAATGTAACTTCTGCGTCAATAGTTTCCTGAGTGGGACAAGTGACAGGAGGTGGCGCAAGAGGCAAAGAAAAAAATGAAAAGATACACGTTTGAAGTTTGCTAGCCAAATCAGCCAAGGTAAGGAGTGTCTGCAGCAGCAACGATGTGATGTGCGTGAATCGTCGTGCCTGTCCAGACATAGAACGGATAAGTTGCCAAATTCGAGTTGTATGCACAGTTCCACTGGTATGCACAGTTCCACTCATAAATTCAAAAAAAGACAGCCATTTCAATGTTTTAAGACTGCGCGCATATTCTAGAGCCTCGATTGAGGGTATCGATGCGTGCTTTGAGGAAGCGATTGCTCTTATTTCGCTTCCATCGGCGCATAAGCGCATGGCGCTGATCCTGAAGTCGTAAGAGATGTGCATCAACTGCAAGACGTGTCTGGGAGAGAGCAATAATCTTGGTTTGGTGTAGAGAATCGTCAAGAATTGCCTACTTCCAGGAGCTAAGGTCAGATATCGCGGCCGTATCGTTCAAGTCCCGGAAACCACTTCAATTAGTAAGGCGAGGACTTCTCGTTCACACAATCGAACCCCATTCAAGGATACCACGGTATGAAACATCTGGTGATCACTGCCTAGAGAATTATCTTGGACCTCCCATATAGCTGAAGGTAAGCCTATTGCCCAAGTGAGTTCGGGAACTGTATATCTTTGGCAGCTATTTCCTTGTCGTGTGGGACTGGTAAGCAGAGAGAATCTGAGTTGCTGAGTGACTCGCCTTAAGCGTTGACCTGATGGTGAGGTGTAGGTGTGGAGGCAATCGGGATGTGGAGCGTTAAAATCCCCAAGCCAAAGAATAGCATTATTGCGGTAGGAGCGGATGAGCTTACCTACCCACCCCAAAGCGGCTCTCGCCTTACGAAGCCAATACGAATTTATGACAACTAGTGGTACAGAGCATCCAGGAAATTGAGTCAGAGTAACGGCCAATTCCCACGGGGTCGAGTTGTATGCGGAAATATATACCTGGTGTGTTGGTAATGTGCGGAGGACGTATGTCACAACATAGGTACGAGGATTGGGATCGCGACGAGTCGGTATACTGGGCTGTATGAATGAATCCTTCCCTGCAATGTTGTATACACCGTGGGTTTCCTGAAGGAGTATGATAGATGTAAGCGGAGATTTTACGGCGGAGTCCACGACAGTTCCATTGCACTATAAGTGGTGGAGCCATGTCCAGTTAACAGTATTTGTCGAGTCCGTAGATTAATCGAAGGTCACGTACACCATTTCTGATGTGTCTCACGAACACCAGGTGAGGTTAAATGCCGGGCGGCGGGTGCAAGGCCGCGTAGCTAAGCGCGGGACGTGCCAAACCGCTGAGGGAGTTCATGTTGACTCCGGTAATGTTGCTGTTGTGCTTCGTAGTGTTTTTCTTGTGCTTGAAGCAGCGGTAGAAACCGTTGATAAAGAAGCTGTGCCAGGCCCATTGGTTGCATGGCTGCCGCAGCGGAAACATCATGTTCAGGTAGTCGCCTGATGTCCGGCTGTTCCCGCCATGCATCGCGGAGTCGCTTGAGGAGGGTGGTATGCCGCGCTTCCGTTTCTTCGAGCAGTCATCGAACGTCATCTGCTTCTTGCGCAAGTTTTTTCAGCTCGGCTTGAATAGTGGCTTCCCCTTGCTGAATGCCCTTCAGTGGAGGTTGTTCCTTTGTGGCACTAGTTGATGTCTTTGCAGTGTCTTCGAGCTGGATGGATGTTGTGGTTGCCGCGGCGTAGGAGACGTGTCATTTGCGCTCAACATGCACCGGTTGCGAGTAGCTCGAACGTGTCTGCTGTCCGTGCATTTTGCCTTTTGCTGACGATGGCAGCGCTTTAGTGGTACGCTCTTGCGAGGTATTGTCTGATAACTCCGCATGGCATTGTTCGGGTGTTCTGAGACGGCTCGATGATCGAAGGGGACCGTATCTGTTCCCTCATGTTGTGACCGCGGTCGGCGCTTTGCGACTAGTTCAGCATCAGCTTTAATTTTAGTCGGACGTTCTGGGTCGGTAGCCACATGTCCCTGCTTCTTACTGTTACGGCAGGTCATTATATTTCCTTCCTTGCCTTTAGTGACGGCAGCGGTATTGTTTCCGTGGTTCTTGCAGCATGTGTCTGATACTGCCTGGTGAGGGCACATGTCTTTCTTGTGCCCTAATCAGTGACAGTGACTGCATACGACCGATTTGGGTTCGTAGAGCGTGACTCGAGAAATGCGGCCCTAATAAATCACAGATATAAGTGGGCGTCGTCCCTCAAACGCCAACAGGCAGGCTCCACGGCTGCCCACTAGGCGTGCGTCAAGTATTTTCTGACGGTTGCACCACAACGCCGCCTTGAGTTCAGCCTTGCTTTCCTCTCCGTCGATGTTATAGATTACTCCACGGCACATATCTCGTCCGGGAGCCTGGTAGACTTGTACAGCAATCCATTTACCCAGAATTTCGAGGTTCGTGAGTTTGTGTAGGGCATCGCCTTGTTTTTTTGTCGTGGAACGCACCTTGATTGTGTTCGATGCAGGATGAACTCCAGACGTTATGGGTTTCGTAACTTTCTCTGCGGGCGCTGCGGAGATGAGGGCGAAGTGGAGGTCCTTAGTTGGTAAAGTGCTGAGATTCTCGTGGGCACGCGGGCGCATGATGAGGAGATACCTATTAACGGGAGGTTCAGATTTAGGATTTAGTTGCTTACGCTTACGCCGTTGTCGAACCTGGTAGGCTCTCCGGTGTCAACACCGTCACCGTCGCACACGTTAAATTCGGTTGTAGACCAGTCCGCCTGGGATGCAGTGGTGAGCTCGGCGTTGTTGGGATGTGCAGCGGGGACTTCCATGGTTGGGTCAGGCACTGTACATCATGACCGCATTGTTCGGCGCGCTCTTTCGTCAGGTATGTTTCAATGCCGTCTTCATCACTTGAGATCGCCGATTCACTTTCTTCAGCCGAATGTGTGAGGGGGTCGCGGCGCGTTCTTCTTCCCGTTGTACTGCCGTCTGAGGCCCTCGAAGAGTTTCTCCTGTCGTGGCAGTTGCGGCGAGCGCTCCGGCTCCTCCCTTAGCGTTGCTTGTTTTTCCTCGAGTGTTCGCGCCGATGCTGGTAGGGCCCTTCGTGGCAAGCCTCAGAGCTCGCGCCATGAGTTGCTTCGAGATCGGCACGTGCACACCATTCTTATTCCTGTGGTAAACTCGGCTGCACATCTGCTTGAATCGGCGTAGCCTGTGGTTGTCTGTAGTCATCAGATTGCGGTGGTGTCGGCGCAACCTGGCCGGCAGTCGTCCCTGGCGGTTCCATGGTGTAGGCTTAGCGAAGCCGTCGCCGGCAGCGAAAGGGTGGCCGTAAATAGGCCTTTAAACACGGTACCGTGTAGAGTGTCACCTCGATAGGCTCCTGGTGCGATGGCAAAAAGGGTGACCCGTAGCACTCGAAGCACAGACGTAAAGAGAGCTCTTGACGGGCGAAGGAATGCAGAGCGTCGGGACATACGTCCATTCACACTTGGAGCAGCAGTACCCCCTGTCGTCGTCATCCAATGTCCGACAACTGAAACACCTTAATGATAAAGTCGAGGTTCATATCCGAAGCCTCAAGACACTTGGCACGAGCTGCACGACCTACTGCACCAAGCTGCGTGAAATCGTGCTAAGGTGTGACGACTCGTGTTCGCCGAAAAGGCTTTGGCAGGTGGTTGGCCTCAAGAAAACTGTGCATGGTGCCACACTGGTACAGGGTTTTCTGGCAGCACCACCAATATCCGGACCCGGCGATAAAAGAGACTATCGCTGATTCTACTCTTGTACAGGGCCGTGTACGTGTGTGCACATCGGTGCATTCAACTCCTAAGAATCGTCGACGAGACCCTTTTGAAAAAATGTCCAGCGGGCCAGCAATGGAAATGACTCACAGTGCCAGGGTCACCTTGTTACCGTCTTGGACACGCCGCTCGAACCCCCAAATAATAAGAACTCCATTTGTTAAGCCTAAGTGGCTCATTATGCCTCGTGGGACACGATGGCACCGCGATCATTGACCACGTGGGAGGAAGAGTGTAAGGACGATAAAAGGTATTAACACAAGAAGCCGACCGTAGGGCGAGGAGAGTCAAATCGAGAGGCAGTCAGATCCAGGCAGTTACATCCGGAGAGATATAGGGACTGCGATCCCGGGGCAGACAAAACAAGTCGCAAGATGGGTTAGGCCCAAGGCCTAACACATCTGGCGGGGCTTTGGGCCCCGGAGTCTAGCCATCACTCAGGTGCGACGTCTGACGGGAGAGCCATGTGGGGAGCGGAGGAGATGAGACGCATGAAGTGGAAGGCAGCAGGCATGGGAGCCTAGGACTCCGGAGTCTAGCCATCACTCGAGTGCGACGTCTGACCACCTGTCTCCAACCTAGCCAACCGATGTCCAGCCATTGTACGAGACCCGAGTCAAAGCAGCCTGACCGTGGCATACCCTTTATTCGACGCCGAGCCGTAGGAGCCCTACCTTTATTAGAGGAAAGGAATTTCTTCCCTCTCCTAACATGGAATGTTGAATGAGCCAACCATGTGGTGAAGCAGGACCCCTGCCTGGTTGCTCTGAATCTCCTCGCTTTCCACACATTCTGCACTCAAATAGGCACTCAAAATACAAGCTTACCTGGTTGTGACACCACACAGCGGCACCTGTGGTTCGGGCACAGACCCTGCGTAATAAAAGTTCTGACCTTGAGGTCGCAAGTGTCTTTGCAGTCGGCTGGTTGACTGCAGGTATCTGTACAGCGAGCAGGGAGAAAAGGAGAACGAGCATTCAGAGTCGAAACTTTCTATAGGAATGCGTCGCAGATCAAACTACAATTATTTTGTTTTGCACGATAAGGTATCTCGTTTGCAAGAGCATTTGTTGGGCAAATTATTAGCAACAAAATTGTCCTGCGAGCATCGAACACAACATTTCCAGGTGGTGGAAGGAAGCCAAAATTATAAAATGTGATCGTGCACCTCTGTACAGATGGTTAGCAAGAGAAGCTTTATTATGCTGCCTGGGTTTGCCCGTGGCATACCAATGTCAAGGCAACGAGGGGCAGGTGTTTCCCATTCCACCGTTAACGCTGTTCGGTCCACACCGTCACCGCCCCTGCCAACCGTTCTAGCTTGAGCTGTACTTCACGTTTTACTGACTGGTAGATTGATTGATTTATTGATTATAGTAAAATTCTCTTGTAAACGGGGTGATGACGTGTCATCCTACTGAGAAAACTACTATGTCTATGTTTTACACTCTTCGTTTAAAACATGCTTTGCTCGAGTGCAAGCCCAAAATGCTTTTTTTCTGTTGCAGGTGGTAGCTGTGCTAGGCGATATTACCCTCTCTGCTTTTCATTCACCAGCATTCTAATATTCTTTAGGTCGTCTCGACAGCCTTGACGTTAACTCCTTCTGTTCTACCATTAAATCCTAGGGCTTCTGGAAGCCGAATATTTCCCTCTTGAAGATTTGGGTGGATAGACTCCCATCCTAAAATTACGTGAAACTTAGTTTGTTTCTTTTCCGCAGACCACGCACCGCACAATCTTTTATGTATTCTTGGAATTTATGTACACTTCCCTTATGTACACTGCCAACCATTTATGTACACTGCTTTTGGAATTTTCGCAGAAATTCCAAGGGCAGTGCCGCAGCACGCTGCGAACGACCTCTGCTGTGAGGAGGGTTCTGTTTTGCTCCCTCTCATGCACACTTCCTAGTTACCATTGCCGGTATATTGGTGCGAGAGTGTGGTACGTAATCTGTAAACAAGTATTTCTCCCTTTATAGCTCGTTTACAATCTGTTTTTTTTTTTCGCGCATCCGCAGGGGATTGTCCGATTAACTTTCTGCGTGCAAGGGACCACCCGAATTATCTGTCCTCCAGCCACATAAAGCTTCGCTTTTAATGGGCAGCCACTCGGGCGCCAAGAGAAGGCAAAGATTTTTCCAGGAGTGCAAGGATTGTTGGTGAATCATTCTTGCACGCGTAGCGCAAAAGAGAGACAAAGTATAACAAGAGACAAAAACGAGCGCGAAATCCCCAAAAAGTTCGTAGCTCCACAAAAGCCCGCTCCTAAACATCGTTAATCATTTCGACTTTGTATTTTGTATGCAACAAGCTTTCAAAAAACATTTACGGAATTCTCACAACCACACACTGAGCACAAAAAAACGAAGAAAATAAAAATATCGTTCTGCAGGAAATTGTAGACTTCGAATAAAGACCCTTCAGATGTTATTTCCCAGAGACCATGTGCAAGCGAACTGTAATATACGTTCTGTAACACATTCTGGAACGCTTAGAAGTAGTGTATCCCCGTTCACATTAGTTGTAAAAACATGTTGCTAATTCGGCGCGGAGGGTACGATCACTAGCAGTTTGGGGCGTGTTGTGCAATAGTTAGTTCTGTATCGCTTGTTCGTCTGCTTCCTTACGTAAGTAGACGTGCAGGTTCAGGGCAACGTTTGGCTCAGTTTTTTTTTTGCGATATGCTTGTTGTACCCCGGCTGCGCCGTATTGTCACATAGCCAAAGACGACGTAGGTTTCTCAGAAAAACAAAGATATTTGGAGAGAACTTGTGTTCCTTTACAAACTGAAAGAATGCACAACTATTGAGGATGCAGTCACCACGGTGACATGCACAGATGAGCATCAGCAAATCGAATTTCGTGGCGTCAGCCCTGCGAGCAATAAACGTCCACTTGATGGTTTCGGAAACAGTCGAGTTACAACGAGAACACCGTAGATCAAAGAAGAATATCCTATTCTAGGCACTACAAGGCGAAACATTGTCCCTATCAATTAGACCAGCGTGTGCGGCATAGAATAGAAAAAGAGGGGAACGGGTTTCGCTTTAAAAACAGATACACCGGGTGCGGCGAGACTTTGGCAAAAAAAATGGCTTCGTCCGTGCTCTTTTCGTTGCAAATGTCGACAAAAGACGACAATCTTTCGTAGACATTTGTCCAGAAAATGCCTCCCTTCGCTTTCCCGCTCACCTCTCATGCTGTCCGTCTCCCGTCGCGCTCCTCCTAAAATAAATAAGCTGGAGCAATGCTAAAGTAAAGACAAGGCTTAATTGCTCACGGCTCGGTGCCTCGATGCCAGCGCCACCGTACGGCGGAGACGCGGGTAAATCGAGGCACTCTATGTATTTTTTGCAGTGGATGAAGTATTTTATTTCTTAACGCAAAAATCAAGCATCCACGTGTTTTTTTTTTGTGAAGGAACATGGCAAATTCACTTATGTGTTGATTTCCTGTCTCATATCTGCCTAATGTTTTGTTCATATTACACAATATTGACAAGTATGAATATTGCCACCGAACTTAGACTAAGATTTGGCTTTGGGTATATAAAATATTCTGCAGTTTCGGTTCCGCTTTGGCCGGTTTCCTGATTCGAGCGGCAGGCAGACACACAGACCCACATACAGACAGACCAAAATTTTCCAGCTAATTGAGGCCAAGAAAGACTATCGTCTTTTAAACGCAGAAGTTAACAAAATTGAAACAACATTTCGGGAAATTACCCCCTTCCGCTAAAAGTGCATCGACGCAATGCTAAAAGCAAGCATTTATACTAAGAATAAGTCAGCCATTGGGTTCAGTAAGGCTACGGGAAACCACGTGGAAGACTTGTGGCCGCGTGTGCCTTCATGATGTGCTGGAATCACCGACAGGGACAACCTCGTAAATAAGCTGACCAGCACGTCGCGGAATTGTTTAGGGACCAAAATACCGTCGCAGGAGCTTCTCACTGCTGCCGCGTCGCCTAATCGGTGTCCAAGCACACAAGGTGCGCCTGGGTAATATTCGGCGTCTCGACGTCTGGGGTTGTAGCGTCCGGCCTCGAGCAGCTCCTGGCCCGCGTACTAAACTCATGCAAGTTGGCGCACCTCCTTCACACGCCGTAGGTATCTTTGGTCGTCGTCTACTACGTGTGGCGGAATGGCGTAGTACATCGTTGTCGGCCTGAACAACTTGATGAATGACTTATTTTGTCACCTTCCGAATAGCGGCAGTCTCAGTGCAGCGCGTCATGTAGTCTCTCGCTATGACAATCATCGTGGTTTCGGCTCATGGACTATGATACAAGCCCTGAAGTTCCTTTCCGATATGTTGGGAGAGCCTCAATTGGACTGCGAGAGGCTGAAGAAGTCCAGAGAGTCTGTTCGGTGGCATTTTTGTCGATGGCAGTCAGGGTATAGTTCTGGACGTAGCGGGAGACATCGGATGTAAGGCGGGGCCAGTAGTACTTTGCCATAATTTTACCAAATACGCGTGCTTTGCCGAGATGTTACGAGGACGGGTCATCGAGGCACATTTCCAAAGGTTCGTCCCGAAGGTCTCCAGGGACGATATGAAGATATTTTGTTCGTGTTCCGTGGTTGAAATTGTATTTTACGTGGACTTATTTGATGAAACAGGATGCAGGCAACTTTTGCTTGAAGGCTTTTGGCACGATGAAGTTGCGTCCTTCGAGGTAGTAGATAATCACGTGTATCACGGGGTCGGCGCGCTGGCGACTGGCTAGGTCGCACCAACTTCATAGGAGTCCATTAATGGTGGGTAGACGGGGGCGCAATATAGGCAGTAGGTGTCCGAATGATTCTTGCCGGATTCATAGATGATTGTAACGTCGAATTCCCGAAAGCGCAAGCTGCACCTCCCAACATGGCCAAAGGGGTCTATATTGGCGTGCCAACACAGCGCATGGTGATCTGTCACAACCTTAAATGGCCTTCAATATACGTATAGGCTAAATTTTGATATGGGTCATATAATAGCGACGCGAATTACATGCTTTACTCGACCTGATATAATGGCTTACGGCTATGCGTCCACTATCAAAAATTTCTCTTTAAAACACCTTTTCTGGCAGCTGTACTGCCAGAACTTTTCTGTACAGTTGTGATTTCTGTTTTTGAAGTTTCTGTTATTTTGCGAGCATATTCTGTTTTTCACTACAACCAATTGTGTGAATTCCCTGTTTCAGTTCTTTAGTTTTCAGTTCTCTTACGAAATTGTTCTGTTAAGGAGGTTTTTCTGCACAGAAAATCTTGGAACCTTCTGTTTTTTTTATTGTCAGCTTTTTACATACTGTAAGTGTTGTACATACATCGTCTTTACTTAAAAAATTGATAATTTACTGTGTCGCGTTCCTGGTAATTCTTTTGCTCGTTCTTGGTAATTCTTTTGCTCGCGCATACAACATCTGTACGCGAGTGAGCGAAGCTTCGTCTTCATATCCAGGAATCCTCGCCGACTTGGTCGCACTTTTCCTGGAGTTACATTCTAACCTCAACATAGCCGCCTCCATTGCTTGGGTACCCGCCCATTCAGGTATTGAGGGCAATGAGTGGGCTCGCAGCGAGGCGCGAGCTGCGGCTGGACAGCGAACTTCCCTGATAGTATTTACCATCAGTAATGCAAGCCCGCCCGAGGTAACTGTCAGGGAAGCACTCGCACAACAGCGACGCCGACAGATACTCCAGTGTCTTCGTGAGGTTAGGGAAGACCCCACCGAAAAGCATGAGCGCCCTGTTCCTCCTATGCCGGAGAAGTTACCGCGGGCAACACGGACGTTGGTTCGGCGCCTTGCCACCAACACCGTATTCTCACCTGCGCTACGCCACAAATTCTACGGCAATGACCCCGGCGAAGGACTCGGTTTGCAGTGTTGCGTGCCTGCAACGGCAGAACATTTGGTGTGGGACTGCCAGTGTTACGCTCTCTTCCGTGCTCGCACGCTCGATACACTCCCCGAGGACATTCGCCCGACGACGTACTTCGACTGGGTGCTACCATTAACACGAAACATCACCACGCTCACTTTGTTATGGACCTCTCTTGCCGCGTTTGTCTATGCCGACGAGGGTCCAAGAGGCACATTGGGTACCTACCACAGACACTCCTACCATCCCACCCGCCCTCCCTGACGACTCAACCACCCTCACAGGCCAGCACTGATGCAGACAGAAAGAATGCTCTCGCACAGGCCTCAAATAAAGCACGTCTTTCTCTCTCTCTCTTGCTCATTTAACAAGTATAACGTAGAAACATCAATCTCGGTTAAAATATGTCAAACCAAATGTGTAGAACCTTGATACAATTTTTGTCATCGCCCTTCATAAAAATATTTTCTGCTACTTTTTATATCTTGGAAGTACTACAGTGGACCTTGCGGCTTTAATCTTTGTGGTTGCGAAGAATGGTGCCTAAAACCAACTCACAGCATCATATTGTTTGAAACTGCCAACACAACTACTGGTGCGCCGTAGACAGCATGAAGTGACCACTCAGGCACACCAGAGGACAGCGTGAAAATATCAAAGAAATTTTACTTTTGCAGCCAAACCTAGGGCTATTGCTACTACGAATCAACATCTTAGTTTCAAACAAGGCATCAACAATGTCAAATCAGATTTGAGGATCCGTGAGCATGAAAACAAAATCACATTTCAAGATATTGTGGCTCATTGAACAAAAGTACACTTCCAGTGACAGAAGTGCTGTTAGTCTAAAATAATTACATTTATTTCCAACTTGCAGAATTGCATTAAACACGGCACTGAGCTAACACAAACTATTTACACAACGTAATCTTGTAGCAAGCACAGTCATGAAGGATGAGACTTCTGGCGAACATAGGTGACGTTAAACTAAGGACATCTTTCCTACTGTGACATTACATTACCAAATGCTCATATCTTGTACTCAACAGTGCCGTAATACTATGGTGAGAACTCCGATAGGATAAGGAACACATTGTTCATTCGCTGTCTGAGCAGTATTCACGTCCTTTCCTTGCAACTGAAACATGTGATTCTTGTCTACTGCCATTAGTAACACTGTACGTCGGTTCGATTAGAAGAAAATGTTATCAAGTTCACTACAAACTTACAACAAATGCACAGCACGAATTCTGGCTCTTTGTTTATTCAGAGATAAAGAATATTCCAATAAACAACCTATATCCGCCGCCCCGATCTATCTAGAAACAGAACGACACTTAAGAGTACGTAGGTGTGGTAGTGCGATAACAGTTTCTGACGGAGGCGAAAAGCAAAAAAACGCTTGTGTGTATGAGATTTCAGCACATGTAAAGATCCCCAGGTGGTCAAAACTAATCCGGAGCCTTCCACTACGGCGTTCTTCATATTCTCAGTTGCGTCGGCGCGTTAAGTTTCACAATCAATCAATCACATTATAATTTATTTAAAGCTGCGCGACCTTATTTAATGGTTCGTAGCCCAATGTCGCCATTATAAGAGAGGTTTGCACCGGGCGAGCAATATCGTGCCGGGAACGGGAAAGGGATCGGCTGGTAGACGTTTATGTTGCTGTAAGTGCCGGCCTCCGCTAACCAGGACATGTTTAACAGCGGAGGTTAATGCCTCCTTCGTAGGAATGGGTGAAACACGCAAGGAAAATGGGCCTTCACAAGAGCATTTATTGTACATCCATATAAACTTGCACATCGCTATTTTATTACGTCGGTATGGCACCGTTAGACGCATCAACGTTAGACACTGGAATGCACGCTCCGGAACATGGCGTAAAGTCGAGTAAAACCACAGCCCCTTGTAGGACTCCTGCCGCCTTTGGGCATAGCGGAGGAAGAGAGATTGAGAGATAAAATGCGCGGGCTGAGAGGCCGCGCGCATTGCCACCCCCGCTTCTCTTAATGGCCGCCGTCGTAATTGGTTTTTCTTGGGGAAAGCAAGGCTCCCCTTTTTGGACGCCTCGGCATGACGCGCCCTTTAGTGCTTCGGAGGTCACCGTGTCACTCTGCCAATGTTTAGGCCAGGACGACGTCCTTTGTAGGCGCCACCCCTGCTTCCATTTGTGACCGCCAGCCTAGTTATGAAGAGCCCGGCTCCCAACCAGATGTGTCGAAAGGGCGCGCCCAATTAGGGGAATAAAACACCGTTTTGGGGGTGCGTGCCTTCGGGCCATCGTGTTACGCTTAGAGTGCGTAAGCCCGGGCGGCGGCTTTTGAAAGTGCCGCGGCGCCTAATGGCCACCCTGACCGTGGCAAAGCTGCCCCGTGCACGTGTACGCGTCTTCCAGCGTCCGCTCAGTCTTGGGAGAGGAGGGAAGTGCGCGCAGTTTGGGAAGGCGGTGTTTGGCCCGACGATTGGTGAGATTCGACATGTCGATCTGACCAATCAGGTGTGATGCCCGGCTTACAATGGACACGAGAGACTATTATCCCGGGCATAACGGCCAGCGGGAGACGGCTGTAATCTTTGAGGTCATCAAGGACCGGCCAGCCTGCATGCTTAGTGCACGTAAGCTTTGCCGTCTAGGGCGTAACCCAGGGTCGATCGCTAAGGTAACCCAACTAGTGCGATACTCGAAGGGTCGATCGCTAAGACGGCAATGCTTAACCAAACCTGTAACCAAATTTCTGTACCACCTTTCTGTAACCGACTCCTGTAAATAACCGTAAATACAGTTTTATTCTTTTTGCTCATGAAATACTGCCATCGCCCTTCCCTTGTCTCATCCCTGGCCACAACCACCGCTGAGCACCCGCAGCGAAGGCCTCCTTCGCCGCTGTCAACGAACCAAAAACCCTGAAGGAGGGGTTTCTACTCCTTTAAAAACCGTACGAGCGAAAGGGAACTGAAACCAAAACCGAAAGACGTGGGTGGCGGAGGGTGCCTCAATTCACCGGCAACCCGCGTAGGGGCCAACTGTCTGCACTGATTAGTTTCATCATGAACTACTTCGCTTCACTTCTCGTAGACGGCAGCATCTCAGAGATGGCGTATGGACGAAGGAAGTAGTGGGAAAGGTGTAAAGCGCGTTCGTATACCTCCTTGCGCTTCGATTCGTAGCGCAGTGGGCAGAAGGCTGTGTACCCCCCGTTGCGGCGAGAGGGTTTGTGGCTCGAATTCGTGCGCCGCCGCTTCAATTAAACGTTTTCTGGTGATGTCATTTTCGTTATTGATATAACTCCGGTCAAATCTTGGTGTACCGGGGAAAACATATTTTCGCGTTAAAAAAACGAGAAGAAAAAGACATTAGGTCTGCATATTTTGAAAAAACTTTCTCCACCTTCCCGTGGGGAACAATGAGGAGAATGCCAAGCACCATGGGCGTTCCGTGTAGGTTCCATTGTGTTGCCATTATGTTGTTTCATTTATCGGACATCAAAGGGAACGTAGTGAGAACCCCTAAATAGAGACAGAGAAATGTAGAAACAGCGAAGAGACCGACACTCGCGTTACCTGTTCGAACACCTCCTGGTTCTCGTCTTTCTTTATGGCGTCCTCACGCTCCTACCACGCTCCCCGCCCTCTTCGTCCCGTTCCCTGTTTGACCTTCAAGGGGCGTGGCGCTTCATGCTACAGCTTTCCAACGCTAAATTCAATATCCTCCTTATGTCATTACACAGTTTTAGCAAACACGGGTAGCGTGCCGTAACGTTACGGCGGCGGCTACCGGGACTCGACTGGGCATTAGCTCATTCGTTCCGGTAGTATTGAATAGTTCCGCGGGCCGGCTTAGGCCATGCCCGCGCATTCGCTCGACTGAGGGTCAACCTGCTCGCCCTCCCCACCCACGCATGCGCATTCCGGTCGCAGTATCTCGCCGATGTAGCGTGAGACTCCGCTAGCCGATATGCTAAAACTTATTATACTAAGCACAGATTCTCATGCTACGGCGGCGGGTTACTGGCACCCGACTGAGAATATGCGGGGGGGGGGGCAATTCGAGGAGGTTGACCCTCCGCGGAGCGAATGCTTTGGCGCCGTTGAGGCCGGACCGCGGAACTAATCAACCCTACCGGAACCAATGAGCGAATGCCCAGTCAAGTCCCGGAAGCTTGACGTTAGCGGAAGCTACCCGCCATGCTAAAACTCTCTAATAGAGAGTTTATGCATAGAGCCCTCCGTCCGCCAACGCTACGGCGGCGAGTAGCGGGGCACGCCGCGCAGGCGAGAATTTGTTCCAGGTAGGGGGATTAGTTCGTCGGGCCAGCGTTCGCCATTCTCGCGCAATCCGCCTCATCCTCATCAACCTCCCTACCCTCCCCGCGCGCACTTTGCAGTAGGGTCCCGCTAACCCACCACCGTAGCGTGAGACTCGGTTAACTGCTATGTTAAAGGGACCCTGCAACACTCTTTGAGCAGTGCAAGTAAACCTGCGCAACGTTTAGATTACACTGCCAGGAAAATCCTGAGCCAAATATTACACGTGCACGTGAAGCGGTGAGCGGGTAAATCGATGTGAAACACGCGGAAAAACAAACCGCTCTCTCTTCAGTTGTCCTCATTGTGCATGGCCTGAGGGACGTCACATAGGCCATGGCTGCCCGATCGGCTGTCACTGGTCAACTTCGCGGGTAGATTACCCAATTTCCGTCGTCGTCATCGCTGTGTACGAACATCTTCTATGCCTGAACCTGTAGGCACAGTTTTGCCGTTTCTTTTGTGTTTTGAGTGCGCGCGGAGTTTGAGTGATGAGCTCAATACTTCCCTTTCAACGGGACCACTCGACTACAAATGTTTATTGCTTCAAAAACGCCCTACAAGCCCGAGCGCGCACTTGCGAGCAGGCACCCATGCCTGCTTTTTTGTGGCACCAGACCGGAAATAGGCCCCTCAGCGTTGCGGAGAAAAGGAGAAAACTACCCGGCATGTGATATATCGAAGGCCGCCGAAGAGAACGTCGCGAGCCGCCCCCCTCTCCTGGAGAGAGCGCGCAGCTTTCGTCGCGTTGCCCGCGGTTGAGTTGAGAGGGAACGATTATGCGCGATTTCTCATTGCGCGTAGCTTCATTAATTGTGAACGAATTTTTATAATTCTTGCGGGAGGAGATTTCAGGGACAATAGACTTTATCCCAAAATACATTACTATTAGTCGATGGCAAGTGTTGCAGGGTCCCTTTAAACCTCTCTATTATCTCAACCCAGCAATCGTGCTTATCCTTCGGCTTGGACGTAGGGATCAGGCCACTCTCCTTAAAATTCAGTATACGAAATACCCAATATAGCGATATCCCAACGTAGCGAATCACACCAGAGGGCAAGCTTCACTGGGCTGCCCTCCTCGGAGGTCAGTAGGGCTCGGATTTTTTTCTACTTACTTGCGTCTCAGAGTTACAGAGAAAGGTCAATCATGGCTGAGACGGCCCAGACATTTAGAAACGTGTCCAGCCGGGCTATAGTGTCTTCTCACTACCATCGTTATGCGCTGCCTTTTTCCCTTCGCGTCGTTTCGCTCCCTGTCGGACTAGGAAGGTTAGATTTAGGCGACCGTCCACGTTAGCAATATATAGATGCTTTTTGCGTAAGCATGCTTTGGGAGTTTACACCGGTCAAACTGCAGTGGGGAAGTTAGACCCTTCTGCTGTGACCCTCGTCCTATTTTCTGCTTTGCCACAATTTCTTGTATTCTGTTTTCGCCCTCACCCTTAAGCGGTACGTATTCGCTACTGGCGGGGACATGCTTTTCAACTTCTGTTATTATTATCCTCAAATTTCTGTTGTACGCCTCAATATAGGTCTCTGAAATCCGCCTCTAATTCGAAGGCCACAACGCATCCATTATTCAGCTTTCTGTTAACAACGTAGGCTATGATGAAGGTTGGTGCATGTTGGACTGGTGTTCCTTGGTCCCCAGGTTCAATAGCTGCGCCCACGTAAATAAATTTGTTTTGCAGTTTTGTACTTTGCTGTCTGACATTTTTACGTCCTCTTTTTCGCCACACCAACGTCGGACGCGGCATGTTCGTGTAATGGGGCATTTTTGGGGTGGGAATGAATCACGTCGACTGATCTTCCACCCCATATAGCGTCATTACAGTCAGTGATGGTATCGTGTACGGCGTCTTTTCTGGGAACACAGGTACACTCTCGTGGCAATTTGTACGTAATTTCGCAACTTAATTATTCTTACTCCCGTAAAGTACAGCCGAAAAAAAAATATGTATACGTACGATTCATGTTGCAAGCGCAATGCGGTCCTTCGCAGACCTCGGCGTTGAGCACCTTGTACTTGTTTTTGCATGTATGGAAACAGATGTTCTCCTGGCATGAGCTGAGCAGCCTATAAAGGGGAGAAATCAATGCTTTCTCAAGTCACGGATGTTAACTGATGTCTGGCGCACAAATCACGCGGTGTAGTATGCGAGAAGCGTCACGGGTCACTTTAAGACAGGTCGACGTAGCATTGCGATATCAACTACGTATTCAGTTCCTAGCGCTTCCAAGTAAATTCAAAGACTGCCAACGCAGCGGTACATTTTTAGAGCGTGCTTTCTGACGCAAAAATTCCTCCCGAGTTTCGACCTGCGCTAAAAGCGCTACGCCGTCTAAATGCCCCGTATGCCCTATGCATATTACGGTGGCAGTGGAAAACGGGTATATGGTGTCGGGGCGTGCAACATGGAGGCTGCACAAACGTGGTCGATGAGTGTTTGGGAATTATTAGCTTTTTAGTGCTAAAGCTTGCTTTCCGGCAAAAATACAATGTGTGTTGGGGAGCACCCTTTACAGGCGGCTTGCTTCTTTGTAATGAGGTCACTGCAGTGACGGAGATAACGTCACCTAAATCTTGATGTATCCGGGAATAAAACACTTTCGTTTTAACAAAACGTCATATGAATAATGCTTTCGATATTCAAAAAACTATAGGAATGCCACAATAAGGCAAGGATATGCTGTTTTGGGACCTCAGAATGGCACGGAATAGAACACAGACCACAGTGTCCAAACAAAAGCGTCCGACTGAATCATCGTATTCGATCGAGTAAGATGTCCGCGCCACACCACTGCAACAAAATTAAAGTTAGTTCGGGCTGCATGACTCAATTGCGATAATCACGCATGTCGTCGATGGGAACCCTACCCAGAAAAAGGCAAATTGGGGTGACGAACGCAACTTTTGTGGGAGCCATTCAGTTGCGTGTGCCTTTGCACGCTGAAAATTATATAACACGTTAACAGCAACGTATGTCATGACGGGGTAGTCATTGGCGTGTATAGGGTGATAAAAATTACGTCGACAGGTTTTGAAAAATTACGTGCTTAGATTTTACGTGAAGTCAAATCTGACTCTACAGTCAGATTTTGCAGCCAGGGGGACACCGAATTATGTGGTAAATCAACTGTTTTCTGGGTGCAGTAAGCAGGCATGTTTGAATAGAAAAGTAAGACGCAATCGTGTTTCTACGCAGTTTCATTTGGCACAATTCTTCTAGCGCATCCCTGCTTCGAGATATTGAACGGCGAAGTTCAATTGCCGTAGCCATGTTTACGCATGCTAGCCAGTGAGGACCGACGCAAAGCTCCTCCCTTTTAATATGTGTTTTGATAGCAGTTCCAACTACTGCAGATTGCGATAACGCCAGCCAAGACTCCAAGGGTGCCAGTTACTACTTCTCCCTATGCCTCCACCCTGTTGTCAAACTACACACCGTACACAGCAGGCACGTCACAAAAGGGGGAGGTTTGCGCCGGACATCACTGTCTTGCATGCGCAATCATACGAACGGCAATTAAAGTTTGCAATTCGATATCTCGGAGTACGGATACGCCAGAAGTATCGTGCTAAATAAAACTTCGTGGAAACGCAATGGCGTGCATCTTTTCAATACGAACATGCCTGCTTACTGCAGCCACTAAAAACTTAATTGAACCACCTACATAAATAATTAACCTCAAGATAGAGGCGGTCTTTGCGCAAATCTAAGGGCCTAATATAAAAAAAGTCGGTCGACTGAATACTCATCACCCTGTTTATTAATGCTGTTGCGGAGTGATACTTCGGGATGGCGTAGCTCAATCGTATGAAGCACTACATGAGTGACATCTCGGTGAGGGGTAAGGGTCAAATTTTAGGCAGGGTTTCTTTGGTCTCCCACATGGTTATGTGTCTCCCGCTCTTCTGCCCACCAGCCTGTTATGAGCCGGTGAGTACTACATAAAAGAGACAGGCGGGCTCCGGAAGGCCTCAATATTCATTATTTCAGGTAGCGCAGATTACGGTCAGCCACTGTAAGCCGCCGTTCATCCCTTGGCGATTTATTTTATTACATTTGGTAACCATGAGTAGGGCTGGAAGTCTTAGCCGGCACATTTCAGCGGTCCAAAACATTGCAATGGTGGGTCATCTCGATTCCTTAACTATCGTAAATTCGCGAATAGAGATAACCTTAAAACCTACGGCCGTGTTGCTCACAACCGAAATCAAAACTGGTTGGCACGACTCTCCACAAATTAAACCATAAGAGTCACATTATATTACATACTCTTGTTGCCAAAGAAAAAAAATGCTGCGTGCACACAAACGCCAGTACATATGCAGGAATAATCAGATATTGGTTACCGTCCCATCACATCGCCACAATAGTTTGTGCTTCTCACGTCACTATTACAGCAGCAGCTGTCGCCGCAGTCATCTTGTGGTATTTATTCTGTTTTCGGGATTGTTAAAATTAATACTTGTTGAGCGACCTTGTTAACAATGAGAAGCATGTCTGTTTTGGGCCGTGTACGCAATATAACACACCCGACAGATTTACAAATTCTCTTCGCTTTCACGTGCCTAAGGTTAACGGCGCTTACTTTCCGGCACCGGCGGCGTTGGTGTTAATGGTGACGTGGAACAAGACGAACGCAAACAGGACAACACGAAGCATGACGCGTTCTGGGAGTGTTCCTTCTCGTTCCACTAGACAACTGCAAAAAAAATAGCAGTGCGTTAGCTCTGCCATACCAGGATATACGTAGCTTGAGCTTAGGTTCAGCTGGTTATTCCTAGCTTTCCTTGTTGTCTTGGATTAGCTTGATTATGATGCTTAGTGCTGCTTCAATGACACACACCCGGTATACGCGTTTTGTGACACATTTATATTTATCAAGCGGCTCCGGCGCAGCGTCACCAATCGCCCCAGAGGTAAGGTGGTTCGACAGGCCCATGCCAGTGTTGCTGCAACTCACCAGCCATGTGTTCCACACCAGGTCATCTCTCACATGATCAAGTGAACAGGGCCGCTGCGTGCAGGACGGAGGTCGGCGAAGACGCTAGGCCCGTGGGGTGGGTGAGAGGCGCCGGGCAGCAAGCAACGCTCTTTGTGCCGTGTAATGTCACTACTCCTCGCGCATGCACAGCATGGGTCTCCAGGAGCCACGCGGAACTGCTCAACCCCGGCCAGTGTAGCTCGCGCTATAAAAGAATCTAATATGGGCCCCGAACCGCCGCTGTGGATCAGTTGCTATAGCCGTTGTGCTGCTGAGTTTAATGACGCGCGTTCGATTACGAGCCGCTGCGGCCGCTTTCTGATGGAGGAAAAAATTGAAACGCCCGTGTGTTCGAGATATCGGCGCTCGTTAAATGGATGTATAACCTAGTTTTGTCAAGCTACTTTTCTGTTCCAATTGAAAGGGCATCACAATAAACACGTTAACACGAAACGGGTTTATTGATAGCGCCCTACAGTTGTCGAAACCTGGGTGTTTTGACGTACGAGTCATTCGAGGCTGCCGAGAATAATACTTGCAGTCATGATAGTAAACCGTGCAGCAACACACGTTTAACAGTACGTGAGATGAAAACAGTATTTAAAACATTACAACCGTATAAAACAAACGTTATGTACAACCTTTCCTATTCTTTTTGCGATTTTCGATTCAGGCGTTGAAACTGACGGCGTTGTTTTGACATGCACGCTAGTGTCACGTTTAGGCACAACATGACGCTACCTTTCACACCAGAATGTTACGTGTCAAACCAAAATTATTTCTGCCGCTTTGTTGAGTAATTTCTTGTGGTTACTCCAATATACAAAACCCTGGATTTCATATGTGCAAGAGGACATGCACTCACAAAACTTAGTTGTCTTTCTCTGTAAATGGGCCATTCAGGCAAAATACAAGTATGTTTAATTAGAAAGATTATCTGTTTTATAGGAACCCCAGCGCTTTTCCGGAAACAAAAGATGCTTTATTCATATATAAATTAATCAATTTAGGTTAAAATTGGGACTTTCCCGCCATATCGTGTGTTTTTAAAACGTCTGCAATGACATCAGAAGAACTGCTCTGTAGCCGATTGTGGAGCCTCATTTACCGTTATTCAACATAGATGGCACCAGCATACTTTGTAGAGCTATTTTCTGCATTTGCATTGTTTTTCACCGCGTTTGTACTTGTCTTCCTTTTGTTTAGGTAGAAAATATTCGTTTGGTGGAACATACTGTTCGCTCTGCAAGTATGGTCACTGACCACATTTAGTTAAAACTCCAAGGTGGAGTAAGTTTTCGGCGAAGGAAAGTTTAACATCCGCCTCAATGCAGCCGTACGGCTCAAAAGGAAATTTCTCGAAAACTTCGCACGCATTTGAATAAAACTTTGTTTGTTCCAAAATTTGAACCCAGGACCACCGCTTAACCGGAGCAGTCGCTCTACCAACTGAGCTAACCAGGAGGCTAGCCGTTTGCAGCGCGAGAGCGAATTGATCAACAACTCTAACGGAGGAACAGCTGACCGACCAGATTTAGGGCAAATCCCCAAGGTGGAGTAAGTTTTGCATTCAGGTGGTTGTAAAATTTTCCTTTAGTTTTCTGTAGTCAGAACGATGACAATAAAATCAGAGCCCGGCAATATATCGCAAAGACGAACGGCGCCGTTCCGCATGTAAGCGCATTCGGAACGCTCTCAGACACCGCCAAAAATCTTGCCGCTCACTCGGAGCACCGCGCAAGGCGCCGCTGGTTGCAACATTCAAGAGAAACGAAGCGCTGCGGCCGAGATCGAGAAAACTGACATGCATTGAGTGGACGGGAACAGGCATGCGCCCTCACCTATTCCGACAGCAGGCGCTCGGCCCGGAGGCGTCGCGCCATAGTTATCACACACCGCTACCTTGGTCCGGCCTATTTTGTGACTGACAGTGCGTCTAACTGCGGCTATAGGTTTGGGCAGCTGGGCGTCAAAGCGGAAAATTCGCCTTTTTCCCTGCGCTTCTCCCAGTTGTTGCTGTTATCCCAGCAAAGTGATACATTTTACACAGTTGCCCACACCAGCGGCTTTTCATTGGACAACCCCTTAAGGGAAGACATGCGCGCAGCTGCATCGCGCATTACAACGGCTAGAGCAACCGTGTGGCTTCCTAGGGTATACGCTCTGTTGCATTTTCTTGCAACGGAGAAAGAAATAGCCCGGGGAAAGAAGAGGACGAATCGAGGACGACGCCATGGGTAGAACCGACGAACAAAGAGAAAGGAGGCGAGGAACTCCTGGAAGGCATGTTCCTAGTAGCAATAAATTTAGTGTGATCGGAATACAGTTGTATTTCTTTCTAGTGTCTTGAAACTCCATTTCTCACATGCTCAAACTTACCAATAAATCAATCAAACAAAAAGCGCAAATTTTATGACTGTCGACCACAAGATGGCTGCAGGGCTGTCTGCCGTATTCTATACAAAGTGCATGTTAAGTCTGAAGCCGACCACAGTTTTAAATAGCCATAGAGCAGCGCAAACTCGCATCGGGGTATTGTGTAGCCCTTTATTTGCATGCTGCTTTCGCGCAATATTTCATGGTTGTCGCAGACCAACGTACTCTTTACGTAGTTTGTATTATCCTTGCGACCATTAGAATTACTGTTAGAACTTTCTCACGGCAGTTTCCTCTGAGTGGTTAAGTACGCCACCTGGAGATTCTCTGGGCAAATATTCCCTAAAAACGTCTTCCTACAGCTGCTCCTCTGGCGCTGTGGTACAGCACTCGCTTCGAAATGAGAAGGCTCGGGCAGGGTCCTTCAATGCTTCTCTGGTCATGAAACTCCCGGCCAAGTTACGTACGCGTGCAAACGCTATCGCAAGGGGCACCACCGCAGATCGGAGTGCATCGGGCGGCCACCGCTGCTCTGTGGCCAGACCGACGGCAGGAACGCAGTAGCAGCATGTCCGTTCACCCCAAATTTTTTTGCTACTCACAAGATGATAAGTTCATTTCAGAGGCCCACGACACGTAAAGCGAAAGCGCAATGCTGATAAGGCGGCGAGCGTCTGTTCTCTAACAAACACGCTCAGACCACGTCCCCGCCTGCCCTCCGATCACCAACAGGGCCACGGTGCGGCCTCCCTGGGCAGCGGAAGAAGCTCTCCCATAGCGTGAAGGCTGTGTTTCATGACCAGAAAAGTATTGAAGGACAGTGGGTCGGGTTAGGGTTCGGTATGGGGGAAGATTTCTTTTAGCTTTCGGAAATATAAAGTTTGTGCTCATCCTGATTTTGTTATGCTTTTTTGTTATGGTTATTGCTATATCAAGTGATCGGTGCACAGGACTTCTAGAATAGGTCTAAAGGAGCCACAAAGGCAAAACACAACTTTGGTGCATTCAAAAAACGGCTTGGTTAAAATCACACTGAAAGCAGTTTTAACGTATACTTCGCTCAAATAAGCGATGTAATGAGGAAACAAATTACACCATCTTTCCGTGGGGAACCATGAGGAGGATGCGAAGCACCATTCCGTGCAGGTTTTATTGTGCTGCCGTTATGTTGTTTCATTTATCGGGAGCGAGCATTGCCTGTTGCCATATTCTGCGCCGCAGGATCGCTTTGGGACGGGGCCGCCTGACTTTGGCAGTTCCGTTTAGGCCGTCTTTTTTAGATACGAAGCATCTCATGGTTGGGCCTATGTCCTTCCCTGGTGGTTGTCGTTGCTGTTATTGCGCCGTCCGGCGAGTCTCGGCGGGCCGTGATTGCAAGCAGCCCACAACCAACTGGGGAACGTGCATCTACCTCATCTGCAGCAACTTTAGGATTCATCCACTACAACAGCCCTTGAATTCATATTTCACACACCATAAGGCGGTCATAATCAAAGCGGAATGCGAAACACAGCTTGACATCACCTTCTTTGAACATGATGAAGATAATGCCTAAATATAGAGAAACTCATACCACGTACAACGTCTCTCTCTGTCTCTTTTTTATGCCTCACCATTCTAACACCCCCCACCGCCTCCAATAAAATTTCACCATTTTCCCGTAGAGGAACCCTGAGTAGTATGCGAAACAGCAATGGCGTCAACGTAATTTTCCATTTCCTAATTCCGGTAAGTGAAAAGTGTGGTAGTTACCATGGAAACTAAACGATAAATACTACAGTAGCTGCGTACCTCAACCTCACGAAAACGACGAACTGAAAACTAATGAGCACTTGAATCGACCCCATGCCTGCTTCCCATACTACTCAGGGTTCTCCTACGGGAAGATGGTGTAATTTTTATCATTTTATTAATCCCCCATTTCGCTCACGACTGGAAACGTTGATGGAAAGAAAAGGGTGGTACTTTTACGCTTCCAGACCACGCAGAGAGTTCGCGCGAACAGGGAACGACATTTGCACCGCGCGTTCGTAGCCACCACGTTTTTTCGTACATATTGGAGTCTAAACTAGGTGAGCTAATGGCGAAAAAATAGCCCTTAAATTTGGTAGAGTGTGCACGTTAAGAACCGACGTTGGTTTGTATAACGCCTAATTGGCCGTTCGTTCGCGCCAATCTCGAACTTGGTCGTGTTGTGCTGACGCCGTGCCCGTGCGTACACAGGCAGTTGTAGCATTTTATTCAGTTTTTCCGTCGGTTGTAATTTATAACCGTAAAAAAGCATCCGAATGGTTTCACGGTACGTCAGAGGGACATTTTTTTTAGTACTGCAAGCATTCTATTCCTCCCTCCCCTCCGTACTTTCCGGAAACCTTCTACGTGACCCTGTGTTTATCAACTACTGGACAAGTCCAGCGTAACAGATATTACGAAAGGTCTCGGAAGAATAGTGTGAGTTTTGGAGCCGTGCGCGCAACGTCTTTGTTCGCCTATGCACATGATAGAACAAAATTATTGCTCCGGTGCTCGCGCTTTCGCTCCTAATTGCCTGGAGCACATTTTCTCTCTATAAAAGATGCTCGTTCATTTTATACGTGGTCAGGGCTGCCGACTGACATATGTGAATTGTTTGCTTTGCCGGCCGCAACCCTATTACCCCTCCTGCCCTACCCCAGATCTACACTGTGCCTTGTTTAAGTGGTTGGGAGTACACTATGCTTCCTCTAAATAAAGACATACCATTTTTCAAAATACACACAACAGGATTTCGTCCTTTCAAAGTACCATTATTTCCTTTTTATACATAGAAAGCACGAGTTTTAAACTCAACAAATCGTGCCAATAACTTACACGATGCATTGCATTTGATATGGTAGTTCCACAGTTCAATCAAGAAGTTTTGTTTTGGATTCGCGACTACGATTTGCAAACCATGACCCTTAGAAGGCAGAAACAAATATCACGTGAGTGAATATCGGCGCGCTCATTACTGAATGACGTACCATGGTCAGCTTTTACACATCTTTCTGCTATTGCAATTAGCCCATCACACGTAGAATTATGAAGGTCAACGAACTTGAAGCCGCAAAGAGCTAGCTTCAATGTTTCCCGTCAAGAGTTTTATTCCCCGCAGGAGCTGGATAAGCAAGTTTACGAAGCACAATTTATTTTTGACTGCCACAGTTGCACGAACAAAATAAACTCTCCTTGTTCTAGGTAAGTAGTGTCATGTATTTTACACGCGCGCGGTAAATCCGACGTCAAATTATTATTTTTTCCTGCGCGAACCTACCCGCGCGGTACAATTGGTGACGCGTTATAATCTTGCAAATACGGTATTCAGCTCCCCACTGCCCGCCGACTCAGCCCGACAAGCGCATCAACCCACCCCCTGCCTGCGAGCCGAACTGACTCGCCCCGACGGCTTTTCAAGTCACCGCGTCCGCTTATACATGAAGGCGTCGAGCCCCCCCCCCCCAAAAAAAAACCAGAAACATCCCCTGCGAGGGGCACGATCAAATGCGGAGCATTTCCGCGGGGGGCGCGCCTGCAAGTCGTATGGATTACGTATTGGTTCTTGTTGTTGTAATTGTTGTTGCTATTGTTGTTGCTAATTGTTGTAATTAACGACGACTGCTAATTGCGAGGTAACGTGACATCCTTTATTAGCAGGTTATGATCTCTTTATTTAATCTTGTCTTCTTTCTTCTGTCTTCTCTCTTCGTGAACGCGTAAATGCCTCTCGTTGACTTGGTCCCCAATCGAGGGGAAGTCGATGAGGCGATCGTTAGTTGTCGTTGTTATTGCTGCTGCTGTTGTTGTTGCTGCCGTTGTCGTTGCCCATGTAGATCGTGGGGTAGGCGAGCTCCTCGGCGCGTTCGTCCACGTACAGTGACAGAGGCCGCATGTTCTCGCCGGGAACAGCGTCCACCACGTACTCGCCGTGCACCAATCTGCGCGCCACCACGTCCTCTTCAACCGTCGCCGATGCCGCCGTCGCCGCCGATTGCGCTAGCGCCTCGTCCGACGACGGCGGCGGCGCGGCGTGCATGGCCTTGTCGTCGTAGACGACCGTGCGCTCCATCGCGTGCAGCAGCTTGCTCAGGTCCACCGGGTCGTCGATGTCGACGTCCTCGGGGAGCTCCTCCACGTGCTCGTTGTTGTCGGCGCCGCCGGCGGCACCGTGGTCGTCGTCGCCCTCCAACTCGTTCAAGCGAGCCCTGTCCAACGTTACCCCGACCTCGCGGTACAGCTCGGTCGTCTCGAGGTACTTGAGACACGCCAGAATGTTGCCGCGCTTTACCAGGCCGCGCTTGTACGTCGCCGGGCTCATCAGTCGACGCTTGATATTCACGTCGATCGCCGCGTCCTCCGGGACCCGACGGGGCAGCGACAGCACCACGGCGGGCACTTCGATGGGAACGTTCACAACTTGCCCGCGGATGCCGTGCTGCTCCGCCGCCCGAGCCAAACGACGAATGCTCATGAAGGGCAGCCTAGGTGCGATCAGCCGCTCCTCCACCGCGTTCAACTCGGGTAAACCCACAGGACGCGGCGCGCATGCTGGGGACGACGCCGCGGATCATCGAATCCAGCAGGAGTTGCACACGACGTACGTGCGGAACCGCTCCAACGCTGCGGCGCCCGTCACGTTGTCGATGCTGTCCACCACGTCGATCAACCGCTGGACGCCAACAGTGCTGTTGTCATTGCTGCCATTGTCGTTGTTGGCAGCGACGAATCCGCCGAAGCCGCCGTCGTTGACGTTGGCGTTGGCGTTGTCGTCGACGTTGTTGTCAGCAGCGCCAGCAGCCGACCCGGCGCCGCCACCGACGACGACCGCAGCTGCAGCCGCACCCTCCGCGTCCAGAACAAGCGCACTCCAAAGAACCCGCAGGTAGTTGTTCTGGTGCGTAGCGTTCCGAATGTTCCCGACTGTGGTGAGGTTGTTGCCGAACCATAGTCGGTCGCAGACGGCGCCGCTGTGGCCGAAGCTGCGGTCGAGGAATTCCCGCTTGAAGCGGGCGTCGACGTCGCCTTGCTCGTGGAAGCGCGCCTGGGACTGTCGCTGGCGCGCGCGAGCGGACTCCTGGTCCGCTTCCAGACGAGGACGTTCGGCTTCGCCTTCTCGTTGAGGTACGCTGGGATCCGCCCGACGAAGCGAAACTTCGTGCGGCGGCAGCCTCCGGATTTGCGAGTCGACGAGCACGTGCTGCTGCCGCCCCTCGTTGCCGCATGGCCGGATCCGCTTCTCGGCGCTTGGGTTTAGCGGCGGTTTCGCGTTCGCGAACGTGGTCGTTGTCGGCTCGACGTCGGCGTTTCAATGCAGTGTCACGTTCTCGCAGCGTTGGATCCGCCGCCCGAAGTTCACAAGCGACCGCCGCTACTCGCTGCCGAAGTTCGCTTTCGGCGGCTCGGCGTTCACGAACGGATGCCGCTTCATGTTCTCGCAGCGTTGCATCCGCCGCCCGACGTTCCCGAATGGCTGCGGCTTCTCGCTGGCGAAGTTCGGCGTCGGTGGCTCGCTTGCGGCGCTTGCGCTCAGCATCCGCAGCAAGCCGCCGCGCCGCCTCCTCTTCCAGCGTAGCCATTGTCGATGAAGTCGATGGTGAAACGTGAAGTGAACCCCCTGCCGCGGCTATGACGCAACGTGGAGCGGCTATGACGCAGCGCGGCGCGGCTATGACGCAACACCATCCAACACAATTCACTTTAATCCAATCCAATCCAAATCGAAACCAATCCAATCCAAGCCAAGCCAGTCCAATCCAAGCCAATCCAATCGAATCCAATTCAATGCCAGACCGACGGGGAGCGATGCGTACTACGACTACGGACGTCAACGCGGATGACATCGTGAGTTACTGAAATGCTCTGGATTTAAAATGCCGAACATGGCGGTATTGGAAACTGCGCCTTCTAACGCGTGAGCGCGAAGTGTTAGTCCACTACACCACGAAGTAACTGCAGACGCGCATAAATATCCTGTATACTGTACTTTGCCTGTATATACCGTATATCCTATATCCTGCCTAAATATCCTGTATACTGTATACTATAGACTACCATTGTCCCTGAAGAGGAAAGTGAATGGCATCTGCATCTCACCGGTACTCATTCACGGGGCTGAAACTTGGGGGCTCACTTAGAGCGGCCAACTTAAATTAATGACGATTTAGGGAGCAATGAAACGGAAGACGATTGGTGTACAAATAAAGGACCAGAAGAGAACGGACTTGGTGAGGGAGCAAACGCGTGTTAATGACACTTTAGTAGAAATTAAGAAGAAGAAATGGACGTGCGCAGGGCATGTAATGCGAAGGCAAGATAACCCTTGCTCGGATCCCTAGAGAGAGCAAATGTGGCAGGGGGTGGCAGAAAGTTAGATGGGCAGGAGAGATCAAGAAGTTTGCCTGGATAAATTGGCCGCAGTTAGCCCATGACCGGGATAATTGGAGATTAATGGAAGAGGCCTTTGCCCTGCAGTGGGCGCATATATGCTGGTGGTGATGATGATGATGATGACTATAATTGATAGCTTACCGCCAAAAATAGTAGTTTGGGCTGCAATTGCGATTCCGCCCTGCGGGAATAGAGCTCGCTGCACTTTTGTTTTACACTTTCCGCTAAAAATGTCGGTCAATATCGATTCCTTGTTACCAAATAAACTTTCCGTTACGCCTCGTCTGTCCTTAACTAAGCCTATGTTTTCTACAAGCTTTGCTGGTCGCACCCGAATATACAGTTTGCCACTTCGGGAAACAAATTGTTCAAAGCGAATTAACGACCGGAGCGTCGTAAGCCGAAATACGGATTACGTTAGCGCTAGTGTGAGTTGTATGAACTTCGTGGACCTTACTATGTCTATTAGCATTGATTTAAATCTAGGAACTAAGAGAACAGAGCCGCATTGATTACAGCCCGAATGCTGTCGGAACGGTTGCCGTTTTCGCTTCTTGATCGATTCCCGACTACCGCTCGGACGATCGGTACTGCCGGCGTCTTCGGTCAACCAGCCAGTCCCACATTGCGGGCTTTCTATCGGCCGACGTGAGCGTGTCCCCGTTGGCGTCATATGACACTTACCGGCTCTGCATACTCGGATGTCGCGTCGCCCCCGTGTCGGCCTAGCCACCGCGTCTTAACGAGATGCGTGGTAATAGAGCAAAAAATTAGCGCGGGCTTAGCTCGGCTATATCAGTATATACGTAGCGTGATTTAATGTTCCGCTGGTTAATCTTATGTTTCCTGGTTGTCTAGAAAAACCTCATTATCATGCTTACTGCTGCCAAAACGATTTCCAATCCAATCCAATCCAACCCAGTCAAGTCGAGTCACTGCTCTTCACGCATTTGAGCACGGCTCTCCAGGAGCCACGCGAAACGGCTATCAAGCGGCTCCGGCGCAGCGTCAGACTTGGCTCCTGCGCAATGGAGGCGCACAGCTGGGCATGCGCCGGTGCCAGTGCGTCTGCCTCGGCTATGACGTCATTCCTTTGGAATGAGAAGACCGGCGAATGTGCAGACCCAATTCTCTACACACCCGTACTGCAAATTGAAATACCCAATCCAATACAATCAAATTTATTCCAATCTAAATCAACCCCAATCTAATCCAATCCAATCGACCTCGCGCTTGCGCAGCACGGACCTTCAAGCTCCAAGCGAAACTTCTGAACCTCGGCCCAGGTACCATTGAACACGGATATATGGAATTGTGGCCTATATCGAACCCTTGTATAATTCTGTAAAAATAACAGGCATTAAATTTTTTTCTATCGAACGCTATTTTGCTCAAATGGATATATCCAACACTCCCGCGCGGGATTTTGTGCTCTCCTTAGGCATGAGGCAGGCTTTTCCGCAATACAACGGCGCGCAGCAGTGGCGCGGTTGTTCCTTGCGACTCCCGCGCGAGCTCGGGCGCGTCCGAACCGGCCATGGCACAGTGGACAAGCTCCACGAATGCATGCTGTTGGAGCCGAAAGCGCCACATTGGGCGCTGCGGGCTGCGGTATCACCGAACTTGAAGTCCACGCCATTCGCTGCGCGCACTTGCTCGGTTCGCTGGGTTCGCCGTTATTCGCTTGTATCCATGCTGGTCTCCGCTCTGTGGAAGACGCCCAGGACTCAGTACCGCTTCCGAGCACGAGAGAAGCCGTCGCATTCGTGGCCCAGCTACGGCGTTACTGCAGTGCCATTGAGGGCAGCGGTCTTGTGTTTGTTGACTGTTTAGATACCGTGGAGCAAGCAGCCACCAGCAACGCGTTGTGCTCCAAGAAGCAGGCTACACTCACGCAGTTCTTCCGCTCAAATAAATTAATGTTTTCTTTCCGCGAAAGCGCCGTATTAGTAGTGAATTGAAGGGTGGTAAGAGCACAGCGTTAGCTCGTGACTCCGTCGGCAAGATTTCTCTAATATCAGTTTTTTTGCTTCACTTTCTATGTCGAATGTTTGCTATATCGAACTATTTTGCAATAGTCGCGCTGTTCGATATATGCGGGCTTTACTGTAATTTCTTCTCTCGTCTGAACTTGCTTCATCGTCTGTTGCCCAAACATCCTGCAGTTGTGCAACCACATAACGTCGATGGCAACGGTGTCATTAGTGTCGCATTATGGCGGCGATTGTTGTAGTCGCAGTAGATGTTACCCAACCGGCCGAACCACTTCCGCTCACTGACTAGCCAGAGTCACTTTTAATTAATATATAATATAATTATTTTATATATAATTTAAATATATAATTATATAAATATAATTATATAAATATATAATTATATAATTATAAATATATTATATAATTTAAATATATAATTAATATATAATTAATTAATAAATAATAACTCTGGCTAGTTAATAAGCGGAAGCGGTTTGTCTGTTTGGTAAAACCAAGACAGAACGATCAGTTTGCAGTTGCGATACAACACCAGGATTGCTGTAGTAGATGCTGGACCGGCCCGTTGCGTAAAAGCAACTTTGACTGCTCCCGTCGCTGCCTTTATGCGACACCAATTAGACCATTGCGTCCTCGACGCCGTCACAAAAAACCATCTAGGTTGCTAAGTGCCTGAGAATAAGCGGCACTTAGGAACTCCGCTTGGAGACACTATTTCACAGAAGCATGTCGTCGTCCCATCAAGTTAACATCCTTTAGGAGATATAACAACCACCGGCTTCATATAGCAGGCGTTGGCGCTCGGCGAATTAACCTGTTATCAAAATGCTCCTCCTCTAAAATGACAGTTATGGAGAACAAATGTCAACGAAGAGATTAATAAGAGGCTAGGTGGTAATGAAATAAAGGAGGTCAATACTCGGTGGCCCGTAAGGCGAGGTGCATTTTTTTAAACGTTTCATGGCCCATAATCATTTTTATGCAATACTAAGACACCGAGAAAGCTGTATATAATATCACTGAATTAGTGTCACTAGATAAGATACAGAACACTGTCAGTTCGGCGCGCAAGTGAGCAACGGGACCACTTTGGTGTTTATCAGTAGTGCCAGACAGCCGCTTCTATGGCCTCACTGTTAACTTTGACGAGGTCATTCGTAAGCAACGCGGCCGGAAAAGCAGCAATCCGGCAGCTTCGGACACACTTCCTTTACTGAACTGCTGTGCGGCGCGTTATCTTTGATTCGCGTTCGGGACGACGCCAGTAGCGTGCAGCCGCAGACCAGGGAGGTCAATCTGAGACTATCAAAGTGGACCTATAGAAAATGCATCAATAACAAAATGGCGATCGCAATTTAAACAAATGTCACGTGATGCGAACTGACCAATGATCAAGGTGGGGGCACTGAACGAAAGGAGAAAAGAGTGCTGATACTCTGTAACCTTACCAAATGACACAACGGTGAACCAAGGGCCAAGGCGATTGATTTCATTGATTGTATGCGGTTTAACGCGTCAACGCAACGCAGGCGATGAGGCGCGCAGTAGTGGCGGGCTCCGGATTAATTTTGACAACCTCGGGATCTTTAAAGTGCGCCGAAATCTCCAACACACGGGCGTTTTTGCTTTTCGCCTCCACCAGAAAAGCGGCCGCCGTGGCTGGGATCGAACCCGCGACCTCTTGCTCAGTAGCGGAACGCCTTAGCCACTGTGCCACCACGGCAGGTGCGAAGGCAATCCGATCGCCGCGTCACAAATCAAGGTAACAGGAAAGCATTGGGACAGTCACGGTCAAATAAAATCTTCAAATAAACCTGCTCCCACATAGGGAAGACTGATTATTGGTTCCACCGCATCTGAATACCGGTATGTGGGTAACTGAGACATCAAAACTCTCGTATTTTACCCCCGTCATACTGATACAAACGTTCAGTGTAGTCAAAGAAAAGTGGGAAACGTACATTCTCGTTCGGAAGTACAGCTCCTCAGGAACAATACCACGAAGCCGCTTTACACGGGACGCTGTCCTAGCCGCTGCTTCAGATCCCTCTTCTTTCTCGGCCCGTGCTGTGGTCTTTGTACTTCTACGTCTTATGGCGCATACCCACGCGGGAATTGGCCAGGAATCGAGCAACTGGGGGGCTTCTTCGCCAGCTCACAACTTAAAAGTTTTGGGCCACCTCGGCGCAGGGGGTGGTGCGCATGCGCGCGGGACCACTACACACGACGAAGCCCTGATAGTTCACAGCCGGCAGGAGATACCAATCTTCTACGCAGAATGCGTGCGCAGCATAGGCAGATAGTGGCGCCCATAAGAGGGGGCCAGAGAAGCCGAGGGGGCGGTCAGTCGCGCGTAGTCGAGCGGTGGTGTTTGGCCCGTGGAAGTGAGTGACCAGAGGCCTGTACCTACTCGGACGGAAAGACAGCAGCACGACGCAAGGTCGTCGAGGAAAACGAGTAGGTGTCTGCTTCGCTTGACCAAGGCTGGTTGAATTGTCGAAGCTCCCCGACAAGCGACTTCAGGATAGAGCATTCTTTGCTGGTGATCACTGTTCCAGATGGTGTCTGTCGGCTTCTTATCCTAGGGTTGCGTTCTGTTATTTTCACTGGACTGTGGAAGGGCCGGCTAATTTTGTGTTCTTATTCTCAGGGCGTAGAATAAAACTTGTTCATTTATTACTGTCGTGTCTTGGTGTTTCCTCATCACGCGAAACGCTGCTCACGTACCCACTGTACAAGAATGCCAGTTTCTTAAATGTAAATACCTATTCGTTGGCATCCAGTAACAGCGCGAGCGATAGGAAACACGCAGCATGATGGTGTTGTCGATAACGCCATGGCGTCAGTGTTACCGAGTGAGATGGCGAAATTTCTGGGAGGGAGATTGACCACAAATTGGGCTCCTTTTCCGTTCTTTCAAGGAACTATGAATAAAGCGTACAACATTGTTTTGTTCTGAAGATTTTTTTAGCACTACCTAAGCGCTTGTTCGGCTCCACCGGATGCTTTATTCATGCAGAAATAGAAGGATAAGAAAAAATACTGCTTCTTAGCTGGGCTAAGCACGGATAAGAAAATACAAATCTGTGGTTAGCCGTGCAAAGCCCGCTTCCGGGCTTCTACTCGCTTTTCTTGAGTCTCCGTAGGCATTCCGTACTCCTTCAGTGAAGCAGCCTGTCGGGCGGTATCCGCGGTGCTGTCCGACGCCATAGAGTTTCTTACAATATACACTAGAGAGGAATCTGGCGCTAGCGTCTATGCACCTCAAATCAAGGCCGTCTGTGTCGGCATAGAGTTTCATACTAATATATACTAGAGGTAGATATGTCGCTGCAGTCGCTGGCCACCATGGGCGGCGTCATTGCCGCTAGCAACGTTCCTCCCCTACTTCGCCTTGGTTAGCCCCGGGGCTTCGTTTTTGTCTTGAAGCCAAATTCAACAAAAAAGGGTAACGTTTTTTCTTGCTCATCGTGTATGAAGCTTCTACATGATCACTGGAGTTGCGATTTTATAATAAAAAACAAATTTGATAAACCTTGTACAGTAATATTGTTGCTTTTTTGCAGCCAGTGCCAACTGTTCAGCCTGTTTATGATCCTAACCAAGGACAAGTTGAACCTGCTTGCCCGGTACGTCACGAAACGCTCGCCGAACCGCGCAGCTCCCCTGGACAGTGGCGCCGGATTTCCCACAAGTATATGTTAGTATGAAACTCCATGTGTGTTATCATGGACCGCCATTACATCATGCGCTCGCCTTAGTTTTAACGTTTGCGTAGATTGAAACGTTTTAGCGACCGCAAAAAAAGTGCCACCAAAACGCGAACAATGGTGTGAAATTATGTAAGTGGAAAATAAAAACAAGCTGTTTTAAAACAAAGGAAATAGGAAGTAAAGCGTAATTTTACCGGAACGGTTGTGCCTGCTATTCCGAAGGTCAATGTTCTACTTACGAACAATGTTAATATTTTGGGGGAAACTCAATAGAGACTGACATTATTATATTACCAATATTTCAAATAATAACTTGTTTGAAGAGTGTGGAAAGTTTTTTGAGCGTGTCTATGAAAACGTTGCCTTCGTGGTAAACCAATGCGCTGACCATCAGCGACAGTTTGACCAAACTTGCTGAAGAAAAAAGGATAGGACGGTTACAGGCGTCCGTATCTCTCGTTTCTTGTATTCGTCGAAGTACGTTTTGTTTCTTTTCTTTTGTCAGCTACAAATTTCGCGGGAGCATATTACCCGCTCAGTCATACGTCCTTCGACTGTGCATGACCAACGTGAGGTGAGATCACGCAGTGGCTGCTGTTTCACTGACCACGGCTGCTACAGAACAGGGAGGATTTCGGTTTCCTTGTAGCTCCGAGACGTGGTAAGTGATAAAGAAACAAAATCGCAGACGTGGTAATGCATTGTAAAGAAAGCAAACCCCCAAAACCGCTCAAGAACCCTATTGCCATTCTACGCCCAAGACCAAGGGTGGATGGGGATTCATCCCATAGACCCCCACAACGACATGGATTTGCAGGCGCAGTTTTCTTTATAGTATACTTACTAAGAAACTCTATGTCAGACGCCGCCTGCCGACGATGGCTCAAAGCAAGCCGCTCCCGCGCAAAGCTCTGCGAAGACGGCCGGGCAAGCTCTCATTTATGGTCGAGCTAAGAATTGTGCGTATGCGCCAAGCCGGCGGCGGCGGGGGCGGCTAGCGCACAGAGCGGCGGCCATCGCGGCGCCGCTACTTACGTGAGAAGTTTTCCAAGGGGAGTTTTGCCAAGGGGCAATTTAATTAAAGATCAAATTACTGGCGACTGGCAAAAAACTCGGCGTGACTAGGTTAGCAACGCTTAGCTTTAACACCAAAGCTATTTCTCAGAGAAAGATAGTCAAAACGCTAAGCTTCCTCCAGTGCAACCGGAGGAAAAATCAGGGTAGTACAACATCCAAACTGCTTCACTGGACCGAAATGGCGAACTCAGACAGACACCGGTTTCATAACGTGGGGCAGAGTCGATTTCGCCCACGCGAAGCCTTTCATATTTGTGGTGCTTGATGGGACTTTGAGAAAACTCATCATTATCATGCGTCCGCCCATTGTGTAAAGTTGGCTTTTCTGCAATGCGTTGCTTTGTTCGGTCGTCTTGAACTAAGTGAAAACGTTTTGCTTCAAAGGAGTAGTGAGACGAAATTTGAAAGCTGAGATATATATGTATAGATACTAAATAAAAGCGCAGAAAAACGCGGGACAAAGAGGAGAACTACACAGGATGAGCGCTTACTAACAACTGCGTTTAATGAAACCAAAAACGACAAATCTCGACACAGCGCACAGTTGTTGCTCATCATACACAAAAAACTGACGTAATTCAACAGCAAACGAGAAGAAATCAGAAAACCCATGCTCCGCAACAAATTGCCCAATGATCCGCGCGAATGTTAACAGATCGATAACATCAGCACCGAACATTGCGAATCCAAGAAATTTACTCCATTTTCACTGAACGTATCTTCAAGATAGGCGATTTCCTCATTAAGGAGGGCGACAGATGGGGCGCTTACACAAGGTCCATTCTTATTACACAAAAAGATAATGTAAGCCTCTGCCACCTCGCGTGTACGTTGCTGGGGGTGCCTAAACAGGACTTATGTTTTTTCTAGCAGAGGCACACAGTCATGCTTCCTAAAATGGTCAGATAGATGGGAACATGGCGTCCCCTTCAAGGAAGACGAGTGTTCTCGAAGACGAATGTTCAGGCACCTGCCCGTCTGGCCTACATATGATCCACCGCAATCAAGTGGGATTCGGTAAACAACGCCATTCCCGCATTTTACGAATTGTTTTTCATGCCTGACCCCGCAACCGTCTGCTTGAGTTTCTTTCTTTTGGTTGACTTTTCTTGCAATAGCCCCACACAAAGAGGACAATTTGTTTGGTGCAGAGAACACTACCTTGACATCAAACTTCCCCGGAACCTTCTTTAATAGGTGAGCCACGCGATGGGTGTAAGGTACAACCACCTTCTTATACAGACGGGCCACTTCACCCGCATCCTCAATGAGTACACGGGGGGCTTGATGTCTTTTACAACGCGTTGCGCTGCCGAAACCAACACTTCTTCAGGAAACCCTGCCTGCTTCAGGCAAGCCACCTGACGTGAAAAGCTGGACTGCAGTTGGGGCTCGCACGACTTTTTCAAGGAAGACCTGAGGCAGTTCACGGCTATACTGTTTGTGACTGTCTTCGAGTGACAAGAGACAAAATTCAAACTGGGTTTTGCACTCCTCGGACTGAACTCCCAGCAAACGTGGTCCGGGCCGAAAATTAGAAACAAATTAAAAACCTGATAGCGTTATCAGTAGGGACTTCTGTGGTGATAGTCAGCCCCATCCCACACAGTGCTTGAACTGCTTAAAAATATCAATAATTTCCCGCATCATGTCCGCTCGGCGGCAGAAGACCACGTAATTGACAACATATCTACATATATTAGAACGATACGCTCAGGCGCACGCTCAAGGGACCTGTCCACATAACTTAGAAAAATGTCGCTTAAAACTGGCGCCACTCTTGAACCAGTACAAACTCCGGATCTTTGAATATGCACTTTGCCTTCCAGTTTAACGAAACTGGAGCGCAGGTAAAATTCCAACAGTTCAAGAAATCCCTCAACCGAAATACCGCTGTCATTTCTAAAAGCAACCTCATCGTTCAGCACAGTAATGCATTTTTTCACAGATTGCATAAGCTGTTCATGCGGCAGGCTATAGAACAAATCCTCAACGTCTACACTGAAGCCGGTGCAGTGGCCAGGGTTTTTCGTTACCAAAACCTCAACCAGCTACTGAGAAGAGGACAAAAGAAATGGGTCAGCAAGGCTCAGTGACTTCAAATGCATCAATAGGAATCCCGAAACTTCATACAGCCAAGGCTGGCGTTTAGATGCAATTGCCCTGAATGGAATGCCCGTTTTATGGGATTTAGCTGTGAGGAACACAGCCAGTTGCACCCCTTTGGCTTTCTTTACAGAAGCTGCTAGTCTAAGAAGGTTCAGCTTCTTAGTGAGCCCAAAGGCTTGCCTTTTTACAGCTTCCGGTTTAAGAGTCACTGGAACAAAATTCTTCTCTATAGCAGCACAGGCTTTTGAGAAACATTCCCTCAGGCAACACCCCAAAAAAGCCATCTTCGTTACACACAATGGCCCTGATGTCGCTAGTCGCAAAAAAGTTCACCATCGGTCCCACCTGCGCACATCGTTGTGGCCTCCCATCCGGAATTGCAATCACCTTCACACACTCCCTTTGAAAGTGGGTGAAATCCGACTCCTCCCCAAGACTTCGCAATACCGGCCTCGCCAGAGTGAATGGATAAAGCCCGAAAGGCTGTGATGATTCAACTGTTTTAAGGAACAGAGAAACCTAAATAACGGCGGGTTATGGACCGTCAAGGGCGACAGTGCAGTGTATTTACACCACCCTTCTACAAAAGTGTTGTTCTTGGGCCTCAATTTCCCAGTGACCGATATTACGCTATTGGGACGCGGTTCAGTGAAAGCCTATCGAGTTCTTTGTTGCAGCTCCAAGACGAAGCTTGGCGATTCATTTTTGTCCACTTGTAAGAGCGGAAGGTGCATATTTGTGTTTAGAAATCCGGCGGCACGTTTTAAGCGATTTGTGGGACGTCTCAACACGCATTAGATGGTTTAGCGGACGGCAAAAAATCAGCGATTTGTGTTGGCCATAGTGTCGGCAGAGGGTTGAGAATACCCGCCAAATTCTTCAACCACGTAAATGTGACCTACAGAATTCAAAAAGCGCATAAAGACGGGACAAGAAACGACTGCACACAGCGCTGTTTTTTGCATGTCTTTTTGCGCTGTTACGAATTCACTTAGTATGCACCAAATAGAAAAATCAACCGTTCTAACGAAGTTCTATTATGACTGAGAACGGATTTTTTGTTCGGAAAGAAGGAATATGCACACTGAACAGAGGAATGACCACAAACACATGCGGACCCACTGTGACGTTGTTTTATACAGATCATCTTGGGTATGGAAGTCGAATTATATACCTCAAGGTGACGGTGAAGTGATTTGTAAACGGCGGGATTACTTATGGAGATTATCGTCTGGAGTCCCTAGACCAGGTTTCGACCACTGTGGTTGTGTTTACGCGAATTTCGTAGTAGACAAATTAATTTGAAGTGTTGTCCTAATCTCTGCATCCTTCTTGCCGATTTTCTATGACGTTTCGTATGACGTTTACTCTTGTAGGCTCAGCGTGACTGCGCCCAATGTGGTTCGGTGAACCTAGGACGGCCGGCCTCGGGTCGTCATAATTCATTCCCTAAGTTAAAAATCAACCATTACAAAAATTGTGTCCGGAAGAATGGGGCTTTATTTTGCTAGTTTGCAAAAAAGTCCAAGTCAATGTACCTCTACACTAGCGCACGTGCAATACGTATATTGGCTTACGACGCTTCACTGTGTTCGCTTCCTAGAAGATGTAAGCTGCATTTGCCCACGTAACTGGTGCGCTAGTAGAACATCTAAGGCCAACAAAAAGTGGGAGAAAGTTCAGCGAATTTAATGTAAGTAATAAGCCAAAAATCGATCAATACTCTCTTTGTAAAGCGTAGATACAAGGTACGGAAAGCACTTTTTCCGCATGGTGAGCTATCACAGAGGTCAGCAGCACGATGGCACATGTTCAATCTCGTTTTACCTGCCTGAAGAGCGCAGTCTCTAGAGAAACATATTTGTAGAGATTTTACGGACGTAAAAAAAATTCCTTTAAGCTGCTTACATCAGAATTCGCAGTGAAAACATACTTGCGCGACAAAGGAATGTCTATCTCCTGCTCGAATAATTGCCGTTTATATCAACCGCTTTGTTTTGTGCCGAGATGTGGTGGCTTTTGGAAGGTTTTGCTACAAACTGTTAATAAAGACATGGACACGTTTACGTGTCCATTTCCCTTTACACAATGCAGTTCTTGCGATCTCTGGATACTACTGGAGTTCTGTATTGTATATTTTTGTGGTGGGATTGTATAGCTTGTAGAATTGCCGCATGACTGACCAGCATACAGAACTCCCCCGCCCAACGAAGTTCTTTTTTTGGGAGCTGGCTGCGTTGTTGGAGGACATCTATGCAGAGGAAAGTTACCCAGCAGAGTGGCTGCACCTGTTGGACACGCGTGACTGCTTTCTGAAATTTTGCCGGCTGCCTTATTGTAGCTGCTGTGGTTTCATCCTTCATGCATAACTGCTAACTTTTGTATTGCATATTAACCGCAAGTTTTTTATGCAGAAAAGAAGGAAATGTGGCATGGACGAATGCCCTGAAGCAGTAGATCCAGTGCATCGTAGCAGGAGGTTCGAATCTCCGGTTGAATTTGTTTTCTTAGGTGGGGACAGTTTATTTTGTTTTGGCTAGGTAACGATTTATACACTGCATTCACCATTTATCGCTCCAATCATCATTGCAATATGAACGAGTTTAAAGACTAGGTGCAGACAGAAACTGACGCGCTGGAGAGCTTTCGTTGGCTTGGTGTTGACATATCACCGGAAGCTTGGAGGTACAGTGCCGAATTCGCCGACTGCCGGCCCCGTGCGAACGCGCGTCTTAAGAGGCAGAGAGTAGCAAGGCAAGCTGCGAAGTTGAAGGGGAAGCTGAACGCCTCCGATGCTGCGGACGGCATGCAGCCACTGCGAACGCGTCATCTAGTACAAGTTACGACTTTAAGCGCGTCTGGCATCCTTATCTGACCTTAAGGCCACCGAAAACGACATCCACCCAGCGATAACGTTGGACGCCAAGCATTTTGCTGCGGGCAACAAAAACCGAAACTGGTTTGAACAACTCTCAAAAAATAAACAACAACCCTATTCCGATACATGTCCTTGTTGCCAGTAGTAATAGAGCTACTTCTAAAACAATAACATCGACAAAGAATCATCTGCGCTTACATAAAGTTTAAAATCCTGGGTATCGTCCAAGCACGTCGCGCGACGTTTCCTGTGAGGCGAACTTGTCTTGAAATGCGATTGCACGCTCTATAGCGTACTAAATTTGATGCATACTCAATTGCGCTGTTTTCCCTGCTACTTTTTCTTTAGGGAAAACATTAGTGCTACTGGCATGAAGTGAAATTGTACGAATGTAGTTTTATAGATTTCGTTGGAGTTCGAGACAGTTTCGGTTTTGGTTCCTCCGTGCAATACCCATATAGTTTCTCACGTTATCTGTAATCGCGCATTGATCATACTTCAGAAATCGACACGATCCGCTATTTACATATTATTGACTTCAAAAATCGGCCGCATAGACCTCCTTGCGCCGCTTGAAGCTCGCAAGTATCGTTTCATGCAGTAAGGCCGCGCCGAGGTAAACGCAGTGGCTGAAATTCAGTGCTCCACTTCATCGAAGATGGTGAACCGTGGGGCGCCTCTCCCGCAGCTGCGGATCTCACCTACTCGCCTTTTCTCCGTACTATCCGCCAGGTCGTCGGCAAATCGGCCAATTAAACACATTCGGCCAATACAAGAAGGCCTCTACCCCTACATTTGAACCCGCACAGTGGATGCCAACGCTTAGAGTTTCATAAAATTACGCTTCGGTAACATGCAACGAGGCTTATAAATAACAAGTACATATTTTTAGGCCCGCCTCCGTCATAACAGACATCTGCGACATGTTTTTAGCGGTAAAAATAGGCGAACACAAGAGAGAGGACAGGACAGACGCTTCTACCATTGCATCAGACATTGCTGTTTACTTGTTGGATTGCAGTACTTTGAGCTGATAAGCTGAGCATTGATTGAATAACGTTTGTGCAGTAGGCTTTACCCTAGCCCCCGCAAATATCTGATGAACAGCCACTACACTTTTTCTGTCCGGATTATCGAACGCAAATGTGTGGTCGTGCTGAAAACCGGTCTGGTGTTTCACCCTGCGAAATGGTTTTACGGTTTACGATAATATATTTCAGTTGGTTTGATTTCCTTATTACGTATATTACTTAGCTTTTTATGTGCTTTAGATTTTCTACTGGTGTACCCGTCGCACAGGAATATGCAGGTTAAGGCGAAGCGTTGTATGTCAGTTATATGAAACAATACTTGCTCGCTAGAAACGGTCATCATCATCATCCTTGTAAACCTACTCAGGTTCACTCCGGGACAAAGGCCTCTCCCATTTACCTCCAACCACCCCTGTGCTGCGCTGCTCGAGTCCAGAGTTTACCCCGCAATTTCTTTATTTCATCCGGTTTATCCGGTCCGTCTCTAAAGCAAAAAACATGTGACTAGGGGGTCATGGTGATTCCTGAAGTATGGCTAATGCACGATCACAGATATCGTTAAAAAATATGGGCCTGTTTCACGGTGAAACCATAACCGACACTAGTTGGAACTCTCCTAAAATAAACCACAATGACTAAATTTATTGCGACCCAAGGTTGTTGTGAATCGCACTAAAATATTTCCTAAAACTATTACACCATGTTCCCGTGGGGAACCCTGATGAGGATGTGAACCATCGTGGCGGTTCAGTGTGGTTCCATTGTATTGCCGTTAGGTTTTGTCAAGCAGCGCAAGTGTTCGTCGAAAACAGCGGTGTCGGACTATGTTGAGACATTTAAGTTGATGTTCTCTGATGCAGTAAGTAGAGAAAAACTGATTGCTTTTCCTGCGAGCCGAGTACATTCAGTGGGGTAGCTTTCTTACGATACCGGGAGAGGCTATTCGCAGTCAAATGCCTCTAAGTAAAATAACAACGCAAGGTTCTACTGCTTCCACGGTACCGACGCCGAAATTGGCGAGAAAAAAAGGCGGCGGTGGGTTACAGTTCAACTTTTCAACCTTGGCTTACCAGTCAAGTCGAGGTGAAAACTCAAGGAGCAGGGGTTACCCTAGCAGAATAGCGAGACTTCTAGCGGCTCTGCGTCCGGAACGACGGAAATTTCTAAAATGAACGCGAGAATTATACATGTGTAAAATTAGAAGAAGACGAAGCTTCCCGGAATAACGGCAGTACGTTTTCGCCCTAAGCACATATTTGTTTACGCCGTCACCATTTTATGTTGTATCCTGCCCAGTGGAGAACGACTGTGAAAAGGATTGAGCACGGCGTGTTGAAAAGTGGCCTAGCTCAGCCCGCTGCCGGCGTGGCGCACTGCTAAGTGCAGAAGCTGTCTATGCAACGGTTAGATGAAGCAGCATTTATATAGGGTGTCCCAGGTATTATGCCCCAAGGTTTTAAAAAAAGACAATGGCACTACTCGAAGCGACCAAAGTGCATAATGTTTCCTGTACAGGGGAGGTGCTGCCATTATTTGATTCGTTAAATATATTTATTATTAATCGGCAAATATTTATGTACCTTAAAAAGTACTGCCCTGATAACTAAAGTATGAATAAAGCAATTCTACGCACCCATAAGAGTTACCTAATTCTGGCATTTTTATCCACTTTAGTTTATTGTGTTTATTCGTAAATTTGTTTTGTTTATTCCTTTATTGGGACGGATTAAATAACACCGCGAAAAATATATAAAATACCAAATGATGACGCTCCCGCCTGCATCATAAAGCAGCGCCCTTAAATAAGCTGATAGAAAGCAACTGCTCTGTCATTCACAGGATTAAAAAAAACAGCGCATCACCTCGAAATTGCACGCATAGAAGGCGCAACAACACGTTCTGCGGGGCGCGTGCAGCCGATAAGGCACAAATTCAGTCGCGATTCCGTTCGTCTTTTCTTTATTTCATTCTGACTAACTGATAGGTAGTTTGTTTGAGGACTCAGCTTTATGATGCGGGGGCAAGTGTAGTCACGTGGTGTTTCTAATATATCGCTCGCTTTCTTGATCAGTTGCAGTAAAGGAATACGGAATGAGTTCGTTCATCAAAACCAAAGTTAGATACCTCTGAAGGGCGCCTACAATGCCTTATTGACACTTTAGGGATTAGGACTGTGCTTCTGGAATTAGATAATTATTGCAAATAAATAATTGAATCTCAATAATAAAACTTTTCTGACCGCAATTTAACTGCCCTGAATACATTATGTACTATGTGCATAATGTGCTCTTTTCGAAAAACTTGGTGCGTATTCGCTGGGGCTCCGTGTATACAATATGTGCGGGAATACCAAGGGGGTTACATATCTGGAACAAAGGCGAGAGCACGGCTCTGCTCACTGCCTCTGTCGAATTCTTCCAGCCGATGGCCTCTAGATCGTGCGCCAGGGATTTTCATACCGCCTGGGATTAGTTTCAGTGACCAGCACTTCGAATTCCTCCAGTCAGAACTCTCTGCTAGGCAAAGTTTGAATTAGACGGTTTTAGGCGAAGGGGTTGAATCAGACCATCCCCCGGATAATGAAGGGAAAGGCGACTCCTCGGCGCCGCTTCCTGGTATATAGCTAAAAGTTTGCCGAGGGTTGTTGGACCGCGATGCGGGATTCCACGAAGCCGTTTCGGGGTGTCCTTAAGCCAAGCAAACTTTGTGTCGGTCGCTTAGGCCTAACAGGCGGACAGTCACCTTGCGGGCATAATGTCGCTCGAAAAACGACCGCCTTCAAATGGCTGTCTCGGGTAGTCAAACCTGGACACCTGATTGGTGGTGCCAAGCGGAAAAACTAAACTTGTCAAACTCCGACAAGAAAACACTTCATAGCGGTAATCCTTCGGTGATGCATCATTGTTTGAGAGCGGCAATCTTAAAATTAAACTTGTTTTTTATTGTTTTCTCTTTTCTCAGGCGCAAAGGCAACAACAGGTGGAGCAGGAACAACCTTAACAAACGGAACAACAGGAACAATCCGAACAACCCGAGGAGCCATGATACAGGGCTCCGGGGGCGCCAAGAAATGGCACTTAGCACGCCTACTTGGGCTAGCCCCCTGGATTTTAGTGAGACCAGATGTATCCTGCCGTAATTATCCTCCTCAACAAGGCTTCGACAGGCCGCCGACGATGCTCTACCACCGAAGTTTTTAAGACGCTCGCAAGAAATAAGAACCACCACTGGCGCCACATCTAGCTCTCCACCAATTTATCTAGAGTTCTAAATAAAACAATATGGTTTGAACTCGTTGTTTCAACTAACAACGATGATGTGTTCTCACCGAGAAAAATATGGTAGAGCTTTAACTTAAGTTATAATCTTATATTGCAGAATAATAAGGCCGCCGCCCCAATCTCTTCTGTGTGCGCCACATTTTGGTGACGTTTGCATCTGAGCTGTTCGCCTTTCAAATGTACTCATAAGTGGTAGGCATTGAACTTGGGCGTGTTGTTTATAGGCTGTGGATTATATTAAACTATGTTTCATCTGCTATAACAGTAATTTCATCCGCTATAACAGTAACAGTAACAGTGACAGAATTGCGACCCCTATCTACGAAGAGCTGTAGTAAGTACGTTTCAGGGGAGCCATCATCAGAGATCTAGGTTAATCTCATTTATCAGAAAAAAGCGCTAGCGTTCTGCCTATTGGCGGTGAGCGCGCCCGCAGGCGGCGCTGCGGAGCGCGCCTCCTTGACGTCGGCTTAGCGACTCGCATTTGTCGTCTGCTTCACGCGGGCTCGCTCTCACTGTTGTTTCGTTGCATTCGGTTGACATCTCATACTTGTTCGCACCAGATGTTGCTTGTGCGTAACTTTTTGTCATAATAATAGTCTTAAAATCGCATACACAAGCTCAAGGTGGGAGTGAAATTACAGTTTTGAATACGATACCGCTACTGAAGAAGCATTGCCGGCGTCGCCCCATTCCTTACGAAGCCGCTCCTGTGCGGAGTGCGAAGGGTCCGAGCTAGGCTTCAGCTTCTGAATTAAGCAATCGAACACAGGGAGCAAAGGGAGCTAAGGGAACAGAGGGAACAAAGGGAACAGACAACTGGTAGTAACCGACATCAGCGAAAATACAAGACCTAAAACAATTACAGGGCTTGGTGTCTGCCGCCTTTGTCAGAGCATTACGATTCTCGGTAATCATATAAAAGGTAAAACAGTTTTTGCAACCTTTCCGTACGCTCGAAAGTATCGTATCACATCACTTTACATTGTCATGGCATGAAAGTATGCCGAAATACACTATGGGCTGCAAAACTGTAGGTTTAGTTCCAAATAACCCACTGTGTGTATCGGCTTTTTCTCCTGCTATACCAGGCTTCTAAACACTATGGTGGTTTATTGAGCAAAACGAGTCACGTCTACTTTAAAAATACAGTAACATTATGTTTGTTCAGAACTGGAGGGATAGTTCGATACATTTCCCACAGCCATTACTTTCTAATATTTAGTTATGCGTTATAGGAAATATGCACTAAAGAGGGGGGAAGAAATCGAGGAGAAAACTTTATTTAACAGTAAAATAGAGCTGATTAGTGGGCCAGGACCTCAGTCCAGGAAAAGAGAGTGAGGGTAATTTTCTTCAATGCATAGAACGTCATCCCGAGCGGACCAGGATTGGTCCTTTACGCCTGGAATGGTTGGAAAACTCTAAAGAGCTGCATGAAAATATTCATCAGTTTCAATTCATGTAATAGATGCACGTATACTATTTATTGGGTTCGTTAGCGAGCATATCAAGCCTTCAGCACTGTAATTATGTCATAATTGTACGAGGTAAAAGTCAGTTTGTTATAATAACGATGGTTACAATAGAAATTCAGAGAAGCCACCTTCAAGCACTGTGGACAACGTTGTCTGGGGCGCGATCGCGGTGGCTTATCGCAAGCCTTCTTGTTGTATTTGCATGTGCATCAACAACGAACACCGCGGATATTCACCCTCTTGCACGCAGCCATAAAGAAAAACAGTTTGTGAAGAAGGGAACGTATGGTATACAACCTGACGAAAATATCCCCACGAACTCTGTGAGCCTCCCGAACATCCACAAACGTACTAATTAGACGTTCGTGACGGTGCAGAAAAAATAATGGATTGACCACAGAAAAAAAAGAGCTTTATCTGATGCAAGTCCACAACAGCAAAAGAAATAGCAAACAGCCGTTTTATTTTCTGCTGTGCGATGCGCGTGTAAAACCCGCTGCTTGGTACGTAGCATTAGACTTTGGAGCCTTCATAGCAGCATCTCAAATTACTCTAGGGAAGCCTACGCATTTTGAATACTTACCGAGAAGTTCTTGGCGCTTTACCCCGCGAGTAATCTAGAAAGGGCGAGTTACACACGATCTGCTGACAGATGCTCTGAAGAAAGTTGCCCTCTCTCTCCTTGTGGGTTTCAAACTTGTGGCGGATACGGCTTGAAATTATCGTCAGCTTGAGGCGGACAAAACTACCTGAATTTCTAGAAATACGCTTTTTATACACTACAGAATCAAAGCGGAAGATTTCTAGCCCAAGCCTCTCTGGCCCTCACTAGCGGAGTGTAGCAGACGACAGCCGCGCGAGACCCTAAGATGACGTCACAGCCAGGTGGCGCCACTCAAACATCTCACCGCCAATTGTATTTGTCCATCCGTCTGGGCGCTCTCTTCCCATTAGGCGCTCGCCTCTCCTCCAATCACCTCTCCCGACTGTACATTTTGATTTCTGTAATTTCGCTTGAAGGAAATCTGGAAGATTGCTTCAGACACACGCACTGGGCTAAGCCGATATTGCGGACCGATGATGCTAACACGCACACGGAAACCGCCGCAAGATATTCGTTTTCCGCAAAGCAGTAAAACATTACCCCTAATTAGTGTGAAATTTTCTATCGCGGGAACCACCCCAAAATTTGAAAGGAGACCATTCTTGCTCATTCTAGGAGAAAAGTATCCGAACTCTTCCCTTTTGTAACCGTGGCCTCCACCCCTATAAATTCGGTCACTGTTTCCACCGCGACTTGAAACGCCACGCCTGTAATATTTACTGGTTTGCGTCACGCGAACCACAACGCGCGTTTGTACAATGGTGGTTGTTGCGGAGGTTGAGGTACACACCATCCTACGGCGGTCTGCCTTCTCTGGCCGGACACAGGTGTGTGCGTGGGTAAGGGGGGGGAGTTGTAGTGTGTTAAGTGCAGATCCCATTAGCTGCCCGGCTTTTCGTCGTAGCTGCCGCAGTTCCGCGGCGTCCCGAAACCTAACAGAGACCCCCGTCGTCACGTATTGAAACAGCCTTGGAAAATATGTCCGCTTTGAAAAAAGTTTATCACATCATCCTTGTGTCGCGGATTCAACGTAACAAAGAGAAAGAATTAAACAAGTGCAGCGCCTGGATTTTTAAAACAAACAGAGCACGAGGGCAGACAGTTACAACAAAAAACACTATATTGAGTGATTGCAAACAGAAGATTAATATACAATGTAGAGTTGGCTAAAAAGATTACCATGTCAGAAAAACAAGGGTACAAAAGAATTCGCTATCAGGTTTTCTAAGGGTGGTGTTATTGCCACAACAAATATTGTGGCACAAACACAACCAACTCTAAATAAAACAAGCAATTGTGCCAACGCATATTCCTAAGCATACAAGTCTTAAAACTACTATGACTAATAATAATTTTGTTTGGCACCTACAAGGCGAAAGGCTTCCTCAGACCACAGGGCCAACGCACTTTCTCGAAAGATCGTGTGGTATTGTCTGAATAAGAATCGAACGGCCACTGCCTGGGTAGCCTGAAAATGTATGCAACGGCTGCCTTGCAGTGATTACTCCGCCGTAAATAATCGTCAGTTACTTAAATATATTGCTAGGGGGCTACCGGGCAATTTTCTCAGAGTTGATATCGTGCAAGATCCAAACTTAGAGCTGCGCGGTGCATGATACGTCAAATAGGGCGCGCTACAGTGCACCTTGTTCCTTGATTCAGCTATCCAGCCAGAAGTAAACAGGATACTTGAACAGGAGGTTTATATAAGCATAACCGTTTCAAACTAGTTGAACCTGTTTTCCCTTGTCATAAGTGCCGCCATTATTTACTTTACAGGCAAAATATATGTACTTAACCAGTAGTCACCGAGTAGATTTATGTAGGAGTCCTTGTTGGATTGGTTTTTAGGATAGTTAGCGAAAATAGGGAACCGACAGGACGAAAAAAATGACGCGTACAGCAGGCGCAGAAAGGGTCCAGCACGTGCAAAATGAAAGCAAGCACAAAAGAAACTGAACTCCCGCTCTCGCTGCTCCAGGCAGAGCTAAAAACATAACGTAAAAAAAATGGTGCAAGCTGGCCCAGGAGAAGGCGTGCAAGCACTACGAAGGCGGGAAAACGCAACAACCTCTGCTTCATTTATAAGAGAGGAGTAAGACAGGGAGGGGAAAAGAGTAAAGGGTGGTAGCAAAGAGCGGCGAACGCCGTCACATCCTCTACGCAGAATTACTGCTCTGCAAGTACGGCAGCTTTCACTTTGACTAGAAACGGTTTTATTTCCAGTGCAGAGCAGTTTAGTGACCCGGCTTGCCGTCGTAGGTCGTCCGCGGTCGCACTATATGGCCTACGCAGTCCCGAGGCGTCACGAACCCAACAGAGGCTTCGAGAAGATAACCTCTTGTTTATCATTTCCGCCTTCCGGCTGAAATGTATATGGAAACTTGAATAATAGGTTTATATGTGCAGCACCGTTGGAAACTTCTGGAACCAGTGGCAGTAATCAAACACGTTTCCATTATTTAGCGCAACGAAAACTTCAGGCGCGTTTGAGGCAGTACAAATGCAGTTAACAGGCAGTCCCCGCTTTCATTTGTGCGAAGAGAGGTGTCTTATCTCCTACTCGGATTCTAGCAGTCCACAGGACTAAGTGAGGTGTGGTGACATTGTGTGTCGGGTATTTTAGGACTAAGTGAGGTGTGATGACTTTGAGAGATTTGATATGGTATTGGGGACGATTAGGCGGAGCAATTTCCGGCAGCTATGCAAGGCTAAGTCCGCCTTATTCAACAATACTTACTTACTTATTTTACCCAGTAATTCTGTTTGATTGGGTTGCCACGATAGTAAGCGAAAAACATTGGCCGGGAAAGACAATGTGGCCTTTTCACATTTACGCCGAAAGGCAGGACGTGCGAATTGAAAGCAAGCCCACAATGAAAAGAACTCCCGCTCCTGCCCTTGCAGCCAGAATAAACAAAAAGGCGAAGAAAAGGAAGCGAGCTGTTTAAAAGTAAGGTGCGCGAGCACTCCGAAAGCACAAATTTTGAATTGCACTGAACAACCAACTGTTCAATTGTCACCGATTCCTTAATTGGGTGCGCTGATAGAAGATGTAGGGAGTCGACTCAAGCGAGCAAACAACCCCACCGAATCTACAAGGCAGGGAGGTTCCTGTTTGAACCAATTCCCGTTTCATCCTTCCCGGTTGATCTCTCCCGTTGCAACCCGGCGAAAAAGGACCTTCCCGTTTCGCCCTTTCCCATTTCGCCTGTTCCCATTTGAACCCGTTCCCGGTTGACCCTTTTCGTTTGTTCCCAGCCGCTTCAACCCTGTACAAAACGCCCTTTCCGTTTCGTATTTTCCCGTTTAGCCCCTTCAATAAATAACGAACCCAGTTTTGACACGGGTGACTAGGACTGAGGCGTGCGAATTTCCAAAATAAAGCTGCGTCCCACTGTATTTAACCTCATTAAAAGAAACACTTTACGGCTAGAGGAGCCAAAGTATGCAGACGCCCTATGAACCTGCAACCTTTTCGCGATGGTCCGTTTTACGATACGAGGTGCCAATTAAAAACAACACGTAGGTTGCTGCGTTGTGAACAACCCCGTACATCGTTGGTGAAGTACAGCTGAAACAAGACCCTTCCGGCTGCTTCTGCGTTGGTCGAGCGGTCTGGACCGTGTTGCTCTCATGCGTACTCGGCGCCAGCGGTGATAGTTCCAGCCCCTAGGGTTGCATATACGAATGCACATGCATCGTATATGCAACACACACAAAAAAGGAAAGGACCAGAATTAACAAAATGTAGCGCGCGGACCTCTTGCCGAAAATGAAGTTCAGTGTTTTAACAAATGCAACTAATAATTTTTTAGAGGTAGTACAGGGCTACTGTTCTATTTAAAATACGCAGGATAATACCTTGCAAAATATAATTACCAAATCTAGAAAACTACACAAAAAACGTATTTTATGAAAACGGTAACTAATATCGACCAAGCCAGCGGTATGGTAAATTTTATGTGTGGCCAAGGGTCACGTTTTATGCACGTATCTGTAAAAGAAGGGGCATTGAAGTCTAAAACTGAAATTTTTGCTTGGAGGAAATGGTTCGCACGAAATATTCATCCAGGCGTTTAACCCCCCAAGCTGTATATTCTTGCCTGTACGTTTTACGGATAATACATAGGCGGGCACGCAGTACATGGAAAAGCAAAAGCGAACATTTACGTAATTATCCGTCCCTAATAGAGACTTTAAATGCAAAGCATCTCTTGCTGGGGGCTATGTCCGGCGTACGTCCGTTGTCCGCAACTCTCCCCCTACACTATAATAAAAGAAATAGTTAGGGGCGCCCGGTTTCGACCCACGACTCTCTGCCCGCAACGGAAAGTACCCGGCGCTCTTCCCACAGCGCTACAAAACCGCGACGGGAGCAAGTGCTACGAACGCGCCTTATGTCCTTGGCTCATTCAAGCTACGTCAATGATGATGATCGTTGGATGTTAATGGCGCAAGGCCTAATTGGGTAAACAGCGCCAAAACAGTGGTTAAATATGACAGTTTAGAATGTAAACATTAAAATCAGTAAGCAAGAACAAAAGTAAAATCAGTAAAAGTCAGTCAGGATGGCTGGTGTATAAGGCCAGGTCGTGATCATGCGTGATATGAAATTCAGTCTAAGAATATAACTTCTGCTAAATATATAAAATGCGCTTGACAGAAAGTATTGGATTATTCGAGAAGAGAAACGCTGGATGTCAAACTATGTGAAGAAGCTACTGATACAACGAAGGCACGCGAAGCCGAACGTCAACGGAAACGACGAACTGAAAACTTTAGAGGAGGATGTTAGCGTCTCTTGCTCCGGGGAATGTCCCGCGTCCGTGCCCCGTCCGCAGCGCCTATGATGATGATTCTGGCAGGATGCCCCTAGGGAATCGCCAACCACAGAATCTATCACGGGATAGCTTCGCATTCTACCACCGTCGTCATCTTCCCTTAGGGGAGCCGCTGAACACGAAGACGAAGAAGACAAAGCTGCGTAGAGGAGGGCGTGTACATTGCTCTCGCTCCGTCTACAGAGCTTCTGGTGATGATTTTGGCGGGATACCTCTAGGGATTGCCGACCAAAGATTCATCACGAGATAGCTTCGCGTTCAACCACCGTCGTCCCAAGCAGCCGAGGCCGATTGCCAATGATTGGAAACCCCATGGATCCCCATTGGCTTCCGAGCCGTCGGCCACTCATCGGTAACTTGGCTGAAAGATTTCGTGAGCGCCAAGCAAAACGGCGACCGGAAGTAACGTCACACGGAAGGCTCATCGGAAGCCGAGCTTCAGCTGACGGATAAAAGCGCATTTTGGCCTTGAGCTTGCCGAGCCCGTGACGGCAACAGTTAGAGCGGGTGAACAGGCCACAATGCAGCAAAAAGCGGTTACCTAAAGAGCCACACCACCTGGCCATGAAACAAAGCGTACTTAAACTAAAGTGCAGCGTATTCAAAAAAGCGTGAGATAGTGTTACACGTTCAGTAGGAATGGGCCATTTGTGTGTCCTAACGCGACGGTGACCGTCGAACTACTTCAGCGTTGTGCCTTTGCGCGTTCTTTGAACCCGCGGCGGGGCCGGTGGACGGACGCGTTACACCGACGGCTCCGTCTCTTTTGTGGCATTTAAATTGCGGTAGTACTCCTGTACGTGTCTGTGAGGTGCATTTTGGTGCCGGTGGCTCTCTGAAGTATGCCTGACTGGTGGAATAACATTGTTTCCCTGCTGTGGTCACCGCTGAAAACGTAAGTGACCATGTCATTTTTCCTTTCGCGGTGCGGGAGAGTTCGCGCTCGTTCCCGCCAAAACTTCAGCTGTCGTTTATAACAACTGGCGCCCGTGAGTGCTGCTTGGCGTCGTTGGTTCTTGCGAAGAAAAAAGCGGTCACATACATGTACTTCCATTTGTGTGACGGCAATTCTAGCTATCCTTTTTCCGGCTTTGTGTTTTCCGAACAAGAGGCCGTGCTCCCACTGCAGGTTCACGACGTTCAGCATGCGTTGAAGCAAGACTCGTGTGCAGTATAAGAGTTGCGGATGTTCTAAGCTGACTTACTTAAACTCTAGCTATAAATGAAGCTCCAATTTCATTATTTTCTTGAGCAAAGTAAAGATATTGTCGAGCGACAAAGTAATTACACTGCCGCTGGGCTTCTACGTCGGTTCCGTTCGCATCTGGCGCGTCTGCCGAGGCAGATGTCGAAGCAGCAGAAACCTGACTGCAACACCGTACCAATTTAATACTTTATTTGCGGCTTTGTTTTGTTACCCCTCAAAATATAACGCATTCAAAGGTCATAAGGTTTGTATTCAACACCCAAGTTGGCATAGATGCCTTGCAAAAAAAAAAAAAGACCTGAACGTTCGTGCGTTCTGAACTCATTGTGTAGTGCGTTGCCTTGTAGTCTCTGGGTCCCGCGTTGTTAGCGAACAAAACATACGCTAATGAACTCCTGCGCTGGAGTTTTTTCGACATGCAGTGCCCCTAGCGGCCAACTCCTCTGGGTAGTACAAAAGCAGACGACCCTCGCCGCCCTCCATGTGTTTCAATTACAAGCCAGAGTGAAAGTTTCTTGTGGCGCTTTGTGGCGTGTTTAAATGACTGCATACTGTATGAAATAGCCCTTGAAGTAGTTGCAGAGGGTAAACAAAATAATATCCGCTAAAAGAAGCCGGTTTATCGGCTTTCTTTTGAGCGAGCTGTAGCGGTGGTCGCGGCGTGGGGCAGTATCGCCAGGTCGGGGGGTTTAACTGTTTGACGACAGTTACAGTTTTTTTTTTCTTGCGTGAGGTCGACAAAGGAAAGTTCACGAGTAGCATAAACACGGAACGCTGCTCATCCTATACCCTGAGGTAACTGCAAAAGGTTGCTTCAGTGGGAACATGCAAGCGAACGCAAGAATTGCGCAGCCGACTCAGCTGACACTGCTGGCCCGGCACCGCCTTTGAAACGAGTGGAAATTTCGTTTTGTATTTTCGCAAACTAAATGATTCTTGCGTAACATTTTACGCCACACGATTTACGAACGGCAGGGTACATATACTAGCGATTAGGTGGGGCAATCGCGCATAATAAACAAATTAAGCGCTATAAAGGAAGCAAAACATGCACCAAATCACACGTCCGCTGCCTGCAGAGATGTAACTTAACAACGTGAGGGTTCGAGCTAGTTGGTACTCCATAGTGAAAATTTAAAGCGCCACAAATTTAGACACAAAACGAATGACACAGGGACAAGCGCTTGTCCCTGTGTCATTCGTCATGTGTCTAAATTTGTTGCGCTGTAAATTTTCACTATGCAGAGATGTGTACTTCTATAACATCACATAACACAGCATAACATAACACAGCCGCATACACGGCGCGGGGCCCCGAATATTTATATACGATCATCACTGTCTCTGTTGATTTTCTAGTGCAGGGGTCGTCGAATCTAAACGCCGACACGCCAGTTTTGACTTCAACTGGAGTTAGACAGCGAGACAACAACAGAGAATTGGCGTCCTCAGTAGAATTGCCCCCCCCCATCTTCACACTTCGCCAAATTATTTTCAAATATTATTACAAATTCGCTGAATTTTTTCCCTTTGCATTCAAAGCCCCCTCCCACCCGATGTGCCGTTCAGCCCTCCGCCGTGTCGGCTGCATGGAACTCGGTCGTTTCTGACCCTCTTTCTAGGCTATTAAGTGCGAACTGGGAATGAATGCTGCAAGAGAGTAATTAAGTAACGTGAGAGCAAACAAGGAAAGCGAGCGGCCTCTTAGTTCGCCCGCCCACTTTGTTGTACGGCCACTAATTTCGGAATCGCAAAACAGATTTCACGCTTCTGACGGTCGCGGCTTTTTGTCACTGAGACACGCAACAAAACGGCAAGCTAACGCTGCACCATGTATTCGTAACGGCGACGCAAACGAGCACTGTTTAATGAAAGTGCACGAATAGGGTTCAGGTACGCAAAAGAGCGGCGCACCGCGGTCCGCCGGACTCGGTGGCTTTTTAATGCGCTATCGTCGCCAATTCCGTCACTCTTCTTTTTTGATCGGCTGTTTTTGAGAAGTCTTTGTCACCTAGAGTATTAGTTTAAACTAGAAATTTCACTTAAAATTTCACTTCGTACGACCATCGATAGGTGAACCTGCGAGTAGCAGACGCCATCACGGTCCCGGCACTTTCGTCGGAGCTGGAGAGCTTTTAGCGCTGCAAGACCTTTTCCGCTAATGACAAGTTGATCGCAGAATAGATCAGACGCGTCGGGGATGATCTGGTGACCACGCCGCGAAATAATCGGGAGCATCGAGCTCATTTTGCTTCTGTCAACACGGGATCCTATGGGACCCGCGCAGCTTTGTACTACCCGGAAGTACTGCCCGGAAGCCGCTTGCGCAGCGCCCCCTGGGCAGCGCAGGAGGCCTATGAAAGTTGACGGCACGACATTTCAGTCGCGATTAAATATTTATGGGGTACAGTAGCCACAACAAAATTTTGCGGAACCGCGGCAGTGTTGGTTTTTGTATTGGACTTTTTTTATTACCTTGCGTGACTGCAACAAGAGTGAAGCGCATTTTCGGTGAAATACCTGACTGTTTTCTCAAAAACGAGCCAAGTAACTGCTACCGTAGAACGCAGTATTGAGAAATGAACAGTGCAGTACGTTTTATGTTTCATAGCGAGTGTTACCAAGCTAGAACTTTAGGCACGGACATGTGGTAAGGCTGTTGCAAAGTGCTGTATTTAGTAAGCAGCGTGCATTTAGCATTGTAGTTAACTATTTTTTTTACTTATTACAGGCGCTACGACGTAAAGGTGTTTCCGTGGACAAGTGGCGGATGCAGCCGAGACAAGCTTTCCAAGCTGGCCTATTCTACAATAGTGCTGTTGAAAAACATATCGTGATCTTGGCAGGTCGGAGAATTACCGGGGATAATGGTCCTGTTCTCATTTACCTGAATGCTTCTGTTTTGTAGGAATCTCAAGCAGTTAAACAAAGCATAATCGGTTCGCGCTGCATGAGCAGCGCTTTTTAAAATTTTTTCTCGACTATTGTGTGTGCTTGCTTTCGTGTTTGTGTTCGTATTATTGCCACTCTTAAGCGAGGTTTCTTGTAAATTTGATATGCATAATAAAAAAACTACAGAGGGAGACTCGGCGTGCTGTGTTGCTCAATTGTTTTTGACAAGTCACGTAATTGCTTCGCAAAGTTGATGCAGTTTGTTTATTGTGGCTCGCGGTACCATTTCTTTTTTATACACGTCATTGTACAAAAATTTATTTAACGAGTGCGCTATAAATAAATAATGCGCACTCGTTAAATAATTTCCTGCACAATGGCATGCATAAAGCAGAAATCGGGCCGCGAGGCAACTGATAAAATAGGCATTGGTCATAAGAACTGGCCACAAAGCCAAAAATGTGCATGAAAATATCCTGGGGTCCACCTATAGGCAATATCATGGCAACATACTTTGCCAAACGTTGTCCAATATTGGCCTTCCAGAGCTTGGCCAATTGTTGGCCTGTCACCTTTCCCAAGCGCCAACCAATGATGGCGGCCGAGGTATTTCCAAGCTCGGACGCATTGGCCACTGATGATTTGCCATGCTTGGTATTGGCAATTTCTGCTGCTTGGGGTCATCTTCCCGTAGGGGAACCGCTGAGGAAGAAGAAGGAGAAGAAGACATCCGAAACGGGGTTTTGCCGCCGGGATGTATGCTCTGCTCTCCTGCGCTACATTGAAAATTCTAAACGATTCTCTTTATGATTGAGATTGGTCATCCTCGCTTTAATTTTCCAGTTTTTTTTTCTTCTCAAAACCAACTGATCTAAATTATCCTTCCTAGGCGTGTCGTGAATTGATAAGAGTACCATTCATTTTTACAATCCTCTGTTGTTTGGCCGATCCCCTGATTGGGTATGCGCCATTAATTATCAGGATCAACAACAACAACAACAACAAAGCTGCGAAGACGAGGGTGTGTATGTTGCTCTCAGCCGGTGCACTAACGTCAACAACCTTTACCTCACCAACGCTGACGGAGACAACCGGTTCTACCACAGAGACAACATCGACAAGAACGTGATGAATGAGTTTCTCCGCATCGAGCACCACCGCTAACTCACCGTAACACAACAGTCCTTGCGTGCCTTTGCCACCGCTATGGACCCGGACGTGGAATTTCCTCTGGCGCTACTAAACACCAGATCATCCAACATAACGGCAACACGCGAGCTGAGCGATAAGCGCGAAGGCGCGTCTCCTTTCTCATGTCCTCTCCACTCCATCTCCTCAATATAATAAACCCAGTCCGCGTGCCGATTCCTCAGTTGCTGCTTCGGTTGAGAGACGCTGCACCCTCTGATGAGCTGAATAGACGCAAACAACTCTGCTTTGCATCACCACATAGTTCCCTTCAGGGAGATGGTGTAATTTTTTAGCATATCGTTACCGCGTTTGCGTCACCATTTACCGTGTTACCGGTTAGCACACCGTTTGCGATTTTGCGTATTCCGGGCGCCGCGGTGCAAGTAGCGACCTCTGATGAATTAGTTTCAGAGCAAATGACGCATAATTTTTTGCTGTTGTTCACAATAACTGTAGTTTTTTTGAAAATACTTTAGCGATCGCCTGTAGAGCTAGAAAAAGAAACCGTGTTGGTGGCACTATCTACCGAGTAGAGCTAGCGTCAAAGTGAAATACAATTTGCCTCCGCGCTAAATAATTAGGCACAAAAGGAGTAAAATATGTTGTAGTACTTAATCAATAACCTACAATACCTTGCCAAGCGCAATTTCGGAGGCTAAAAGCGCACGGTCAGCTCATAAAGTTATCTGAACTATCTGAAACGTGAAGGGGGCGTTGGGAACGGGCGCACACGGGACGGGCCCAACGGGAAGGGCATTTCGGGAATGGGTTGTTTCGGGCTACACCCACAGGGCACAGGTGACGAAGGGGGTGGCCGTCTGATGTGCGGCATGCGCCTACCAGAGCGGTAAGAATGAGACAGAGCCTTGAACGAATAATAAAAGAAAGACTTATACTTGGACGAACAAAACAAAATAGAAGCACGAAACCAAGAGATAACTTAGCAAGAATACCAATGCGAGAAACAGTTCAAAGTTAGGCAAACCTATACAATCAGCAGCCTTAACAAATAGATATTACGATATAGAGCAGTTATCTAAGAAGAAAATGAACAGTTCGATGCATATGAGAGACAGAGGTCCACAATATTCACCAACCGGGCCGGACGATACACCGCCGTCGGAGGCGATTCGGCTACCTGTGAAGCGTGGCTTCGTCGTAGGCCAGGCCGTCCTAGACGATCACGGTGATTCGATATCAGGGAGTACGTTGGAGTTCTCCAGGGCGCGGGTCGCCGATGGTGTGGTGCACAAACTGGCAGAAGCCGTTGTCACATCACGACGTCCAAAAGTAGCTGGTTTGCTAAGGCGAGGCGTCCCTTTTTATAATTGTGCCGTCGTGGAGAGAGAGAGAGCCCAACACACAACGCGCCCGCCGCTGTCGCGTGAACAACTTCCCTCTTTTTCCCTCCTAAAATCACCGGCGCGCCTTAGAACTGCTAGGCCACGCGTGCCAATCTCGAAAAAACTCGATGCTTCGGTGAAATCTGAGCGGCGGAGCTTTTATTTTGGTATTTTCTTTCCGGCGCGCTGGTGAGTGGTCGGGGTTGCCGCCGCTTCGTTCGAGAGAGTTGCAGTGTTTTCTCGGAGCGAACGGAACCAAACTGGGTAAATCGGACATCTGTAAAAAGAATTAGGCGCTGTAGAATAATTACGAAAAAAATAACACCGTCTCCCCGAAGGGAACTATGTGGTGATGCAAAGCAGAATTATTGGCGTCCATTCAGCACATCGGACGGTGCAGCGTGTCTCAACCGAAGCAGCAACTTAGGAAGCGGCGTGCGGACCGTGTTTATTATATACAACAGATGGAGTGGAGAGGAGGAGATGGGAGAGGAGACAGGCACGCGCGCTTATCGCGCAGCTGGCGTGTTGCCGTTATGTTGAGTGATCTCGTGTTTAGTAGCGCAAGATGGAATTCCATGTCCGGGTCCGCACCGGTGGCAAAAGCACGCAAGTACTGTTGTGTTATGGTGTCTACGCAGTGGTGCTCGCGGCGCCGAAACTCTTCCATCATTTTCTTGTCGGTGTTGTCGGCTCTGCGGTAGAATCAGTAGTCTCCGTCAGCGCTGGTGAGGTAAAGGTTGTAGACGTTGGTGCACCGGCTGAGAGCAACGTATATATTCTCGTCTTCACAGCTTTGTTTTCTCCTCCTTCTTCGTCCTCAGCGGTTCCCCAACGGGAAGATGACGACGGTAACCGGGCGCCGCTAGCCAATTTTTTCATACTGTAGGGGGAGAGGTGCGGACAACGGACGCACGGCGGACATAGACCCTCCTACCTTAGCGAGCGCCGCGTGGGTGCATACACAGGAGGATGCTAACTGCCACCCTATGCCGAGCTGTGCAGACGGTCTGAGATTTTTTGGTTGGCCAATCCCTAGGCGCATCCTGCCAAAATCCCCATCAGAAGCGGTGCGGACGAGGCGAGAGCAACGTACACGCCCTCCTCTTCGCAGCTTTGTCTTCTTCTTCTACTTCGTCTTCAGCAGTTCCCCTACTGGAAGATGACGACGGACGTTGAACGCGAAGCTATCTCGTTATGGAATCTTTTGTTGGCCAGTCCCTTGGGTCATCTTGCCACAATCATCATCATGGTGCTGCGGACGGGGCACGGACGCGGGAAATTCCCCCGAGCAAGACACACTGTCATCCTCCTCTAAAGTTTTCAGTTCGTCGTTTCCGTTGACCTTCAGCTTTGCGTGCCTTTGTTGTATCAGTAGCTTCTTGACATAGTTTAAATGAGTCAAGGACATAAGGCGCGTTCGTAACCTGTCTCGGTTTTGTAGCGCAGTGGGAAGAGCGCCGCGTACCTCCAGTTGCGCCCGAAAGTCGTGAGATTGAACCCGGGCGCCGCTAACCAATTTTTTTATAGTGTAGGGGGAGAGGTGCGGACAACGGACGCACGGCGGACATAGACCCGAGCAAGAGATGCTTTGCATTTAAAAACTATACGGTACTTTTAGGCGTCGTACGCTCGAGCTTGTGAAAGCAATTCATCACGAGGAGAGCGACAGAGGAGAGGAGGAGCGTGGGGGCTGGTAGCAAACAGCAGAGAATGGCGCCAAGCCCCAATGGTGAATCACTGATGTGCACCTCGGACCACTGTCAGGTCGAGTGGAGCTGCTGTAGTCTGTTTTTTTTTGTGTTCGTCTGGCTGTTTTTGCACACGCAATGTCTGGAAACACCTGAAGCGAAAAACATTTCCTTTGAATGAACTTTTTATTGATTTTTCAAGCGGCCGCAGAAAATTGGCCAATAATATTATACCGCACTGCCCGAAAACTCAGTCTGAGGGAACAGAACAGTTTTATGAAGTGGAAATCGGAAATAGAGGAAACTCTTATTTGCTTATCTGTCTTGACCAGGCTTATATTTGTCTTAACAACGCCGGGACGTGGCCTTTATGGTGTATTGGGTTGTCCACACTAGGATCGTATTATGCGGTATTTTTCTTTCTTGCTAATATGCATTACTTCGCTGATTTATCTTCTTGCGGGGAATCTATTCTGGGGAACCACCGTAATTGATTCAGCAGACCTCACAAACTAACGTATAACAACACTTTGGTGGCTGGGCATGATTGGACAGGGACTGCACCTTTGATTGACGCCTTCTTACAATAGCAAAGGTTGTCGCTATGTCCTTGCTGGTGCACGTGTATTCATTGGTACTGTGACAGTACAGTGGAGTGTGTGGACTCCATGGCAAATGATCCAGATAGAAATTCACGCGATGGCTTATTGTTGAAAAGTTCCCTGTAAAATAGGTTTCGGTGGGACATTTCGGTTCTGGAACATCTCTCTGTTGGTTTTTGTTAGTCACAATTTTTCGCAATTTTTAATGAACTAAGCGTAGTTGATGTCCTGCGGAATTCGTTTATTTGTGCATATTGTTACCATTACAAATAAAAGTACCTACATACCTTAGCCCTCATATAACCATATCCTCCGCCACCAGGTGGCGCCAGGTGGCGCCACCAAAGCGCCACCTCATCGACGCGAGTACATTCAAGCGGAGGGCGTGAGTAGACCGGGGATCAATTGCTTCTGTGAGGCGCTGAGAATGTGCCTCTCTGTTCAGTGGAACCATGGCTTAACACACCTCTAGCCGGGAAACTGGTGAAAGAACAGATAGACCCGACATGGTGGACGAGTGGATAAGGCGTTGCGCTGCTGAGAGCGAGGTCAAGGGTTCGGCTCCCGGCCACGACGGCCGCTTTTCTGATAGAGGTGAAAAGCAAATCGGCCCGTGTGTACGAGATTTCGGCGCATGGTAAAGATTCCCAGGAGGTCAAAATTAATCCTGAGCCCTCCACTACCGCGCGCCTAATGGCCTGCGTTGCGTGGGAGGGTGAAAGCTTTCAAATAATCAATACGAACAGATGCTGCTAGCCAGGCTTGTATTTACTTCTGACCTTTATTTGGGTGCAAGGAGACGACATGGAATCTAGTGAACGCCGACTTTTTCATCAGATTGTGAGATTGTAAGCGTTTGGACGAAGTGTACCAATACAATGCGTAACGACAAACTTGACGACTAAGCGTACTCTGCGACGGATACAGCGCAGGACTAGAAGCACCACGTGGAATTGAAACTGAACGAGCTCGGTCAACGTCAGACGAACTTCATTATTTCGAAGCTACATACCGTTAAGCGTTCTGATAGTCGTTTTAATTGGTGGGTCTACAGTGAAGGTGCTGTACATTTGAAAAAAAACGATAGGCGGAGCGCCTTCTACGATGGTTCTTGCATAATAGTTCCGAGTCAAAAAACCGAGACTGGGTGCATAGACGTGAGCCCTGAAAAGAGCGCGAAGGGCGACTGCTTTTCACAATGCCTACTTTAAATAACTTTTTTCAAACCATTGAGTACTATTTGTGTAATTATTCAGCCCTGAACAAAAGGCAGAAGGGAAGAAAACGGGCACAACAGATGCTGTAGCACTGCCTCATAAAGCACTTCAATCTGGTTTTCAAAAAAATATATTTTATTTTACTAATAGGTACGTGTTACACAAGAAAAATTATTTGTATAAAGAGTTTAGGAACTCGCAGAGATAAAGACGAAAATCAGGGTTACGGGAAACAAAATTTGCAGCAAATTCGGTTGCTTGCTTCTTACCTGCAAAAGATATCACAAAAGGTAAAGATCTATACTATCGATAAATCGTGAACATGTTTTTGTAATTTCATTGAAAACTTCTATCGAATCGTGGGTACCGGGTTCCCAAATGGGTACCACAACCAAAAAGGCAATAGCTTTCCCCAATTCGAAATTAGGGCGTCAAAAGTTGTCTGCCCGCAAAAAGCAGGCCTTGCTTTCACTAAGCCCCTCTAGGTGGAGCGATGTGTCCAGGCATCTCTGCAGAGCGACGCGGCAAAAATGGCTTTCACCAGTTCGAGCGCTCGAGGGCGTCCACAGGGTAAGAAGACCGAGAGTACCCAAATGGGTACCATCAAACATCATAATTTCGTTTGTTTTTCTGCTATTGTATTTTTTTGCGTTTATTTCTATAGATAATGGATCGTATAAAAGTGTGTTACAAAAGATTTTTGTATTTGCACATTCCTGGGACTGAAGAGAATAGACTCCCGTTAAGACGAACCCTGTTAAGCCGGATTATCGGATAAGCTGAACATGGGTGTGTTTGTTTGGATTTCCATAGACTGGAGGCGAAAAAATCCGATTAAGAGTAATCGAATGACGTACTTTCTGTTTAGGGAAACGTTCGCTGTGACCTCAACCACTGAAACTTGGTGGAATGCTCAAGAGATGGATGGGACAGCTAAAGAAAGAAAAGCTACATGCTTCCACTGCACGACGCTAGTCTGCGTAAGCACTTAATTTGCGAAAAATACATAATAGTGGTGTATTAGGGTTTTAGTTCCAGTGCAATTTTACTTCATGGCCCTGTGTTTTCTGGAAATAAATGAACAGTTTAGCTTCTTCTGGAATCCCAACTAGTTTCTATGTCTGGCCGATCCCCCTTGCGGGTGCGTGCCAAATACATCGAGGACATCAACCTCATTATATTTATCATCCTCTCCGCGCCACGCAACCAAAGGGCGACAGAAGCGAATAAGAAACACCCGCAAATAAAGCCTCCACCTCGGCCACCCAACACCGCTAGCAGACGTTAAAGCAAAAGAAAAGAAGACAAACAAGTGGAGGACTGCCAAAGCCGTCCCGATCAATTGACTTCGCCAAAAATGTAGGGGAAAGGAGAAAAAGTAACCAAAAAACGACGACGGGAGAGAGAGAATTGCTTTATTGAGGCAAGGAGGCCAGATGCCGTGGGGGAGAGAGGTAAAAAGGTAGGGGAAAGAGCAGTTCAGCGGTGCTCCCTGTTCACAAAGTTCTCTTTCTCTGCATATTATGCAAAGGCTCGCTATTAACATGCGGTTTACACTTCACTAGCTTTTTTTCTTCTGACCGAGAGCACTACGACGGGACTTTCCTAAGGGAGAACAGAGATACTGCTGACCAAGCCATCCCTCATCGGGGGCATGTGAGCTTGCGTCATTGCCACCACAGCTATCCGCCGCGGAGTCAGCGAGTCAACTCGGTGTTTGCCTGTCTAGCAAAGCAGGCCTTCTGCATGCTTTCGCAGAAAGCCAATATTTTAAAAGCAGTGACAGCCGGCACGCTATCGAAGACCAACTCAGCTGTCAAGATTAAAAGCTCGCAAGCTGGCACTTCTGCTACGACGATTTTCTGAAGAGACGACACGTTTGCATGGTTTCTTCGACCTTCGTCTCAAATGAAGTCTACTGTATTTCTAACCCGCAACAAACACAACACCTTCCTTCTGCCTTCCTTCTCCTGCCGTCCTTCCGTTTTGTCTTCCTTCTGCTGCACTGGAAGCTTGCTTCACTGACTTGTCGCTTAGCATCCCCGCTCGTGACATCTACTAGATTTCTTTAAATACCTCATAAGCACACAGTAACATGGCAATCTGTTCTCCTGCTTTGGGTAAAGTTAGGGTCACGGGCCTTTACGAAAACTGCCTTTGGTTCAGCCGCCCAAAATGAAATAGTTTCAGCATGACACGACTTTTTTCTGCAAATTGTTCGTAAGGCCAATTCACCGGGTAATTTAAAAAAAAAATGTGAGGCTGGTTTAGCATTTTTTATGTCTGAGCACTCAACCGCAAAGTTTAAACTGTAGGAAACGTCCCGGTAGCCACATGTAGGAAGCAGACTCGGTTGGTTTCGCTGATGTGGCTTCCTACAATTATTTGGAGAGCGTAGGCACGGCCAGATGTGGGAGTTGCGAAGGCGAGCGGCCGCCCGGCCGCACAGTCGTGGGCGATCTGTCCTGTGCCGCTTGCTACTGCTGACGCACCCAGGCACCGCTGATGATAATTGTTAAAGGATGCGAATGATGATAGTGGCGCTAATGGTGACGATGACGACAATACCGCTACAAGGCTCCCCCCCCCCCCCCGTATAGCGTAGCGCGTTAAGTTGGCTGCGTAGAACATACGTGGCGGGATACTAAAACTATGTACAGGTACGTACACCACCGGTGATCTCTAAGGTTTGTCCGCGGTCAATGTCCTTAAACGGTCCTAGTCGCTGCAGGGAAGGCGTCCGGTCGATACATTGGCCTCCGGTGGCCTTTGCTCGGAGGGAAAAATGGGACAAAATAGCGGGCCGTTTTGAAGTCCCGAAGTGAAAGAGGCTACAGCCGCGGACAAGTTGTAGACAAAATGGCGATATTCCGAGAATTGCGCCCCACGAGCAGCTCTTGCGCCGCGTGTACACTGGCTTTCGTGTGCCGGTATAAGGAGGCCTATGCTCTCGACGGGGACGCTTTGAGCACGGTGTCGGGTGCGGCATCGTTGCGCATGCTTTAAGTGTAACCGCAGTACGCGACGCCTTACAGCGGCTACAGGGAGTCACCCACGTCCCGGAACGCTGTCGAATATGAGCACAGATCGGCGGTCGTAACCGCTGTGCAAGGCATTCTTGTTTGGCGAGACGGCACTGACGCCTTGTCGATGTGCGCTGAAGAAGTTCCAGTGACGGAACTGCTTTCTTAGCGGGTGCTTACGGAGTCGATGGCGACGTCGGCGTCGAGTTCCACGAATGTGCTACTCCGGTGGCGACTTCGGGGAGTTGTGAGGTTGGGCGCTTGTCGTTAGTGGATCGACCTCTGGCTGGTAATTCTGCCCGTCGCGGCTTACGAGGTGTTCTTGGGGCGTTTTATGTAGAACAGTAGTCGCGGCAGTGTTGTTGATGTCCGCGGAGAGGGCCGCGATGCACGTTTCACACGAGTCAGGCTGCGAATGCAGTGAAGCAGGGCATTGCGTCAACGTCGTGGTGGACTGCAAGTGCAACGCTGGCGTAGCTGGCGACGAGGTAACGAAAGATTGCACGGTCATGGAGAAAAGGCACTCAGCGGAGCCCTCGCCTTAGGTAGTAGAAGCTGTTGAGGCGGGCTGTGACTGGTGGGTTTCCGTGACGTCGTCCGCTGCAAGTGCCATCACTGAAGGGGGGGGTGCCACGCTGGAGATGGCGTCTAGGGGGCAGACAATAGTGGCCGCTCACAAAGGCGATGGCGCGGAGGGTAAAATGGGCGGCTGAGGAGTATACGGCGAGCGTGGGTGTACATCTTCTGCTGCGGTGCGGAAGCAGTTGTCGCTGAAGCCGTATTGCGCGAGCATTGCAGCACGAAGGTCGACGCAAAGGGTTTTGCTGCGCGGTGGTGTGGCGAGGACGCAGCGGAGCTCGAGCTCAAGCGTCTCCCAGAGAATGGGGTGCTTCAGAGGCTGTATGCTGACGTGGTTGAGCCGGAGGACGGTCTCAAATTTGAAGAAGCAACATCTGAGGTAGCGTGGCTCAAACTCTGGTATTTACGATTCCCCCCACGTCGCCATGTGGGGGGGCCGTTGGCCGAGTAAAAGGTGCGAAACTTCTGCGTCACCCCATGTAGAATGCGTCCGGATCACCACTTGTAGAAAACGTTCGGGTGACCACATGTAGGAAATGTACCGGTCACCACATGTAGGGAGCATTCTTGGTTGGTGTCGCTAATTCGGCTTCCTACATTTATTTTCAGAGCATAGGCGCGCTCAGAAGTGAGAGTGGCGAAGGCGAGCGACCTCCCGTCTGCACAGCCGTATGCGATCTCTCTAGGGTCGCGTGGAACTTCTGACGCTACCAGGAACCGCTGTTGATGATTGGGAAATGATGCGGATGATGATGGTGCCCAAATGAGGACAATAGCGACGATGTCGCTGCAAAACATTTCTTTATTCGTTCTAGTATGACGCGATAAAGAGAGGTACGTGGGGGGCATTTAGGTGATAACGTTTATCGAAAACGGCGGCCCTCTTGAAATGACTAAGATAATGATACTAAATCCTAAATGCTAAATAAGAAGAAATTACTCCATCATCACTTGTTGATTACCGAGGTTCGAAACGACAGTGCACTGCAAAAAGAAGACAAAAAGGCCGGAAGTCATTTTGAACTAAAAGTAAAATACCTGCAAAGAACTCAGAATAATTTCTTCTGAGAGCTACCTAAGTGGTGCGTAAACATTGCCTAGAAGCAGCCAGCTGTGGGCAGTCATTTACTGCTGCACCAGATATAATCCGTAAAAGCAGATAATCAAGCTTAGAATGCCAAAATACTAATTAGCTATCATATAATGCGAAGACCTCTAATGGTTGCAATCTTCGCGAACATTTCGAAAGTCCTCGGCACCAATCTAATTTCTAGGGCCCAAAAACGCATTTTTATTAAACCGGAGAGACTGTTGTGTTTTTTCTTAATTTTACGTTTTACTATTTTATAAATGATAAGATGTTTGAATGAGATGGTGCGAGTGTATCGTCCCCATTGCAGTAACAGCACCATGGTTACCCGCCGCGGCGCCTCATTGGATGAGGCGTTGTTTTACGGAGCCCAAGGAAGCGAGTTAGATCCAGGCCACGATGGCTGCTATTCGGATGGGCGAAAAGTGAAAACAGCTGCGTGTGGGTTGATTTTGCCGCACTTTAAAGAACCGCAAAGTGGCCGAAAATATTCCGGAGCCCTCCTCTACAGCGAGCCGTATATCCAAGGAATTGGGTGCGTTAATTATGGAAACAAATAAATAATTCTACAACAGCTTGGTTGCCTGCCGCAAAGCATACAGCCAGTAACGGTTGTATGCACCTCTGCCAAACATGTCTCAGCAGCACACACTGCTGCGAAAGAACGCGCAAGGACAAGTCATGATATAAACAGACGCGCAGTGTGCAGATATTGTTTGGCCTTCTTCCTTTTACATGCACTGTGCAACGCTTCCGTTAAATAAGCTAGCTCCTTCCTTCTCGTCTGGAGGGATTGTGAAAGCTGTAGTTATTACCAACACGTGGCGGTACTGCGTAATCTACAAGCCCTGCAAAGGCGCCTTCCGTTCTCCTTTGCTTTCGTGGCTCTCCTTCAAAAGAGGCTGTCGAATGCGTCCATTGGTGAAACTGATTGGAAGGCAGCAATAGCCGCTACACAACTCTAATGACGTAGTTATAGCTGTCTAAGAAGGCGAAGCCCCCAAAACAGTGTAAAATCTTTTGGGCAATTTTGTGAGTTATCTTTTGGGAATATTGCAGTACTTTATGGATGAACTACGTTGCAACCGCCTCCTAGAAAATGACTGGATGTGTTACTTGACTACCTAATGCAAGATTTAGGATTAATAAAAGTTGAAGAAATTGTTGCATGGGCCCTTTAAGCAAACGCAGTCACTCTACGTGAATCCTGCATTGCCAATTCTGCTAGTTGAAGCGTTTGTGGCGTTTCGCAGCGAGTTCCTTCTCGTCTCACTTTAACTAAGCACCTCACTTGACAGTTTTCGCGCACTGAGATTTTCTTAACGCTTTTTTTATTCCGGTTATTGCTATATCGAGCAGCTGGCTCAAAGGATACACACACACACACACACACACACACACGCGCGCACACACATGCACGCACATACACACTGACAAAGAAACACACACACGCGCGAAACTCACGCGCACACACACTCATGCTCACGCACGCACGCGCGGAGACACACACACAGGTACACAGAATATCCGCAATCCGATTCCACGCTTGTCTCATCTTCACTTCTACCTCCTTGGCGTTTAACGTAATATGAAGTGATACGTTCAATGAAGCAACAGATAGGCTGCGCGCTGTGTTAAGCGCTTTACTTTGTCGTGTATTATATAAAATACTTCTGGTTTATACTAGACATCACCATTCTTGTTCTATTTTTATTGGAGGAACGCATTGGTCGTTTTTGAGCTTCTTTATGAAGGAGAGGATAGAAGACGAAGAAGACGTTTGCGCCAGCTCGGTGGAACATACTGCTGTCCTTGCTCCCGTCCTGCATTGAACGACGTCCAACGTGAGTTATATTTACCGCTACTAAATCTACTCTGAGAGCATCTCTCATTGCGCTCTGTCTGAGGGCTCAGATTATAGCGTTACGTTGTGAGACGTTGCTGCGTATCAAACACGGAAAGTATGTTGAGAGCGTTGAGAAAAAAAAAAGTCACTTGTACAATGGTATTCTTCCTGGCAGAGTGGGATGTCAGTGTTAAATTCGGAAATCAATCACCGTAACCCTGAATTTTCAGATCAGTTCGAGAACGCGGTGATTACCGGTAATGCACATCTGACCTTGAAGGAGCTTTTGTAACATAAAAATGCGGGAATATTAACCAGTAGCAATGGACATTAAGGCACGCGAGTGATAAATCCTGTCGCTTTGCCTCATTAATCTTGTCGCATTGATCCACACGAAACAATAAGAGAAGCCAAGCTGAGGAAATTGTCCTTAAGGGTCCGTGACTACCGGTCATGGCTAAAAATTCATTGCATCAGTAACGCCTAAGGAGAAGGGTCTTAAAATGTGTGGCCGCAATATTTTTTGCTTCTGAACTAAACAGTGAATCATAGTGAGAGTTGCTCACGCGCCATTGTGGTTGAACTTGAGATAGAACGCAATGTTGAAGACCCAGTGGAAAAACCATATTTTATTGACAATAGTTCGCTTACTTTCTTGTGATCATTTGATTGTTTTCATTTTTTGTCTTTTTTTCCGTTTTATTACGCCCCCCTTTGATTTTTCTTTATCTTAGTGGGTGCAGCTGTATTCGGTGTGCTGAATTTGTGGATGAATTTTTTTCGTTTTCTTCGGGGCCAGCTCGGTCCAGCCCTGAGGCGAGGGTCGTCAAACCCGTCTGCTGTTGCTTGGCGTCGTTCTGGCAATTTACCTTTCATTGCAGATAATGCCATACCACCTGCATTTATAATGGCGCTAGCAATGCAGCCGCTGAAACTGCTACAACCAGCTCTTCACTAGTTCCTTCAAGCATTATTTCTATATGAAAAGTTCTATAGCCTAGAGCAGGGGTCAGCAACCTGCGATACGCGGGCCGCATTCAGGTGGCCGAGCAGTATTATGCGGCCCCGATCTCGTCATGAGAACCCCCACCCATCCCCCTTTCACTTTCTACCTGAAGGACGATCCGCTAGTTCTAAAGGTCTAACATCAAATGGGATGATACGAAAGACAAAAACCGAATTGATCGCTTCTAATTGGCGTAGTCTCCCATGTTACACTTATACAGATTATTGTCAGTTATTGTAAAACATCCTTTTCGATTTGCTCAATTTTTTCTCTGTCTGCAACGCTCGCATTCCCCCCCCCCCCCTCCGATTTGTCATACGACTCTCTGCCGTGTCGCCTTCATGCGACGCGGCTCTGCACCTGAGGAGGTTGCCTACTCCTGGCATAGAGCGCTCTATCAATATCGTTTGAAAGCACCACTGCACTTTTATCTTCAAGGATTACAAGGATTTTGTTAAACATTTTTCGGTACATACACATTGCACGTAGTTATTAGCGCAGAAGGAGGTCCAAAAAAAAAAACTGTCGGGGGGACCACCTGTTAATAAATGCGAAAATGTTGTTAAAAAATATGGAGGCAGTCGAGGTACGGGTCAGTTTAGCACGCTAATTGAATATGGAAACACTATAACAAGAAATTCTGCAATATTGTCTCAGAAAAAAAAGGTTTGAGTACTACAAACAGGGGGAAGAACAAAACGTGTTATTCAGAAAAAAAATTCAAAAAATGTTAGCAAGCATGGTCATAAATTACTGTACAATGAAGAATCAATATTTTGTGCAAGTACTGAAATTTCGCAGTTAGGTACGGATCAGTGTAACACGCCAATAAAATATAGAAGCACTAGAACAAGAAATTATACAATAGTACATCTGGAAAAACAGGATTCGGGAAGATTTTTAAGCAAAAACGATCTTAAACTACTGCTGAATGAACGCATAGAATAAGACAATTCAATTGTTATTGGTAATGAATTCTATAGTTGAATTGCTGCGAAAATAGCTGCCATGTTGTGTCGGTGTGTTGTTTTCTCCTTCATCCTGTTTCCACGGAACCTTCTCTCCTAAGTGGTTGAGAGAATTTTAGAGAACAACGCTGACGTGCGCGCGTTTACTCCCGTTGTACATGTGTGCGATGCTTGCCCTTTGGCCGCAGCGCCTGTGGCGGCATAACCGAGCTCTCACCGTGAGGGAGGGCGTTGAGGGGACGTTAAAAGCTTCTTTGCTTCTAATGTGCAAACCGGCCTGCTTTAGCTACTGGGGAGCATTGGACTGTGTTTCGCTCCCGTTGTTAATTACTAAATTGGGTAGATGCTTGCCTGCGTATATGTTGAAACAGTTGGAGCGCCCCTGGGCTTTTTGTAGGCGAATGAAACGTACTCGGTTTTCCCAAACTATCTCTCAGCGACACACTTTTCTCAAGATAGTATCCTGTCAAGTGTGCCTATATAAGGGCACTTCCACGGTGTGTGCTCAGCTAAGATGTCATTCTGGAGCAGCTCAACACCAAACGAAAGTGCACTTTATACAGAAGAAATTTTAAGCAGAAGGTGTTCTAGAAACACAAATTACACGGGTGGCTCAGCGAGTGAGTTCTCCCGCAAGCATGGGTGCGGAAATCTCAGAAACATACCATAGAACAGGAAGTGTTTAAATTACTATCATTAATTCCAAATCTAAATAATAGATGTATTATTGATTTAATTTTACAGAAAGACAACCAGTGACAGAAAACGAGAAGATAAACTCGATCCCAAAGAATTGGTAGAGCTGCCTCGTAGGGTGTTGTTCCATGGCACCCGTTCTCTGGGGCGATCTCTTTGGTGGTTTCTTATGTCGCGTGGTCGTGTTCCCCTTTTAGTGTTTTCTGTTCTATTCGACCTTTTCGGATACTTTTCCCTTAGTAATAATGCTTCTGCGACTCGCTTCGCTGTGAGTAACACTGAAGATGTCAGCGCCGGTGTTCAGTCGCTGTCCTAACCGCTGTCCTAACCATGTTAGTGCTCTTGCTGTTTTGAACAATGCAAACACAATGAAGTGTTTATATTTATCTCACCCGATAAAGAGGGTCAATACGAGTAATCTAGTGGACATTTACGCTGGCTATCCTCAAATACATCATGGCCACGGGCACTTTGCCGTTTGCAACATGCAGCAAAAGTGTCGTTTGAGAAGTACAAGTGCACTCAATTTCATCATCATCGCCATAATCACTACAGTCGTCACCATCATCATCAGCAGCCGCATGGTTGTGTACAGTGCAAGCGTATTTGCACTAGACTTAAGTGCAGTTTAATCTGCACGTTTGAGAGGCGTATTACTCGGGCACCTGCTCGCGGTTGAGTCACTGTTAACCAACCAGTTGTGATCAATCCCCCATCAGTGTGCCAGGCGTAGGTATTTGGAGCTACATGTGACGCTATTGATAGTATTCATAAAAATATCGGTTTAAATGCAAACGCCGGTATAAAAATATTTAAGCCCGGGATTACTCCCCCATAGTTGCATTTTAGAGGCAAGCATACTACGGTTACAGCCGGCATTGTTGCGACGTTGTGTTGAATAGCGACCATGGCTACCATATAATGACCGCAGATATTGGCGTCGCCAAATTAGGGCGGACGAGAGGAATCAGTTCGGAAATGACGAAGGCCTAAAAGTGTCGGGCGGAGTCAGGCTGTTTTCAGTATTCACCTCTGAACGGCTTCAGAGGCAAGTGCATGCAGGCTCGTTAACATAAAGTGGAACAGAGTCAATACTAAAAAACAGGTAGATTGGAAGGCGGGTCTGCATTGAATGTTAATACCGAACTGGAGAAATGTTAACGATGCGGTAGTGAGCAACAGCGGTAATGAAAAGCGGTAATGAACATTCCGCCAACAAACGTCAATACATAGTCAATACGCGCAGTAAAACGCAGCAACGATTAGCGCCAACATAGATGAGAGCTTCAATGAAAACCGATTCCCCGCAGCTCCAATATCTGCAGGATACTGTCTTCTTTTCATTACGAATCTTTCTTGCTGAGAACCAGGTACTCGTTAAAAAATAAAGCAACCAGTGCACGGAATTTCGCCAAAGTTTGCGAAGCGTATCGTAGTAAAAAATGCGCAGAACTATTCCCAGCTCATTGAGTTATTGGTAACTCTAGAGTCGACGGGAAAACATGTTTTTGGAACGAAGTATGCAAAATAGGTTATCAGCTACTGAGGCAAGAGAGGACAGACTGAAGGAAGAACATAAAGCCGATGAAGGTGCAGTCGCGCCAGCGGCATAGATGGCTGTTACACGAGAAGTCACGTCGGCGGGGCGGCGCGACCATGAGTTTACGCGAACGGAGTGTCGGTATGCACCAAGGGGGTGCAGCGTGCAGGAGCATAAACCCTATATAATTTTTCCCCTAACGGCAATTTCCTCTCTAAAAGACAAACATTGTTAACGACGATATGGGCGAAATGCTACATAATGAAGCGTTGAATATCTCTGCTCAGAGGCATGGTAAACGAAGTTAAATATTCTGCAACGTTAAAAGCTTTGTATAATATAATAAAACATATTTTATAGAAAAAACACAGAGCCAGATTTGGTGGTAGAACTAGACAACATATCTCTTGAAAAAGCAAAGGGACAGTCATTTTGCCTAGCGTAATACACTGTGTTTATAAAGGCCTCATGTGCTTGGTCACGAAACAATTCCACCATTGAACTCAACTTTTGTTCTACAAAAACTAATCAAATGAATGACAGCTTTCACCGGCGGGCAAAACGTGTCATAGTTCTGACTGCGAGTTTACAATGTACGTGAAGAAGATTATTAGGAATTTCTCTAATATTCTAACAAGGCAATATGTGATAAAGATAAAAATGCCTACCTAATTCATGTGGTGTTTCTGCGATTATCAGTTAGGATGATGCACTGATACTTTCCCGCTGCTTTAAAACATTTCTGATAGCGTTTCTTGTCAGCCGGTGCCTTTCCCCTTCAGAAGTCGATTTCAATGCCTCCGGGCACCGCCGCAACCACAGAACGAGAACTTTTCTGTCGCCTGCCACATTAGCCGTGTCACCATGACAATGACTAAATTTTTTAACGCTTCCCGGGCGTGAGTGTCGGCGATTTTTTGCACGCTTGTTCCAAGCGTGATGTGCTTTCACGCTGAAAAGTCACGCTTCCTAAACGTGACTCGCTGCATTTGTAACGCTTACGAAGCGTAAGTAAAATGTATTTTTTGCACGCTTGTTTTAGGCGTGATGAAGTGCCACGTTTAGCGTTCACGCTTGCAAACCGTGACGGGTGACTTCTTATCGCTTAGTGAGGGGGAAAAAAGGAGTTGTACTTACCCGAGGTGGCATTCTCCAGCTGTGTATAATACTCCTTTCTGACCGCCAGGAATCGTTTAAATAAAAGCTGAAAGAAGAGAATAGTTGCTGTGCCATATTTATGGTCTGGGTAGTATGGAGCACGCACCAAACCCATAATAACGGCAGAGATAACGTTATCTTCTCTTAGCTTTCTTTTTAAAAGATTTCTGATGGTCAGAGCGGCATATTGTAAGCAACTGTAGAATGCGCATCGAGTAAGTAAAAATACTGTTTTCACCTTCACTAAGCGATAATAAGGTCGCCAGTCACGAATCGAAGAGACTGTAATTGTGATTGCGGAGTTATTTCTTCGTTATACGTGACCCTAAAATTAGTAGTGTTAGCAGATTAGGGAGTTAAGGATTGCCTCTGAATTTCGGTTGATAAAACTAAGCGCCGTTCAAGGCAGTGGCAGACAAACGTTCATAAAGCAGCTTGAACAAGTGTAACAAGCTGATCCCTTACAGTTAAGGTTAGGCTTGTGATGTGATTCTTTCAGCGTCGTTATCTTTATGCAGGTGAGGACAAGTAAGTGAAAACGTCTGTGAGGATTGCTGCGAAGGTCGAGATATTGAATCAAGCTGGGGGATAAAACAAACAAGAAATTTAAACAAATTTTGAATTTTACTCAAACTTTTTGTTCACAATAATTTGCAAGAATGTTTCCATAAAGAGAAATCCGGGAAATAAAGACAGGAACTATAACATAGGCTTGAGATGAACTCTTCATGCCGCTTTAAAGCAGCGCGTGAGCGTTGCTACTACCTTAACTTACACGAAGCGTAATTACATCAGCAAATCACGCACCATTTTGAGCGCCCATGGAACTTCGTCGATACCATCCTCTCTAATTGCTACCTGAAGGAATCCTTGCAACTGCTTAAACCCAGACGGATACGTAACGTCCTCTATGTAATACACACACAAACACAGCACCAGACATTTCTCCAGTGACGTGTTCAGTAGCAACTTGACGATTTCTCTGGGTTCTGCAGCGTACCAGCTGCTTGTGGTCGCCTAATACAGTGCACCGGCAAAGGGTGTCCAAGGGTGAAACTGGAAAGTATAAAAAACTGCTTCAAAATAGTTGTTATAGGCGGGGTCCCGTCTATCATGCACCAAGATTTTTGAAAACAGCAACGGCGTAACTCGAAGAAAACTTAGTGCATAACGTTTCCAGTACAGTGGAGTTGCGGCCCGCCTGCGTCGTAAAAAAGCGCTTTCAAATATGCTGACTGCGACGTATGCTTGCTTTGCCTGTCACATGCCCAAAGAGGCAGCGCATCACCTTGGTTATGGCATACATGGAAGGAGCAGCAACATCAAGTTTCGCGAGGTGCGCATATGGCAGAAGGCACAAACTCGGTCGCGATTTGTTTTTTCTTTCTCTTGTTTATTGCATTCCGGGTAACACAGAGGGAGCCTGTTCGAGGGCACTGCTTTATGATGCGTTCTAAAGTGCATTCACGAGTTATTTTTCGTATTTGGCGTACTTTCCTTATCAGGCACAATAAATAAGTACGCAATAAGCACTTCGGTTAAAATGCCGCAGTCAGGTGGCTCTCGTGGGTTCCTACAAGTGCCTCATTGACACTTTATTGACTGGGACAGTACTTGTCAAGTTTTAAAAATATTTACAATTACCTAATTAAATATCATTAACAAACAAAGTACTGGCCGCTACTCCAGTGCAGTGAAAAAATTATGCACTAAGTTTTCTTCCTGTTACGCCGTTGCTTTTTAAATGTCTTGGTGCATGATAGCTGGAACACCCTGTAGACTGATGCCTTGAAACTGTCATATAACCAACAAGCTGCTGCCTCGATGTGCAGCATAAATGCGCACATCTCTGTAGAATGAGAGACAATTTTCGACGCTTTGTAATGTGTACGTGTACCACGTGAACTGCGGTATACAATATTTCTCGTCGTTTTCTGGCTGCTCGGTGCGGGACGCAGAGAGCAGGCGGCCCTTTCACCGGAGGTGTCGCGCCTCCTCGCCTGAGAACGGCCACCGACGAGAAGCGCGAGCGCGGCGGCGGAATTTACTTTCCTTCCAGTGAGCCAAATATGCCTAGCGCGAAGCGCCGACACCGGCGGAAACCGACCGGCGAAAAAAAGAAACGACTCACAGCCACAACAACAAGAAATGCATTCCTTCCTTATTTATGGTCATATTTCCCGGCCGACCGCATAACCCGTGTCAAACAGAAGCTTCAAAGAGAACTAGGCCTGGCAACAATGCGACGCTCCGAGGTCGAGAGAAAGATCTACACAATGCATTAAAAACGTCGTTATTCCGAAAATAGTTCTAAGATACATGATAATCAAAGATGTCAGTAAATAATTTGCTTACTTGGATACATAATTTGCTTACTTGGGTATTCCAAGGGACCGCGGATGACAGCTGACTGTCAACTGTAAGAACGCCACCCGGAGAGAAAAGTGGAGTTTACCGTGCCACCCGAGAATTCCCGGCAGTCGACACACGGTGTTCTCGCACCTACCGTGCGGCAGACCAGACTGCCCAGTCGATGTCAATTTATTCGTCATGTTGCTCCTTCTTCGCCACTCTTTACCGCAAGAAAGCGAGCACTCCGCACAGAACACACTTGAATGGCAGTCAGACACGACGCACAAAACGCCTGCTTCCGCCGATACCTCCAACTGCTCTTACTCTGCTTTCCCGCCAAAATCGCAATAGTGAGTGCCACCTTTCACCGCCGAGCGCCGCCTTCGCGTTAAGAAAAAGAAATGAACAAAGGAAGCGTGAGTCACACCCGCACGCAGCCACCCGTCGCACGGCACCATTGTGGATATGTATCCGGGTATGTAAATGCGTGATGAAGGGAGGCGCGATCGCCGGCGCGGGGTTTTCTTTAGCGTGATTTTTGCGGTTCAAACGCATACGATCGTGCATCAGGCGTAAAAGAAAGAGAATGTGGGTTTTCCCGACCCGCGTCACACTCAGAAGGTAGAAAACAACGCATATTTTGAGTCGCGTGGTGTACAAAAAGAAGGTTGCGCCATAAAGGACTCTGTTTCACGCTTACTACGCGTGACCAACTTATATTGTATGGCTGGATGCTTTGGCGATCTTTCTGGCAGTGGCTCCTCGGTGAGGTCGTGGGGCCAGTGTTGCAGATCTCCTAACGTGTCTGGGGATCGAATCGTTACTCGTAGTTGGGGCAAGCATTGCGGTTGAGTAGAGCGAAGAAAGCGACTTTGTGTACAGAAATTTATATTGTTCTGGACTGAGCGAATAGGGCACTGAGGTATTGCACGCGCTAGATTACGTACGAAATTAGCGTCCGTGTTCTTTCACCGTTTTTCTTCGATATCTTCAGAAACCCACAAATCGCAAAAATATCTGAAGCTGAGATAGACCCCCCCCCCACCACACCCACACAGACGGCACATGTCTTTCTTAAAGATGTGGACATCATGTTGGCTACGGAGACGCAACCGGCCTAAATTCGAAGCCCTTTGTACCACTAAAGTAGAAACGCCTTAAGGACGCCCGGAACGCCTTTGGCAGTCGGCTTAGGGCAGCTCTTCGAAGAATGGTGTTTCGAACACGCGACGTACGTTCCCATGATGAGTGGCCCACCACCAAACACCACAGCAGCATTCATCCGACACTGAAAGAGATGCCCCGCGCGACGCCTTTGTCACTGCTTCACTAAACGTTATTCGTTGTTAAGGCTGCCTTCTCCGGTGGGCGCTTGGGTGGCCGCGAAGTCGCGGAATGCGGCTAATGTCCAGCAGGAAGATGGATCGCTGCCGAATCATAGGGTATACACCGGGTAATTTCCCATCAACGAGGGTGGGCAACAACGAAGGTTGGCATCAACGTATGCGACCAATCACATCCGGAATTCTAAGTCTCAAGGCCCCACAAAAATTGGGGACCCCGAAGAACAGGACTACAACCGTTTATTGCGAGTGGAGATGAAATTAGATTTGTCCACTCGAAATACAGTCTTACGAGTTATATGGGGGTGGTTAAAGTAGGCACCAGAAAGGACAAAGACACGGGAAGAAACCGTCATTCATAAAAGAACAGAAACACAGCTCGGAGCACGGAGGCCGTTAAGGGAGTTTCTCGCTGGGGTCAGTCTCACAGAAGTTCCACGAACAGACGCGCGGCCCGTGGCATCGCTTTGTTTCGAACGGTCATCGGCACTACCACTGTGTCAGCGGGCTGGCCTAAAGCTGCCGTCGAACAAAAGATGTGGGCCAGGTAAAGCGCACAGGCGTGGGCTTGGCAGCCGTCAGGATGCCCCTGCCCCGTGGACGGTTAAACAGAACCCCACTGAAGCGCGGGTCTCTCCACTAAGGAAAGGGACCGGTCAGGCAAATGGCCCGCAATACGGAAGGACAGATGTGACGCCCTTCGGGTACTGCATTTAAGTTCCACACACATAATTCTTTTAGCGCAAAGTAGGAACGTCAGACGCCCACATGTTTCCGAGTTGGTAAATTTACCGCTGATCTCAACCAAGAAAATGGTTCTCAACACGTGCGGCTATACTGATTTCCTCCTAAAGGAACATTAGGAATATCAGCCGTTGCCTGTGAACAAAATGTGGAAAACTTAGTTTACAGTGGTTCTGGTGAATTCGAATCATGGGCGGATGTTTCGCTGCCGAAACAGGCGAAACAAAACAAAAGAATGAAAGCGACAAGCTAGTGCATAAAAATCTCGAGCTGTTCGGCACTGTGAAAGTGGATTTCCAGGAAAGCTTTTGACCACACGACAACGTAACCGTGACTTAAATTGTGCGTAACAAAATTGATATAAATGGCATGAGTAATGACCAAAGAACCGAGGCCAAATGCAAAATGGAGAATAGCAAATTTACAGGGTCAAACCTTGTTTTATGAAGTAGTATCAGGACGGTAAATTATTTTTTATATGCGATATTTATTATTAACGTAGAGGTAAAATTCGGCTTTAATAAATCTGCAATCTGGATCTCGCAGTATTTTTAGATAAAAGCGCATTGGCATAGGCTTCTGACCCACTATAAACGAAGTACTTATGTGTCTGTGGCACTTCAAAAATAAACATACCGGAACGTCATAACGTCAAATTACAACACAAGAAAGTTCGGTCTGCAAAACAGGCCGGGAATTTATTTACTTGAAGGAGGATGTGGCATTCGCATTGTGACTTTTAACTGTCTCAGCGTAATGAAGTTTTTCAGTGTCATCTCAATAAAGCGGGTTAAGATAATAAAACACGATTATTTTTTTATTGTTGAAAATTCGGTTTCATTGTGCTAGCTGTCGAGTTTTCAGCCTTACGGGAACCAAATATTTCATCGTTATAGCCGTTATCGCGCGGCTCTTTTGGTTTTCGTCCCGTTAAAAAAAGAATAGGTTTCATTGAAATGAGGCTTGACCAAACTTATTTAGGTTGCTATATCCGATATTTTGCTATATCAGTGTTCGCCCTAACGAGAGTTCACAATGAATTTGTATATAATGGGAGTCCAGCCTTAATAATCACATCTAGCGCAAAATGCCGGGAGAGGGGATGGGGCGCTCGGTTCCTTCAGCCTACGCCAGTGCTGTGGTGAAATCGATCCGTTCTAGCGGGAAGGGGCAGGTGTAAGTATTGAGATGAGGTTAGGAGGGGAATGAAGGGGGTGTGTTTATTCGTAGAAGAAAAGGACGTAGCTGCTAGCACATAACGCCCCGCTAAAAATCATCATAGTAAATCGGTCACTCATCGCAACTAAATAGGTTCGATCGGACCTCTCACGGCTCTGATCCCGGGTGGCTCAACCGTAGCTAGGTGGTCGCTCGGCGACATATCGCGCTTAAACTGAAGGGTAACGAGCGGATCCCAACGACGTGGGCAACGAGTGACGGCAAAAGGAGTTTCTTCTGGAAACAGCCGCCGGATCAACCTCGTCCTACGCGGAACCGCACCCAGGGACACAATGCACGGTACTGGCTGCCTTCCTAGCAATTAAGCTGGAACTTTTAGCGCAGCGATGAACCGGCTGAATGCGAAACTTGCTGCTAGGCGAGCCCAAGCGACAAAAACTGCTATCGAGGCGCAGGCGCTCACTGGGAGAGGCTGCACGAGCCGAACATTGATTAGGAAGGTAAAAGGCAAGCTCCTGGCCAGCCGCAAGGAGATTTGAAAAGATCGACAAACAGGTTGGCAACGCCTTATCCGTCGAAGATCTGGCAAGAGAATACGAGTTGGCGGCGCAGTATGACGACCAGACGCTCCAGGCTGTTACTCGCCTTAACTGCCGGATTCAGGACCTGATCTTTGGCTTCCAACCTTATTCTGCCCCTTCGGCGGCAATAAATATGCCACTTGCTTCAACAACACGTTCCATATCTGCGGACTTCGTTTTCCAACGCTTACAATGAAGGCTTTAATCTGGACGTGAGCCAATTGCCGCCGTTCTGGAAGCACTTCAACGGTGCAGTCCACACTACCCCTACTCTAAGCACAACTGACAAGTTTCCTTACCTGCACAACTACCTGGAAAGAGGAGCCGGCGCTGCCATTGCCGGATTCCGAAAAACAGCAGTGTGCTACGAAAGTGCCATCCAGGTGCTCAATGATATGTTTGGGGACAAAACGCGCATTATACAACGCCATTCTAAAGCTCTCCATGGATTGCAGCAAATGTCATCTGCATCTGACACGACGGCGCTTCGCAAAACATATGACTGCGTTCAGCTTAACATCCGCTGCCTGAACGTGTGGGATGTCCCAACGAGCAGCTTATCGGCAATACTACACAATATTTTACTTGATGTCTTGCGAGAATTATCGTCGTTGCATTTAATCTAAAATATCGCCTAAAGGAGAACGCACCAGGCACGCCATCATCTCCTTCTGGGGAAAAAACCCTAACGACTTGCGGGCAGCAGCTGGAGCGACTCATGCGATACACGCAGATTGAGCTCGAGGCGAGAGAGCGTTGCGACACAGTTATATGACTGGCGTATTCAAGTTGCCCTCTGAAATGCAACACCCAATCGACCCCGATACTACATGCCTCACATGGTTCGGTAACTGAAAATAACGAATGATTTTCTTGCAAATCGGCAAAGCACATTACGGAGGCAAGCCATGACCCTTTGGGAATCCCAGAAAAAAGAAGCAACTGGTAAAAGCTATGCGGTGCTGCCGATGCGATGGGCCATCGATCAAAGTAGTGACAATGAAAGATGTGTTTGACATGCAAGGGAAAGTACACAACCGTGATGTGTGACCCTCGGTACAAGGCAAGACAAGACGATACCAAAAGGGAAACCATATCCAATTTCTAGGTGGAGACGCTGGCCACCAAGACAGCATCTACCCTACTCACTAGCTGCCCGTTGGGTAAAAATATTTAACTCTAGACCTTCGGGTCGTGGATCACTGGTCCCAACGGCCGGTATTACATACTAGGAATTGGGGCGGTGGCAGCTAGTGAACATTTCTTAAAGACTTTGTGGAGAAGCTGGGACTAAAGGTAGTGGGGGATACAAGCCTACCGGCAATCGGGTTTGCATCAGCTGTCCCTTCGAAAGGAATGTGGTACAAAATACTTTAGCTGCGAGCAAAAAGCCAGTATGACGACGACCAGAATGTGGTCCTTAGAATTACCCTACCAACGAAAAAAAAAAGTTTCTGCGTTTTTGCAGCCGCCCCTTTCCATAGGGGCGATTTCCCGAGCAAGCCGGGTGAACTTCTCAAGCGTTGTTGTCCCACACTAGGCCGAGCGCCAGGCCGGGTAGTCGCTTCTACCTATTTTACCGGTAGGTGCCCGGGGCCACCAAGGAACACGAATTCACATGGTACCTTCCACAGCCACGGTGGACGCTCAGCTCGCTACCACCTGTGGCAGGACAAGCCGCCACACTCTTTCACCCCCGGCAATGGCGCAACGCGGCATGATGGCCGGGGGCCTCGCCAGATGGACAAGGGTCAGGGGCCCCTCGATAGGGTAAAGGCAGCTTTCCAGGCGTGGCTTCACCTTTAAGGGTCCGCACTCGACCAGGGACGCCTGTACCCATTAAAGAAACCGGTGGGTGCCCCCGGCGGCACCAGGATTCCAACCCAGTACCTTCCGCATACGAGGCGAGTGCTGTACCTCTGAGCCACCGCTGCGGTACATTCAGGAACGGTACATTCGTGAAATAGATACGAAACTTATACTGCCAACTTTCTGATGAACGAGCTGTTCCCCAAGTGTGTGTGAACTAATGAATAGACCCGTTTGTGGGAGCTGATGAACTGTGGAGAGTTGTAGCAGGAGAAGTTATTAGAAGCGAGCTAGCGAAAGTATTAGCCGCGACAAAGACCTCGCTTGGTTGGAAGCCGCAAGTCCCTGTCGACCAACCGAGTACTGCGCCTCGGAGAACGACGGGAGGGACTTGCGTGCTGAGGGCGCCAGTATTAATTATTGACTGATCAAAACTAAGGTCTGCCCACCATCGACGGGACTGACAAGGAGCCCTGTTGCCCTATCGCCTGACGTACCATCCATCGCAGAGTACACCGCAGAAATTGCTGGAGCAAAGCCAGTAGAGGGAGTCAAGAGACATCCACCTTTCAAAAAGCCCACTTGCAACCGGCAACACTACGGCTTTCACAGGTCACAGACATATGCGATGTCGAGTGCGTATGCGAGTGCGTAGCCAGCCATCGATCGCAATATTTGCTGAGGACAGGAGCGGCTTCTGTAACTGAAACAGCAGCGCTGACATACTGAATGGCTACCACCACCTTCAGCATAACAGGCACTGTTTATATGATAATCATCTGAACACTTCTGAAGAAACTTGGTTTGCCTCCAGGAGGCGCTGGAAACAGTATCAGGAAGCAACGGTGGAAGAAAAAGACTATCCGGTTTGAACTGGATTGAACGTTAGCAATTCACCAGAAATTGCGGTGCTCTCTTCTAGGCCAGAAACCGTTTGCTACAAGTTGACGTTCTTACGCATCTTTCGTGGCTGGTAGTATGTTGGGAATCATAGAAAAAAGATGTAGCTGCTGGCAGATAAGGCCTCGTTATCATCATCATTGTACATCTGCACGTCATCGCCATTAAAGGGGTTCGATCGGGCTGTCACGTCTCGGTTCCCTGGTGGCTCAACGGCAGCAAGGTGGTCGCTGCGCGACAGGGAGAAGGCGTGCAACGTGGTAGGTGGAGACAACGTGAAAAGAGGGAGGTAATAACGTGAAAAGGAGTGTTGTGGATTGGAAATGCGAATCGCATGATTCAAAGGAGGTAAAGACCAAGTGCAATCTTTATCTGAAAGCGTAAGGCGGCAGTATGGAGGAAGTGGGAAGTTTAGGAACAAGAAGGTAGGGAGAAAGTGGGAGGAGGTCTCAGAGGGCCACGTCATAGTCGGAACAGAAAAGAAAAAGAGATAATACAAGTGGTAAAAGGAGGAAAAGGGACATGCCGATCAGAAGTAAACAACAATATAGGGGTGTGTGAGACATATAATGATAGGAGAGAAAGCAATAACCAAGAAGGGCATGCTTACGGGGGAAAGCGAGAGCAATAGCAGGTGACTGGGGAAATATGCATGATGAGAAGTGAATAAAGATGGCGAGATTAGAGATTTTAATAAGGGCAAAGCGCTATGATGGGGACGACCAGGGGTGGAAGGGCAGGACAAGTTGGCATTCGCGTGGCGAGCGAGAACAGGGAGGGTAAAGAGAGTAATGGCTGGAGAGGAGGGATTAGGGCCGGGGTGATGAGACAGACGTGAGAAGCTATGACTAGTAAAGATTCAGTGGGAGGAGAGGATGAAGTTTAAGAGTGGTGAGAGAGGGGATCGGGCGGATACTGCCAATATAAGGAGAGTGGAGAGTTGGCATGGAAAAATAAACGGCCTTCGAGCGGCTGGTGAAAAATAGAATGTTTGGGATTTACAAGAAGAGGTTCATATGGCTATTATGGGTTTGCTAAGAATGGTGTTATGGATCTACACTTTTCCACCACGAAACGGATATACGCGTCCCTTTTTGCCCTTGGTGATCACAACCTTCGCAATTGCACCTTTCATTACCAGGAAAAGACGCAGTTTTCGATTTCCGATTGCAGTGGCTTTGGTCATATTCCTAGGTATGTACTGCGCAAACAAAACATTAAGTTATCCTGCGAGTGGCGGGTACTTCTGTCGAATAACAAGTTCGTGTTAATGTTCCGCCTATAGTTTTCTTGCTAATTTGGTGGCCATAATAAACATAACAGTTGAGCGGTCGATAATTGCAAGAAGTTGCTCCGCAAGAAAGCAATCGTTAAATTTTCTCGGTTCAACGACTGTTTTGCCATTGTTGACAGCAAATGCTGTGCAGCAAATGTATTGGAAAGAGAAGCAGGCTCGCGTCGATGTTGGAGAAGGCACTGGCCTGGGCACGGTGTTATTCTCTTCATTGGAATGAAGGTCGTAGGTGCATATTTTCGATTTTGCTATGGCCTGGGACCTGAGTCGTCTATTCATGTTTGGTATTTTCAATACCTTGAGAGCCTCTATTTCGTCAAGAGAAATTGCGGAACGGGTACGTTTAAAAATTTCATTCAGCTATCTTGGACCGTGGTTGCTTCATTGTGGTGGTCGCAACTATTTAATACCTGGAAAAATCTGGCTGGCGATTACGATACCCTTAATACAACATTTATGCCCAGCAAATTTGATTGAGAGGAAGCGAACGAAGATCATCGCTGAGGCATCACTCACTCATGGGTTCTCTCGACGGCAGTGATGGTGGTGATTAGGTGTCGCTAAGTGCGTCTCTGGAAGGAACCATCAAGTTCGTATTAGCAAGTGAACGCACGTTATCGTCACGCGCACGTCTCCGCTTCCCCCGTTTGCCAAGCGTCGCACATACCATGGTCTCGTGCGGGCATAGCATACTGCCCTCCCCCGAACCCTTTCGCCACACTTTTCTCCACAGTTTTCATTCTGTCACCACTCGCTCGGTACAACGCCATCGCCATGCCCGTGTTCGTCGCCATCGCCCCGGCCATACCGACGTAACTGCGGACGAAGTGCTGCGAACTAAAGCGCAAGAAGCGCAAGGCGACTGAGCGGACGAAGAATTGACCGGGAACCCGGATTTTATGCTTAAAGTGCTGCAATAGAGGCGCCATCACTGCCGTTGCCTGTATATAGAATCTTGTTACAGACGAACCACTACCTGCAATACTTTGAGCTTCAGGGAAAATGAAGAGAGAAGTAAATTACTTTTTCATTCTAGTACCTCAAATTATTAAGCGCTAGTTGTACGTCAAAGGCCTACATAACTAGATTCGCTTACGTAGCGCGCAGTGATTCACAAGCTTAGAATGAAGATTTTTCGAACCTAAGAGCTATTGTTTCTTTCTTGAAGTGCTTCTGCTGTGGCAAGCTGGCCGGTGTTTTTTTTGTTGTCCAGCTTTAGGTGTTCTCTGGACAACATTTTGCAGAAGTCTTCGTATAGACACGGAAATTTCGCCGGTTGCCGCTTTGCGTGCACAAGTGCAGTGGGAGGGAAACGGACGCGCACGCGCAGCGAGGAGCTTGATTAGCACAGTAATGGCACGCCGTCATGGTTTTGGGATAATAAAGACAATAGCCTTTCTTAAGCTACTTAAACTCCACAATATTAAGCATCTGTTTTTCGGTTAGTTACCCCTTTATTCAGACACCCAGCATAAAGATGATCGATGGCTTGATCCCGATGTGTATATTGTCACGAAGACAAGGACCACGCAGTTGTCTTGAAGGAGAAACAAGTTTATTGGAGCGAACTTGTGCTCCCCTAACAACTCAAAAGAATACAGAGGCTGTTAAGCAGTGGTCAACAAAGTGACTTGCGTCAGCGAGCGTCGCAGAATCGAATGCCGAGGCGTCTGGTCTGCAGGCTTTTTATCTTTCGGCGCGAGTGTTTCTGGAACCGTCGATTCATATCCAGAACATTGTAGATCACAGACGATTATTCTGGGCTAGTGACGTTAGGGCGAAACAGTTTGCTTATCTGAATGTGATAGCCCGTGCGGCATAAAAATAAAAAATGGAGTCGCGCTTTGCTTGGAACGCAGATAACAAAGCCGGTGGTGGCCTGGAAGTAAAAACAAACAATAAATAAGCAAGCCCATACATGGTTCGCGGCATTACCCCCCCTCTAAGAGTGCATCGACCCGATGCTAAAATAAAAGACAGTCCGAACAAACAACAACAACAAAAATAGAGTCCGTCATCTTGCATTGTAAGGTTTCAAGCGAACCACGTGGACGACTTCGGGCCACGTGCGTCGTCGTGATGTTCCGGAATCACCATCGGGGATCACCTCGTAGGTACGTTGGCCCGACACGTCGTAGAATTTGGTAGGGTGCGAAATATCGTCGCAGAAGCTTCTCACTGAGTCCGCGTCGTCGGATGGGAGTCCAAACCCAAACACGGTCCCCTGGGTGGTACTCGGCGTCTCGGTGTCGGAGGTTGTAGCGCCCGGCATCCACGAGCTGCTGGCGCGTTGTACAAACTCGAGCCAGCTGGTGGGCCTCCTCCGCACGCTGAAGGTATCCTTGGACGTCGGTGTTGAGGTCGTCGTCTTCTACGTGCGGAAGCATGGCGTCGGGCATCGTAGTTGGCGTTTTCCGTAGAAAGCTCGAACGGCGTCAGCTGCGTCGTCTCCAGGATAGCCGTGTTGTACGCAAACGTGACATACGGGAGCACTTCGTCCCAAGTATTATGTTCAACATCAACGTACATTGACAGCATATCTGCGATTGCCTTGTTCAGACGTTCTGTTAGTCCGTTCATTTGGGGGTGGTGCGCCGTCGTTCTTCTGTGATCCGTGTTGCTGTAGCGTAATATTCATGCATCAGCTCCGCAGTAAAGGCCGTTCCGCGGTCTGTTTTTAGGACTTCCGGGGCTCCATGTCGCAGCACAACTTGGCTTATGAAGAACTTTGCGACATCCTGTGCAGTGCCCCTCGGAAGAGCGCGTCATGTAGTCTGTCGCCACGACAATCCACTTGTTCTGTGATTGTGACGTAGGGAGCGGGCCTAGTAGGTCCATTCCAATCTGTTGTAATGGCCTCGATGGGACGGCGATCGGTTCCAGAAAGCCGGCGGGTCGTGTCGGCGGCGTTTTTCGTCGCTGGCAGTCACGGCAACTCCGGACGTAGTGGGTGACGTCGGGTGTAAGGTGGGGCCAGAAGTACATCGCCTTGATATTTGCAATAGTGCGAGCTGTGCCGAGATGTCCGGAAGACGGGTCGTCGTGGCACGCTTCCAAAATTTCGTCACGGAGCCCTGCTGGGATGACAAGTAGGTAATGCGTTCTCGTTCCGGGGGTGAACTTTTTCACGAGGACACAGTTTTTGAGGCTGAATGCTGGAAAGTTCCGCTTGAACGAAATAGCCACGCCGACATTTCGCCCTTCGAGGTAGTCGATCATGACGCGCAAGTCAGGGTCGGCACGCTGCTGGCGCTAGGTCACTCTCCGTAACGACTCCGAAGAACGCGCTGTCTTCATCGCAGTCTAGTGGTGGCGGGTCGACGGGGGCGCAGGACAGGCAGTCAGCGTCGGAGTGTTTCCTGCAGGATTTGTTGACGATCGTAACGTCGAACTCGAGCGGACGCAAGCTCCACCGCCCAAGACGGCCAGAGGGGTCCTTCAACTTGGCGAGCCAACACAGCGCATGGTGGTCTGTGACAACCTTGAATATTCTACCATATACGTATGGGCGAAATTTTGAGATGGCCCATATAATTGCGAGGAACTCTTTTTCAGATGCTGAGTAATTTTTCTCCTACTTCGACAGACCACGGCTTGCAAAGGCGATTACTTTTTCGCCAGCGCTCTGCTTTTGGACGGGAACGGCACCCAAGCCTGTATCACTGGCGTCGGTGTGCATTTCTGTTTCGGCGTTTTCGTCGAAATGAGAGAGCACGGGGGGGCTTTGCAGGCGTTTTTGCAGCTCGCAGAATGCCTTTTCTTGGTCGTTTTCCCAGCTAAAAGGCGTGCTATCTTTCGTCAACCGTGTGAGTGGCTCTGCAATGCGGGCGAAGTTTGCGACGAAGCGCCGGTAGTATGCGCACAGTCCGAGAAATCTTCGCACGCCCTTCTTGTCTTTCGGCCTTGGGAAGTTCGCAATGGCCAAAGTTTTTGCCGGGTCAGGTAGGACTCCCGCGGCGTTGACGACGTGGCCCAAGAGCGTCAGCTCCTCATACGCGAAACGACACTTTTCAGGCTTCAGCGTGAACCCCGATGTACGAATGGCCTCGAGTACAGACTCCAACCTTGCAGGGTGTTCGTCGAAAGTCCGGGCGAATACCACAACGTCGTCGAGGTATACAAGGCAGGTGTGCCACTTAAGGCCAGCTAGCACAGTGTCCATGACTCTTTGAAACGTTGCTGGCGCCGTGCACAGCCCAAACGGCACCATCTTGAACTCGTATAGGCCGTCCGGGGTTATAAATGCGGTCTTCTCTCGGTCGCTCTCGTTCACCTCAATTTGCCAGTAGCCGGTCTTCAGATCCATCGATGAAAAGTACTTCGCATGGCAGAGGTGGTCGAGGGCGTCGTCGATTCGTGGCAGGGGCTCAACGTCCTTTTTGGTGACTTTGTTCAGTCGCCGGTAGTCAACGCAAAATCTTAATGTGCCGTCTTTTTTCTTCACCAGTACAACCGGTGCAGCCCAGGGGCTTTTCGATCGCTGTATAATGTCACCGCTGAGCATGTCGTCGACTTGAGTCCGGATGGCTTCCCGCTCGTGAGAAGAGACGCGGTACGGTGACTGTCGGGTAGGTCGGGCTCCATCTTCGGTTATTATTCGGTGCTTTGCTAGAGGTGTCTGACGTAGTTTTGAGTTTGACGAAAAACACTCCCTGTAGCGACGCGGCGAAGCCAATAATTTGTTTCGTTCTGCTTGCGGTAACATCGGATTCACGTCGAAGGGATTCGGAAGCTTGAAGGTATCTTCGCGTACGCGTTCAAATTCGGCAACCGCGATCACGGCACTTGCTTGTTGCGTTTCTTCGAGGAACGCAATTAAAGCGCCCTTGTTTAAATGCCGGTACTCCTCAGTGAAATTGGTGACCAAAACGTGGGATTTGCTCAGCTTAAACCGCGCATTGTCTCTTGCGACAGACACACCGCGGTCGAGAAGAAACCTTTGGTCACTCTCCACGATGGCGTCAACGTCAGGAACAGCACCTTCACAGTAGACGGTGATCATCAAACTTGCGCGAAGTGGCAGATTAACATGATCGTCGGCGATCCTGACAGCAGCGCGGTGATCGGGGTTCGGCTGCGGCGTCGTGGAGTGACCGGAGGAAAAAGTTATCCACTTGGTCTGCAGATCAAATATTGCGCCGTTGTCCGTCAAAAAGTCCATTCCGAGAATTACATCGCGCGAGCAGTTGGGCAAAATAACGAACTCAGCAGGGTACGTGGTGCCGCCCATGGTGACGCGTGATGTGCACGTTCCACTTGGCGTTACGAGATGGCCTCCTGCTGTGCGTATATGCGGACCGTCCCATGTGGTCCTAACTTTCTTCAGCTTCGACGTGAATGAGCCGCTCATTACCGAGTAGTCGGCTGCCGTGTTGATGAGGGCGACTACCTCAAAGCCGTCGATGGACAACTGGACGTCGGACGCCGCTTTCCTGGAGTTTTTGGTGCGTCGGGGCATTGTATCTCGGCTTGTACGTGTTGACGGTCGGGCACCATGCGTCGTCATTCTCGTCATCTTCTCAGTGGCAGGCTCTGTCGTTTCGGGTACGCGTCGCGTCGTGTCGTCGTCGAGTTCGGGAGTCACGTCCGGGTTAGATCGAGTCGTTGGACTTCAGGTACGGTGTTCGGTGCGGCCATGCCTGGTTGGAGGGTTTTCGTTTTTTCGCCGTTCTGCAACTTCACCTCCAGAAGTTGCTGCTTTTAGTTTCCCGCGCGTGGGCTGGGGGACCTTCCACGTGAGAAGTGACCGGTGTTATGGCGGTTTGGCGACTGGTACCGGTAGGGCGACGGCGAACGGTTGAAGTGGGCAGGTCCTCGATTCGTGTTGGACAGGTATTCGTCGATCTCAGCAGGGCGCTGGCTGGGTCCGGGGCGCGGTGCGTCGACAGAGAATCCTCGCAGACCAAGCCTCTTGTAAGGGCAGCGACTGTAGATGTGGTCGGACTCTCCGCAGTGGTAGCACAGCAGACGATTAACGGCGGTTCGCCATACGTCCGTCTTTCTCGGAGCCTGGTTTTGGCGTGCAGGGGGTCGGGCGGGTGACAGCGGACGGCGGTACGGCGGGACTTCATGAACACGGCTTGGAGCAGGACGGGGTCGTCGAACAGCCGTGGAGTAGGTCATAGCTTGAGGCTCAGGTGGTACTTCGGGAGGCGTAGAAGGCCCAAAAGCGAGTTGAATTTCTTCCCGAATCACGTCGCTCATAGAGGTGACTTGGGGTTGCGGCGCTGTTGGGAAGAGTTTCCGCAGTTCTTCCCTGACGATAGCGCGGATTGTATTACGTAGTGTGTCAGAGCTAAGAGCCCCGGCATCGATCGTGTCAGCAACTAGCGCATTGATGGGACGTCGTACTGCCACGTGCGCATTTCCAACGTCTTCTTCATGGCGGCCGCCTCGGGTGCGAATTCGGCCACCGATTTGGGGGGGGGGTTGCCCACAAGGCAAGCAAAAAGGTCTTGCTTTACTCCACGCATCAGAAACCTCAGTTTCTTTTCTTCCGTCATATCTGAGTCCGCGCGACGAAATAGTCGCTTCATTTCCTCAACGAAGATTACGACTCCTTCGTACGGGTGTTGCGTTAGAGTTTCCAGTAAAAGCGCAGCCTGTTCTTTTCTCACCACACTCGTGAAGGTCCTAAGGAACTCGCTTTTGAATTGCGTCCAGTCGGTCAAGGCGCTCTCGTGGTTCTCGAACCAAGTTCGAGCTGCATCCTCCAAGTAAAAGAAAACATGCCGGAGGGTTTCTTCATCGTCCCACCTGTTGAAGGTCCGCACGCGCTCCAGCTCCTCCAAGCATTCCTCGGGGTCTTCAGCGGGGGCTCCCCGGAACGATGGCGGTTCCCGGGGCTGCTGCAGGACGATTGGCGACGTTGTTTCTTGCACCATAGTGTTGGTTGCAGCGTTTCTTCTCTTGGGCCCTTCTGGCATCAGACCGAACTCGGGTAGCAATCCTTGCAGTCGGCGGCTTTCTCTGGTTGGACTGGCTTGGCGGCTTCCAGATGTCGTAGGGAGCATAAATTGTGAATACCCCGCTCCTCTACCAGAAAAGAACGACGCAGTTGTCTTGAAGGAGAAACAAGTTTATTGGAGCGAACTTGTGCTCCCCTAACAACTCAAAAGAATACAGAGGCGGCAAAGCAGCGGTCAACAAATGACTTGCGTTGGCCAGCGAGCGTCGCTGAATCGAATGCCGAGGCGTCTGCTTTGCAGGCTTTTTATCTTTCGGCGCGAGTGTTTCTCAAACCGTCGATTCACATCCAGAACATTGTAGATCACAGACGATTATTCTGGGCTGGCGACGTTAGGGCGAAACAGTTTGCTTGTCTACATGTGATAGCCCGTGCGGCATAAAAATAAAGAATGGGAGTCGCGCTTTGCTTGGCACGCAGATAACACAGCCGGGCGTGGCCCGGAGGTAAAACAAACAATAAATTAGCAATCCCATACATGGTTCGCGGCAATATATTCAAACCCTTTCCAAGCGCCTAATTGAGGTGCCACAATAAATGTGTGTGAATATTGTCGTATGAAAATTAGATATTTGGCACATTTCACGCAAACCACCAGCACACAAAAAAATGAAGGTGGTCGACAAACACGGCTTTAAACGACATCGACAACAATTGCCCATGGAACGTCACTTGAATTCACACACATGGCTCTAAAACAGTGGAACCAGGGATACTGCAGCTTTTGCTGGAATTCGTGGGGCCGGCGTTCCGAACGCAGGGAGGCGCCATCATCGCTGAGCCGATTCAACTTCTCTGACACCGGCTGTGACCTTCTTCAACGATTTTTTTACTTGAACTGGCACCTCCAATATGTTACCACCACGTGAATTGTGAAGTGCTCCAGAACCTATTGAAACCTGACTTTAGGTTAGGGAATCATTTTTCATACTTCTACGGACATTTCTTTGCTCGCACGTGCCGCCAGAAGCCAAGCCTACAGGCATCCAGGCCTATCGGCTGAAGTTGTCGCTAGGCCTAGGCGTGCTTTTGCGAACACAAGGACTAACGTTGAAGTCATCACAACAGCGGACCCGCAGGGACCGCTTTTTCTGCAAATGGCAGCCCCATCATGGCCTCCGCGATGCGCATTCAGGTTTAAGGCCTGGAAATCTCAGTAGAATTGGTCACCAGAGCGCAAGGGTGGCGGATTGCCTGCGAAAAACTAATTCAAGCACAACAACGTATCCCGGACCCTAAGACAGACCCAGAAAGGTTGAAGCCGACGGACAGCGGCTGACGTCTGATTAAACTAAGATCAAGCTCCTCAAGGCAGCAAGAATGCCTGAACTACTACTTGACCCCATCATAATAATGCCCCCCGGTGCCGTCTCGACGTCAGCGAGGCTTCCTGTTTCGAGTTCAATCGCGCCATAGCCGCTCCCGCGAACGTCAATGGAGAAGCGATACATGAAGTAATTTGCCCCAACAAGTCCCAAAACATCGTAATCGTCAGTACCCCTAAAGGAGCCAACGCCGACCCCTACGCAGCGGGTGACAACACCATCATTTACTGCGTTGAATAAAATACCTGGTCAACACCTACGAGTCGGCCCCCCATGGCACCATCATGGGGGTCATACAAGAAGTTCCCCTCACGGACACAGCCCGGGATATCAATGATCAGATAGTCCAGGAATATATTCTCACAGCACTACAAACCAACAACATCGGAAGAACAGTGTCGGTCATATATGTGTTCAATGGTCCCAAGGTACCAAACTAAACCAGGTACAGCAACCTTTCGGTCGAATGCTCTTTTTACTGAAAGCAAGTAGACGTATGCTACCTGTGTGGCCGTCTCGGCGATCGGCAGCACGTCTCCCCGACCTTAGGACCTACATCTGCCACAGCTGCGACACACAAAACCCAGAATAAAACCACAAGTGTTTCAGTCCCAAATGTCGCGTCTTCAGAGGTTCCACTCTCACCCCCGATAAAAACTGCAAAGCCCACTACAAGACGCCCTACGTAGTGCAACGACGCCGATGGGAACGCCAGGAAGCCGCCCAGGACGATGCGGCCACGGTGTACGTCTCGCTGCCCGACCGTGACGGCACAGCTGCGCCGACACTTGCACACGCAGGAAATCGGAGCAGCCACTCCCTCTCCCATGACAGGAAGGGAAGCGACACCTGCAATCGCCGGACCGGTTTGTGAGCACTTGGGCAGGGAGCCTCGTCCAATTCACTCAGGCGGTAGTCCAGCTCAGTAAGAAGACACAGCACGCCAAAATGGCCCACCAACACACTGGTGGGCTGGGCAGTGGGGTCTCCTGGAACTCTAAACGACAACACCGCTCCCCTCCCCACTTGTTCCCTCCCAACCAGAAAACTGAACGGAATATTCTAAACTAAAAAGTAGATTAGAAAGCAGAACATCCCAATGCAGGCACCCACAGAAAAAACAGAGGCAATAACTCGAACTCGGAGCGCAGACTATGTAGCTAACAGAAAGGTAGCCAAACCAGAACCGCCACCGGTAGAAACCATAATAGAGCCACCAACACCCACTCCACCCTCGCAGCAGCCGCCGGCACCCAGTGTTCAAACTCTAATGATCAGTTTGATCCAAGTGACCACCTAAGTGACACAAATCGTCACCCAGGTCACAGTCCTCCATGAACAAATGGGGAAGGTCATAGCGAGACTCCATACCGGCGAAGTGCAATACAATCGAAAAACGGCACACATGGTGGCCTTCGACGCCAGGCTCAGATAACACAAAAGGGAAAAGGAACGCCCTAAAAGGAGAAAAATACGACAGGCCTCACATGGCTGTTACCCTCAGAAACGACGAACTCAGCCAAGATAAAAAAGGAGACTAACGAAAACAAAAAGTGCAACGCTCATTTACCTATGGAACTGCACAGGAACCAGACAGAGTCGCAGAGCTTCACCTCTACACCGACAACCTTGACCAAAAACTTACCGTTATTGCCCTTCAGGAAACCTACGGCAGACCCAAGTTGTCTTGATCAATTACATACGGATACCCCACCGAAAGGAATACAGCACTCTTAGTCAGCAGGAATAATCCTGCAACACAACACGTCCTTCCCGAATGCGATGGTGAACACGCTCTCATCGATATACACCACCGCAGCATAGGCACCAAGCAAAACATTTACGTCCTCAATGCCTACTTTCACCCATCAAAAAAGATCCCGATTTCGAGAACACTTCCCCTAACTGCCTACAAGAGGCGATGGGGAGTTCGTTAATACTCGTAGGAGATTTTAACACACCCCACCCAGAATGGGGATGCCACTATTATTCTAAGAGAGGTAAACAACTCAACTCAAGCAATAGAACATGGTATTACAATCCTCAACGAACAAGGCACCCCCCCCCGCATGGGCACGTGTACGTTAGGGTACAGCACCCCGGACCTCTATCTTTTAACAGCACACCTGGACAACAGGACCTGGAATAACAGACAGCGACCGGCTCCGTACACTACGAAACAACGAGAATTCCGACCCAAAACCCTAAACAGCACCGCAGACATATCAAGCCTGTGCGAAAACGCACCTTGAGTTTCTCGACACATATACCAAAAAAGATCGGAGAGCAAACGTCCCAGCCGATCGACCTGGGTGACAGGGGCACACCGCAAAGGTCCGCCCTTTCGCTTATGCTCTTTAACCTGGCCATTTCCCCTTCCGGTAATCCTGGACACTATGTAAGAAATAGACCACACACTCTGCGCAGATTACATCACAATATGGACCTCCAAGCCGCGATCGGATGTCTGGATGGAAGAGGCCCTCCAACACACAGCCAACGGGGGCCAGGAATACACAAAGTTATGCGGCCTCAGCTACTCTCCACAAAAAACTGAACTTGTTTAAAACCGGGCAGAAAAAAGAGCGAAAGATCTTCCGTTCCCTCAGCGGCGACAACGCCGGCATCAAACCTACCAATCCAGTCTGGGTAATAGGATTTGTCTTCCAGGAAAAGGGCGAGGCCGAGCGGCAATCCCCAATCTCAAAACGACATCTGATCAGACCATCCACATGATTCGGCGAGTACCCACTCGTAGAAGGGGACCCAAGGAGGAACACGCACTTTGGTTGGTCGAAGGCTTTGTAATAACCCGAATAGTGTACCTCTAACTCCTCCAACTGCTCCAACTCATCCTCCTGCTCTTCCTCCTCCAACTCCAACTCCTCAAAAAAGATATCGAACAACTCGATTCTAGAATTGGAAACGCTACCAAACTGGCGCTGGGTATCCCCGTCAATTCCTCCAACGAAAACCTCCCGGGTATGGCCAAGCACAACACAGTTTACGAACAGCGGTCCATCTCTCCAACCAACGAAAACGACTCAGCTAAAGCCCAACAGGACGAGCCGTCCTAGCTAAAATCGAATATCAGGTAGGCTACCACCAATACAAAGGACTCATATCCACTATCTTGATAACCATAATGGAAAGTATACCAATCCCACAAAACGTGAACCCCGATCCCAACAAAGGTGTCCGAAAGGCTTGAGTGAAAACCGTCGCTAAACTCCGGAGGAAAAAGGACGGAATCCTTTACACAGATGCATCACTCCCAATCGGCTCTGCATCGGCAACGATGGCCGCCACGACAATCGAAAAACCAATCTGCTTCGCTTCCCTTCTCACATACTCCTCCCAAGAGGCCGAGGAAGTGGCCATACCGATAGCCCTTACTCAAATACGCATCAAGGCCATCATCACGGACGCGCAGAGAGCATGCAGCAACTACAGACGAGGGTGGGTCACTCCCACAGCAACCCGCCTTCTCCAAAAAACAGACCCTCATAATCCCAAAACCGAGCTCATTGGGTCCCAGCGCACTCCGATGTCCACAGCAAGGCGTTTGCCCATCAACAGGCCCGCGATGCAACCCTCCCGGGCCAAGGAGACTGCGCAACAACCCATCACTAAGTACCGCAAAATATTCCGACACTACAAAGAGGATAGGGCCTGTACCTCCTCCCCCCCCAACCACTCCTTTACACGACAAAACAATGCCTCAAACGACAAATATCAGCAGGGTCCTTGCCACGCCGTTCACTTCAAAACACAATTTACCCCGCGCGATAAGAAACGGAATGCCCTTTCTGCGAACGACTCGGCAGACTACGCCACGTAATTGGAGAGGGCGACTTTTCGCACACCATCGCCCTCCGCTACCCGCGATTAGCACCCCCTTACTAGAGCAATGGGAGACTATGCTGCTCAGCCCCGCCCTGGAAGACTACAACCCACTGATTGCCGGGACCTGCAGGCCCAAACAGCATAAGGAGCCCGTGAAGATAGCCTAATGTTTCACTCAATAAAGGCTATTTTTTATCTCTCCGAACGCAGAAGCGTCGAACACGGCCGGGCTGTAGCAGTGGATGACCTTGCAGCTTTAGCGCGGCAGAAAACTAAGAGGAGCGTCTTTCGGAGGGTGAGACAGTGGAACCTAGCCATCATATGTGGTAGCTTAGGCTACACGACTGCGCGACACAAGCACAGACACCGAAACAGTCCGCAATTAAAGCTTAGTGATTCCCATTTATACCGATTTAAACTAGTTGCATTATTAAGTTTCAGAATCGGGGAAAAGTTGACGAAATATTTATACATGGTAATAACCAGAACCAGTTGCTCATTCCGCTTTTTATTACCTCTTGAAACAAAACCGAATTTGTACTCCCCAATTTATAAAACAGAGCCCCATTAGTGGCAAAGAGTGTGGAAGAGGTAGTGTTTCTCTAGCGGCCAGCTGTCTGTATGTGGTCGCTACATTTATTTTTCCCACCCCGCAAACGAGTTCTTAACGTTTCTTTGCTGTACGAACGCTTAATTTCGTCGGGTCTCGGTTACTCAGGAGGTGCTGTCGAACGAGTTAATCAAGCCTTGCGACTGAAGAGCGCAATACACGTGAAGCTGCGCTAGAACAAGCCCAAAAGAACCCTTACTACGCAGCCAACGAAGCCGTCCCGCCGACGCGCCCGCTAGTGTGAGCAGGCATCTCCGCGCGAAGAACTCTGGGTAACCATTCGCCACGCCATCTAAACTGTGCTCCGTGAGTGAAAACCGCCCTGCCACTCTCCAGCCCCTTTGGGAGTTTCTTGTGGCCCACGCCATAACGAAACCATCGGCTGTTAGCGGTTGAATGCATTGCGTTTTCAAGCAATTTCTATCATTTCTCTCTGGATAACAATTCCACCTTGTGTTCTTTTCTTAGGATCCTGTGTAGCACTGTATATACCCGCTAGTGAGCTCCATGAAGCCTTTTCCTGTCCTTCTAACTTCGCTAAACTCTACGATATCCCTCTTAATGTCCGAGAGCTCATTAGTGGTACAGCAAAGCTTCACCCGCTAGGCGGAGTGTGCACGTTGAACGTTGCCAGGGTAACTTCCGAAGGTGGCCTGTCTGGAACCAAGTATTCTTAGCACTCTGCTGTATCGCTGTTCTTACCGCGCCTCGGACAGGTTCTCCTCAGCTGCTGGGACTGAGGGCCGAGAGTTGAGTTGGTGGGGAGGTGGTGGCCAACTAGTAGTACACCAGGGTGGCCAGATCCTTCTCTGGTGAGGAAGTGCTGTTTTTGTGCCTAAGAGCCTTCCTAGCATGGTTGAACCTTGCTAGTGTAGCCACTTAGGTAGCCGGGATGTTGGTTACTTCCGGAGAAGGCAGCCATCCATTCCTGCTGGTGTTGGGTACATAGGGCTAGGCGAAAAAGATCGAGAGAACGAGACGAGTTTCCCCCCGGCGGCGTTGTAGCGCACGCCCATAGGGATCCGTAACCAGCGTTTCTAGGTATTGCTTTTAACGGAAAGCTTTGTACCTTTTCCAGCCAACGATTCCTTCGTGGCGTGCGGGAAGTGAAACTCCGAACACGGGTCGGTAGGTGAGGGATGGTGGTCACCGTCAGATTACAGTGTAGATGACGCGGCGATAGGGAGCTATTACCCACGGTTCCCCGCGTGCAGCCGCCTGCTCGCACCGGCGGTCGCGTTGGAGGGACAACTTTGTCGTCTGCTTACCGACGGTTGGTTTGGTCGGTTTTGCTGTGCTTCGTGTTCATTGCGCTCTTCATTCGCATGGCTTGAATAACTTGTTCTATAGCGTCTCCTGGCTAACCGGGACCCGACAGAATTAGGTTGTCGTATGGCAGAGATATGTAAGGATTGGTTCGTAGGGCAGGAAAAATACATGTAGAGCCCACATACAAACATCTGGTCGCTGGACAAACGCTTCCTTTTACGGACTGCTTGCCACAAAGGGGACTCCGTTTTCTCAATTCTCGAACGTACTGTGAATGTTTCTTTGAATTCCAGCTTTCGCAATAGCATTACAAAAAAGCCCCTTGCGAGCTCATTTCACTTTTCAATCTATCTGAACAGCAACGAGATACAGCGAAGTTAGCTAGATTCGTTTTTTCTTGCCTGTGCATCAATTGTACCCTCCTTCCCTAACGCATGGAAAAGAAAACCCTTTATAATTTAAAAAGCACTGCTGCTATGAGGTGCAAATTTTTTTACTAATCTGCTCTAGAACGTATGAAAGAGGAGTGTAAAAGGATAAAAACTTACGCCTCTGCCCATGGGCGTCTGAACTGAATAAATGGTTCTCGGAAAAAATAATTGGCTCCCACCCACGGCGTAAAGGCGGTTGGAAAAAAAAGCTTTAAACCAGAGGTCGGAGAACTCATTCATGAGTCCACTCACTCAGACTCATTTGGACTCAAACTCATGCATGAGTTTGAGTGTGAGTGTGCGCGAGGCTAGTTTGGCATGGTGAGTTTGAGCTTGAGTGAGTTTGAGCCGAGTATGCTGGACTGAGTTTGAGTCCAATTGAGTTTGAGTACGCCTGAGACCCAGTAAATTCTGAGTTTGAGTCTATTTTGAGTTTTGAGTCCATTTTGAGTTTGTGTCCATTTTGAGTACTGAGTCCATTTTGAGTTTGAGTCCATTTTGAGTCTGAATCTATATTGAGTTCTGAGCACATTTTGAGTTTGAGTGCATTTTGAGTTCTCAGTACATTTTGAGTTTTAGTTCATATTGAGTTTTGAGTTCGTTTTGAGTTCTCAGAACATATGAGTTTTGAGTCCATTTGGAGTTTGAGTACATATGAGTAGCCTAGGACGAGGCTATGGTTGGATGTTAAGTTTCATGCGTCGCTGCGGGCTCGGAATTCAGGTTACCAGCGGGTACGGCACCATTCACGATCCGCAAGATCGGTTGGGAGGGAGAGGGTGTCTGATTTTTTTTTAGTTTCTTGTTGAATTTTCAGGACCCTAAGCACATGCTGTATAGCAAGTTTTCGCGGCTGGACGCGTGAGTGATAACTGACTGGAGACGTTATAAAAAGGGTTGTCTTAACTTTTCCTCCTGATGATCCACTAACCGGGTGGGAAAGCACATGGCGGCGCTTGCTTGCTGGCTGTTCGCATGCTACTGCTAACGGCTTGATATACTAGGAGTCATAAAGGAAGAGGTGAGAGCTGGGGGGAAGGCAGCGGGGGCTGTCCCTTCTGCTGTTTCAAATGAATTAGCTGAATTTACTGGGCAACGCCCCTTTACACAGAAATGACCGCATTAGATTGGGTGAAAAGTCAAACTGATGACGCTAAGGCGTGCCAGGTACAAAATCAAAGGTCCCGATTAACGAAATCACGTGGGGTAAATAAAAATGCTTCTTGATTGTAGTCCCTAGGCAGTCATAATGAGTCATAGATTGGGTTAAAATTGAAAATGACGCTGCCAGTGCAAGAGGGGAATGAAATTCAAGGTCTCGATGTGGGGAATCATTTGGAACAAAAATGCGTGATGGTTATATCATGACCTAGTCATGGTTAGTCATAGAGTGAGTTAAAATTCAAGTTTAGACACTAGGGCATGTGGCGTATAAAATTAAAGGTCTCGATGAGGGTAATCACGTGCTTCCTGATTCTTATCATAACATACTGAAGGTGGGTCATATATTTGGGTAAAATTCACAATGACGTCACTGGGTGTGCGGGACATCAAATTGAAGGATCCGATAAGGGAAATCACGTGGGACAAAATTTCGGTATGGCTATATCATTAGATAGTCATGGTTATTCATTGATAGGTTTAACATTGAAATTGATTCTGCTAGGATGTGATGGGTATCAAAATAATGGTCTTTATGAGCATTATCGCGTAGGAGATGCCTTCTGGTTATAACCATGAGATAGTCATGGGGAGTCTTATATTGGGTTAAAATTCGAAGTGACCCCGCTAGGGCATGTAGGTTATCAAATTTACGGTCTTGACGAGGGGAGTGACGTGGCACAAATAAAAAAAGGCTTCGTGGTTCCAATCATGAGCTAGCATTATGAGTCATAAATTGGGTAAATAAAAGGTGAGGCCGGCAAAGTATGTGGGGTGTCAAATTGAAGGTTTCAATTAGGGGAATCACGTCAGACATTTAAATTATGCGTTCTTGTTGCAGTCATGAGAGTCATGGATAATTTAACTGGTATGAATTGCATATGATTCTGCTAGGGTGTGTGGAATATCAAATTAAAGGTCTCGTCGAGGGGGATCACGTGGAAGAAATACAAAAATGCTTTCTGGTTATAGTAATGAGGATATAGCTAAGGTATCTTTCTTTAGGTGCTGGGTCGGGCTTAACGAAAATTCCTTGCCAACCTGTAAGGAAGTTGTACTATATACATGCGAAGGCTTGTCCAGCGATGTCCATTGCTTCCTAGTTATAAAAAAACCTTGTAATAGAAATACTGGGTCTAACTGGTGAATCATCGACGCATGATGGCATGGGGTAAAAACAAAAGCCGTGCCAAGCTGTCGATCCTAAATCACCAGACTCAAAAACTCTCTGCTAATAACTGTCACTTAAACGTTACTTTCTCCTTTTCTCCTTGTCCCAACAAACAAGCAAATCCTTGGACACATATGGTGTCGTGGAAATTGTGGACCACCATATGTAACAGGGGGCACGAGAGCTTATCAGACAGGCGAATTTCACATTTGTTTATGAATAAGCCTTGCGGCAGTGTCTCGTGTCCGTAATTTCCTTCCCAAAGTGTACCAACGTGATCTCGAATCCAGAATTGCCAATTACATGTTACACATTACCTCCTTGCTAGAGTGTAGTAGATAGAGAGGCACCAGAGCCACCAAGAGCCACCAGAGCCACACACTCGCACTCGCACACGCACACGCGTGCGTGCTGGAAGTTAACAGCTGCGTACGGTGGCGGTAATTGCTTAGAACGGTATCATCGTGCTTTTCCAAGCTGCGAGAGCTCATCCCACCTATAAAATGCCAATAAAAACTAATACAAGTGCCTCAGAAAACAGCCAGGTACTTTTTTTTCCCCACGTGATTTCCCTCCTCAAGACACTCAATTTGATACCCACATTTTTTAGCTCCACATCTCTGTGAATGTTAACCCAATCTGGACTATCTATGACTCATGTTACACGGTTCTCCATTTTTGATCATTTCTATTCTTCTTCCTATTTTTTTAACCTTTACTTTGGTCAATTCTCTACATTTTCGCTTTTATAATGATTACTGGTTGAAATATCGTGATATCTGCATTTTTGTGTAAAATCAGGGCGCTACACGATCATGCCGGGGGTATGCGGAGGGGGGTACTTGACAAAGAATGCTACGCATTAAAAAGAATGGCATATCCATGAACGCCTCGCGCTTAGGAGATTAGCGGGGACAGTTCGCTTTGACACAAGGCGTTTTTTCAGGATGCAGAGCAAGAATGCACGGAAACGTATCCCTAAACTGCTTCGACGTAAATGAAGGGAGCAGTGTGCGCGCGTTCCCTCACAACAATCTTGTTTGTTTCGACCCAAGGACCTAGCACACCATCAAGAATGGACCGCCTCTGCCATGAACACGAACACGGAGTCTACATCAACAGCTTGGCATCCAATGTACGCGCAGAATTGCTTGCAACTAGTGCTAGTCATCATGGGCAGCAAGTATGGCTGTTATAAATCTTCAACGAAAATTGTTTCCGACCTCACGGTGTCATGTCCTGCTGAATGCAAGAGTTTGATCTCCCGAATTTCCACCCGTAACATTTTTACCACGCGTAAATTCGAAAACACTGAATGCTAATGAAATCATAGGCCATGTGAGCCCGAGTAAATTCTTGCGCACGAGAGAGTTGTAAGTCCATTTGAGTTTTGAATTCATTTTGAGGTCTGAGTTCATTTTGAGTTTTGAGTACTTTTTGAGTTTTGAGTCTATTTTGAGTTTGAGTACATTTTGAGTTTGAGTACATTTTGAGTTTTGAGTACACTTTGAGTTTGAGTGCATTTTGAGTATATTTTGAGTTTTGAGTCCATTTTGAGTTTGAGTACATTTTGAGTTTGAGTACATGTGAGTTTTGAGTCCATTTTGAGTTTGAGTACATTTTGAGTTTTGAGTGCATTTTGTGTTTGAGTACATTTTGAATTTTCAGTACATTTTGAGTTTTGAGTCCGAGTGAGTTTTGAGTTTTGCGCTCAATGTTAGTTTGAGTTTGAGTGAGCGTGGATGGGCTGCTCAGCATTGAGTCTGAGTTTCAGTGAGTAGTGATTCGAGAAAAAAAATTGTGAGTGAGTTTGAGTGAGCCGCGCTAACTTTGCCGAGGTATGCTTTAAACGACACCCACAACAATTGCCCATGCGACGTGACTTCTATTTATGCACGTCGCTCTACGACGAGTGAAACCGGAGATTAATCCAGCCATCACATGGAGTTTGCGGGGCAGCGTCCCGAACGCACAAGCGTCTGACACGGCCGGGCTCGACCGGCGGACGCCGCCGCGGTAGCCCGGCCTTCTAGCTTCAGAAAGAAAACCGAGAGGAGCGTCTTCAGGAGGGTGAGACAGCAGAACGTAGCCTTCTTGATATGCTACCACGGGCCTACACCACCGCGACGCTAGCGCACACACCGAAGGAATTCGGCATGAAAGCTTAGTGATTCTCATTTGTACCGACTGAACATAGTTAGTTCAGGACGTTTTAGAAGTGTGAGAAATCTGAGGGAATGTTTGCATGCGCCATTGATCGGAACCAGTTGCTTCTTTCAACTTTTGTAGAACGTTTTAAAACACAACGGCTTTGGTATTCACCAATTTAGAGGCGGAGTCCTATTCGTAGTAAGCCGTGTGCAAACGGTAGCGTTTCTGTAGTGGCCAGATGTCTGTCCGCGGTCTCTACATTTTGTTTGCCCGCCGTGCGAACCAATACGTAACGTATCTTTGCGGTACATTGACCTAATTCCGTCGGTTCCGGCTTACTCGCAAGGTTCTGTCGAACAAGTTAATGAATGGGTCCGACGGAAGCGCGCAATGAAGGCGAAGCTGCGTCAAAACAAGCCCAAAACAACCATTGCTAACGGAGACGACAAGCCTTCCCCCCTACGCGCCCGTCGGCGTGAACAGGCACCTGCGCACGAGAAACGCTGGGTAACCTTTCGCCGCGCCATTTACAGAGTACTCCGTGCGTGAAAACCACCCTCCGCTTCTCCAGCCCAGTTGGGGTTGCTTGTGGCGCACATCCCGAAGGAAGCGTTGGTTGGTATAGGTAGAAAGCTTCGCTTTAGAAATATATCCTACTCATGCCAGCTTTACTGTACTGTGAATGGTACAACGCGGCCTGTTACATTTTCAGAAAACGTTTTGTGTTTGATTTAAGCAATACTGACCTCGGTGTACGCCCAAGCGAACCCCTAGGGCTAGTTAGGACACACTAATCGGCTACCTGCCGTTAGCTGCACGTTACGGGTCAGCTCTATTTTGAACGAAGCGTATAACGGATGTCGCAACGCGTGTTCGGTTTACGCATGAAGGACACCATTACATAAAATTAACTGGTTGATGAAGGCTGTAAGAAATGTTTCCTCAACTTGCCTCTAACACAGCTCCACTCTTGTTTTTAGAACACAGTAAATTTAAATTTAGGCCCAGCCACACTTGAGCCATAGTAAAACAAGTTCTGCTTTCCCACTGAGTTCCCGTATTTGCCCTGACTGGTTTCTGGTATTCATTCAAAGGCAGTGTAATTGGTTTTCCAACAAATATGTTGCCCTGAGATGGCTGGAAGGAAGTGGGCATGTCAAGTAATGAAGACGTCACAGGCCATGCTAAAATAAGTTCTGCATCTACAGGAAACCAATTGTAATTGGGCGCTCCAACTTTTGTAATCGGGGTATGAGACTTCTTCTGTACCGTAACAACACTATAGAGTGGCCCGTCTTTTCTCGTGAATATCGCGCATCCGTATAAAAATACACTACCATCGGAAGTCGAGGCCTGTCTCATTTATGAAATACCGGATTCCAGACTTTTGAGCAGACAACTGACAACGTATCATGTTTTCCTGTCTTTAAATCAATCAAAAGAGGAATCGGTTCATTCCGCCACAGGTACGGAACGCACAATGTTACGTCCACTTGAACACTGTCGCTCCCAAATTGGCGAACAACGCTTATTGGAGCTCAAAAGTTCCCTTGGGGACAGAAGGATGTCAAATGCAAGTGATAGAAGAGTGAGACTGGAATCATAAGCAAACCTTCTTTCATTCTGTATTGAGCATATTTAGACTGCGTTTCAAAATTACTCGGGACCGATACACTAGCAGCATATTATAGCTTGAAAGTCACACCGTGTCGAAGAAAAAAAGTAGCTCAGCCGCTGCTAATAAAAACGTGACTTGTACGGATAATATTAGCCGCGAGCGGAGCCAGCAGCACTTGGCACGATTTGAACACTCAATGCAAAGGCATCATCCAAATGGGCTAGCCTTCATTTTGTCACAGCCGTAGGCGGTGCCAAACTCATCAGCTGAAGCAAGGTATTTCAACAACAAAGCTGTTGAAGGACTAGCAGTGTCTCGTGTATTCCAACCCGCGAGGCGAAGGTACAACACTGCATCGACAAATGGCACCACCACCTGGACGCCCGTTATTGCGGGCTGGCGAACGTACTCTGCTGGGATTACAAACAGCGCCAGGATACACGAGCTCACTCGCCGTCGACACACAATCTCCCTCGCGTGCCAGAGGTTGGAAAGGGGTGGGAGGAAGGAATGGGGTATGTAAGAGGCGTTAGCAAGGATCATCAGATGGGCTTTCCGGCCATGGGTGCCGAAAGGTACAAAGGTTCTAGTCCCATCACCAGTGAACACTTGTCGCTATGCTCTACGGAGACAGCGGACGTATAAAACCGCTTCGCTGTTTCAGCAGATTTCACAAGTGTAGAACTGGCTTGATTTTTTTTTAAATGCCGCCTCTCTGTTGTCACATACAGGCCTTTCCGACAACACAATCCTTGAACTTACAGTTGGTCGTGTCGTGCGGACATGATTAGAGTAAAACCGGCCTTGGTTATCATGCTCGTTCCAGCTGTTTTTTTTGCTCATTTACTGTCTATTTTCTTTCTTCAATGATTCTTTATTTGCAGCTTCATTATATCAAAAATAAACAATCGCTGCGCGTACCCTTCCGGATGGTTCCAGAGAAACAGAAACATTTTTTCTCCACGACTAATCTGGGCTGGATTGGATAGGATTGCAAACGTTTTAGCAGCACTAGGCATGATAATCCCCTAATGCTAGACAACAAAGAAACCTAAGAATAACCATCTGAGCCTTAGATCAGGCTACGTTATATCCTGGAATAGACGAGCTAAGCCACTGCAAATTTTTTTTTCTTGAGAATTCGGCACACTTGCAACAAATTTTAACACATCACTACCGGTTGAACTCCTAAGTTGTACTATTTGCCTCTCTTACAGATCATGCAATATTAAAATTGTTTCTCTTCTTTCTCTATGAATTTCCTCGCAGCGAGCTATTTCGGCGCCGTGCTCTCTAGTGGAAGCGCTCACGAAGTCCTCCTGCTGCCATGGGTGCGAGGAGCGTGGGGGCGGTGCTTTGGCGAACGATGTATACTCAAACGTTAAGACGCCACTACCTTGCCGCCAGCATCGAATTACTTGTATTAGTTTTTGTCTTCTGGGCTACTATTCCCGCGCCCAATGGAGATCTGTGTGCTGTGTGGTCACGCGACAAGCCAAAGGTCGGAGCAATTGTGTATGGACCAAATACAACCTACACGAACCGCCTTGCTGAGCTCATCGCTAACGTCTCGTTTCAGCCATATAAAGGTGAGTCTGGATTTTTTGGCCCAAAGTGTTTGTCACAAAACGGAAAAGTAAATCTTGTTATTTTTTGCATTTATTTGCGAGCAACTGCTATGGGCCATCACGACTGTTTGCGAAAAAACATCACTGAAAGAAATGTCCAATTTAAACAGAAAAAAAGATAACTCCCCTCTGGAATTTCTAAAAAGATGTCTTTTTCAAAAATATTCAGTTTGTATACCAAAGGCACTCTAAGCAATATTACTAAATCTTCAAAATATTGTCCTAGCCTAGACCGAACAGCGTGGCGAAGTTTTCATTGGGAAGAAACGACATTGCTGGCATGTTGAGTTTTTAACAGCCATAGAAAAGGGAGTTATCGCTTGATGCGTTAAAATATTTTTAAATAAAAACACATGGAAGCATTGTAGCCCCCACGACCTGCAGTCAATTCTTTACCAAATGGTTATTTGTAATGATGTATTGTGCTAGGGCTGTACTGATAACTTTAGGGGGTAATGGGCACGTTTGTCATAGAAAAAGCTGTCGCTTTTGAGCGTCCACATTAAACATCCAACCCCCCAAAAAACTCGTCATTTCGAACCCCAAAAGGAGCGATTTCAGTTTGATTTGATTAAATTTCCTCGTACGGGAAGTGAACAATAACAAGAGCGAATTGCGATTGGGCAGAAGTAGGGCACATAAAAAATTTGATGCTAAAAAAGCTCACCTCTTCTTCCAGAATGAAGGGTACACGCGAAGCTTGACATCTGTAAAAACCAAAAGCAACTCCATCTACAGAAATCCGATAGCAAGCCTATTTAAATCAAAACGTAAAACTATTCATCCACCTCAACAAAACCCTTTCTTTTCGCTGAGGTTTACCCGGCCGCTTAAGTTGGGCCTGTATTTTTGAAGGCCGTTGGTACATTATATTTTCTGGGATTATTAGGAAAAGCTAAAATTTCCGTGGAGCGATCGCTTCTGCGTTCTTGCATGACTCTCCAATTTTTTGCGAAGCGAACCAAGTGCGGCCTAACCGTCCAGCATCCCAAGTTGAACTGGTTCTCGCACCTTCTCCGGAGCGCGCTGGCGATATAGACTGATGCGCCGCTCACAGGACCAGCGATGGTGCATGTCAGCCAATACAATCTTCTTGTAAAAGGTCCGTGATTGCACTGTGCTAAGCGACGAAGGCAGCAGTTGTTGCTCTAGCGAGCGAGCGTAATGTAAGGCGTCCTTCACCGTCTTGTGAGATGGTGAGCGCACCCAATCCAGTCGTCACTTTTGAGCGAGCGCCCATACTGGCGCGTCGTCCTAGTCCTTCTACACATCAGATGTTCTGCTCGGTTTACTTTTAAAATGATACCCTCATGTGTGAGCGCCTCACAAACCACTCTACCAACGTTCGCATAGTCGTATTCCTTAAAGAACGTGTATTGAAACGTCTGTCGTTCAGTAATAATTGCATTACCAGATTTCGCATTTTTTATGTGTTCTCGTCTCCATTGCGAAGGTGACATGATATTGTGTTTAGGTAGCAAGTGCGTTTTATTGGCTTTGCGTCTGGTGCCAAGCTGCGTGGCATATCAGCGAAGCGTGCGACATTGGCAGAACCCACCCGAATTCAAATTCATCTGAGCAACAACAACAAAAACAGAAGCAGCCTACTAGATCGGTTGCGAGACGACTGCCCCTCTTAGCGACCTCCAACCGCTGCCGTACAGCATCGCTCGAATCCAGTCTTCATATAAGGAATTCGTTATTTTGCCCCCATATCTAGTAATTGCCCTTGCTCTTTCTCTAGACCCGTCACGCAGTCCACCGATTGCCGTTCCGCCTGTCTACGTGGGAAGCCCGAGTTCATTTATTTAAGCAAAGTATTTTACCTATACCAGCCAACGGTTCTTCGGCGGCGTGCGGGACAATAAACTCCCAACGCGGTGGAGGCAGCGGCGAGGGCGGGCGTATGAGGGTTTCACTCACGGAGCGCCAGGTAGATGGCGCGGCGAATTTACCCAGCATTCCCCGCGCGGAGGTGCCTGCTCGCCGGCTGTACGGCTTTGTCGTCTGCATTAGCGACGGTTGTTTCGGGCCTGTTTTGGCGCAGCTTCATTTTCATTGCTAGCTTCCTTCGCACGGCTTGATTAACTTGTTCGGCCGCACCTGCAGGGCAACCCGGACAAGACGAAATTAAGTGGCGGTACGGCAAAGATACATTAAGGATTGGTTTGAAGGACGGGAAAACAAAATGGAGACATCACATACAGATTTCTGGCTGCTGGAGAAACGCTACCATTTGCGTAGTGCTTGGCACAAATGAGGCTCGGTTTTCTGAATTCACGAATACCAAAGCGGTTGTGTTTTGAGAAGTATTACAAAAAGCGGAAAGAGCAACTGGTCCTGATCAATAGCGATTATAAAAGTTCTCTAGGCGTTCTCGCAATTCCCAAGGTTACTAACCTAACGGTTTAAATCGGTATAAATGGAAATCACTAAGCTCACATGCCCAATAGTTTCGGTGTCTACGCTTGTATCGCGCGGTGTTGTAGCCCTTAGAGAGCACATCAGGGTGAACAGGTTCTAAAGTGTCAGTCTTTGAAAGGCGCTCCTCTCCGTTTTCTTTCTGCTAACGCGCGGAAGGGGTGCCGCGGCGGCATCTACCGCTCTCGCCCGGCCGTAGCCGACGTGGCTGCGTTCGGGACGGCGCCGCCACGAATTCCAAGTAATGGCTTACGGGTTTCTCGTTTAACTCTTTGTAGAGAAAGGTGTGGTAAATCAAGTGACGTCCAATGGGCAATTGTTGTGGGTGTCGTTTAAAGCTTTCCTTTTCAACCACCCACACAACTTGGACTGGAGCCGGTTTTTGATTTACTGGTACTAAGACATTTCTTAGTCCAGCTCGTTGAAGGAGCTCGTTCTTCCATGTAGCTCATTTCCTGTCTGTAAGGGTTAAACCGATCAATTATCCTTCCATTGCTTGTTGGTGCGATAAAAGTTGGCGTTCAAGTTTAGTAAGACGCCCTGATTCCGCTCGATAAGTCCTCACTGGCAGGACGTATTGGTTGTACGTTCTCCAGTTCAGTGAGAGAGGTACCTAACTTTTCCTTTCTGGGAGTTTTTGCCTATTGCTCCCCAACCATTTCTACTTTGCACTGAATTTGTTTGTCGGGGTTGGGGTCAGCAGAGGTGACCTCACCGCGGTAGTTTTTCTCTTCTAGTTGTTCTAGCGTTTCGTCACATATGCTGTATACGGTGCATAGAACATGTTTCTTCAACATTACTGTAAATTTATTTATATTTATTTGTGGTCCCACAGCCTTGCTTCTTGTATTTGTTCCTTCAAGCAGGCTTACTTAAAATACCATGTTGTCTGCAAACCCCAAGTGGCTTACATATTCTGCGTTTACCCGTAATAACATGTTTTTCCAGCCACGCTTACTGAATACACCATCCAGATAAGCTGTGAGCCATTTTGGCGAGATGGTATCCCCCTGACGTACTCTCTCATAGATAAAAACTTTTTGTCTTGAATTTCCAATGGTTGTCATATCCGTGCATCTAGAAGTCTTAGGTGCGTCTCCAACATACGCTGGTCTTTCAATGCTTCCAGCACTTCTGCGGTGCTCCGTGAATCAAATGCTTTTTCTTCCAGTCTATGTAAAGGCTTCCATATACTTTGAGGATTTTTCTATCACTTCATTGACGTCTGATACGCAATTTATTTTGGGGTATCATTTCCTAAACCAAGCCTGTTCTCTTGGCTGATTTGAATAAGAGCGGTTAATTACTATATTAACTACTACTTGGTGAACTACGCATATACAACTGAGAGGAGGCTGATGGGTGAGTTGCTGTTAAGTGCCCTGGTGCACCCCGTTTTATAAATCAGAATTATGTTGGCATTCTTTCAGGCTATCGACTCTGGTAGCATCCTTAACTATGGTGAAAATAGTGCAACAAGCTTTTTAAGAGCACCATCTTTCACCTCGTTTAAACATAAACGGTTATGCCACCGTTAACTGCCGCTTTCCCTCTTGTCATGTCCTCGAACGCCTCTTCAAGTTAATTTGTGTTATTGGTAGGCAGTCGAGAGCTACGTTTTTGCTGTAGGTTGTTTCTCCTGGTTTAACGTCGCTGGCACATGTATTGGAGTAGAATCGTTCTGTGCTTTGATTATCTTTTCCATGTTATGTGTAATATTAGCCGGCGGATATTTTAGTGCATACACGCAGTATTTACCTATAACTAGCCTCTTACGATATGCTCCTAAGGTTCTCCTTTTTCCAGTTTTTCTCCGATCATTCCCTTGTACGAACAAATGTCGTAAATTTTGTTTCTGTTTACTATATCGACAGCTCTGCTAACTAAATCAGAACCACTGTGCTCCACATTTTGATGGTCTTACGTTTCGCAAGTAATTCGTTTTTTTGGGGTTATTTTCTTGCTTCCTACAAGCTACTTGTCCCACATCTGTAGCAGATCCTGTGATTTTAGTTGTTTGGTTGTCATTTAGCCTGTCTATACCATCCTCGTCTTCTTATATTAAAAGTGCAAGTTTGTTGAGAGGGGTTATTTTAAAATTCTGCGCCCTTACTCTGACTACTCCATGTCGGGTTTCTTACTTTTTACTCGCCTCGTAACTTCTTTTTTTCAGATTCAGACTTAATTGCGTGTAACAATCGTACGATGGCTGCTTGGAATATCGATTACTACGCCCACGTTGTGCAGAATGCCAGGGTTGTCATCTAAACGGAAGTCAATTTCGTTTTTTGTATTACCGTTGGAACATTTCTTTGCCAATTTTCTCTTTTTTCGTTTGCAGAAAAATGTGTTTATGACTTTTAGATTGTTTCTCTCCGCACATCCGGTCAAGTATATCTCCCATACTGTTGCGATTGCCTAATACAGTTTCTCACAGATCGTTCTCCCATTCTGTTCTCACCACTTTTGCGTTAAAGTCTCCCACCACAGTCTTGAACTGCGTTATTTTCTAAATTGCTGATTCGATGTCCTCCTATAAACTGCATACGGCATCATCGTCGTAGCTAGCCCTTGGCGCAGATGCTTTCACTATCTCCAGCCTGTATCGCTTTTATCGCTTGATTACTACAGCAACTGTTTCCTTTGAATTTCTCAAAAGAATTCATCCATGTTCCCTGGTAAATCCCATTGGATTGGGAATTACACCTCGTGATCTCTCTTTTCTTGATGTCTTCGGTAGGAACAAATATGTCTGGTAGTCAGTTCTATGATGCCTTCTCGTTTTCTGTTACCTTCGCTTAAGCCTGTGATATACCAATTGATATTCGAGAGCCCCTTAAAAAGTACGCTAAACTTAACACGCGAAACAAGGATAGTGTGTAAAGTGTGGCAGGTTCAAGTTCCAAAGGCGGCCTCTGGAACCCGTAACATCCTGCACCCTTTGCTGTATCGAAGGCCTGACCTCCGCCATGTTGACGTGCAATACAGCTAATGGGGACTGAGCGCTGAGATCTTAATTAGTACGTCACAGAGCCTTCGCTGTTGAGGTAGCGCTGTTTGTGTCTCTACGAGCCGTCCTAGCGTGGCTGCTCCCATCTAGTTAGGCGGCGTAGTTATCCGGGGTGATGTTTACTTGAGAAGCAGGCAGCACTCCATACTTGCATGGGTTGTGCTTGCGCAACGCTGAGTCCTGACGTCCAGTGAACACTATTTTGGGTTTCTTCTGCCTCTTCCTTTTTCTGAGGCGCTGCCTTCACTGCCAGTGGTGATCATACCCGTAATGGCGGGACTTGAAGAAGTGCTGCACGGTTGGTATGGGTCAGTAACCAGGTAACCTTGGCAAGGCCCGGTTGCCAAGGTATCTTTTTTAGGAACCGCTCCAGCGGCTAGATATCAAGGACCACATTTTCTGGTACAAGGTACAAAAGCGAACCCATCCTTCGTCACTCGATAAAGTGAACAAGTTGTGTGGTGGGTGAGACGCCTTCCTTTGAACCCAGACTTAATAGGTTGGATTATGAACACCATCATGTTTCTTTCTGACAGCGAAGCTTTTCTTGGTCGAGGCGTTCATTGGACTCTATGTGGTGTAGCGAACGGCGCGCCAAGGCCCTGCCCGTGGATGCGATGATGACGAAGGTGGGAGCTCCTTACGTAATGCAAGCCCAAGCGCACGCCTGGACGATCCTGAGCAGTCGTAACGAGGCGCACGCTCACGTGCGCTCAAGATGGGTAAATAAATTAGAGATGAAACACTGTTGTGGCCCCTTGGCTATGCCACCGTCTGGACGTGAATTTGGGACGTGGATCAAACTCGCTTCTTCTGACCACGCCATGTAGGACCCTTGGAGACTGCCAGACTCTGAGGGCCAATTACAACCTGGCGGTGACAACGAAGCAACACCACGTGGCCATGACGGTACTCCACCAACCCCGCTACCCCCACGGTCATGCAGAGTTCTGTGCTATCCCAGGTTTGGATTCCAATCTCGCGAACACGGTTCACGCATGTGGAAGCGCGCTTTGATTTGCATCGCAACTTTAACCAGGAGACGAAACACCGCAGAGTCGTTACCTCTTTGCCAGGCAGCATCGCGGACAAGCTTGCCGACATATTCGATGCCCTAAATCCTATAGCATCATACCACTACCTCAATGCCGCGATCATCTAGCGCGAGTCCTACACGGAGCGCAGCAATGTGCCTCAGCTTCTAAACACATAAGAGTACGATGACAGGTGACTTTGCCGGCTCCTATGTCACGTGCGGCAGCTATTGCGAATTGATTTCAGTACTTAACAATCCACTCCTAGTACTCGTCTTTCAAAGCCTCCCGCAGAACATGGTTTTGTTGGCTGCATCTGCTGATGGCATGCCACTTGACCAGCTGGCCTAGCTGGCCGGTAGTAAGCCCTACACTTGAAGTGACAACTACAGGCTCAGTCGACGGGAGAGGCGGATTGATAAATTGCGCTTATCGGCTGGCATCATTCGCACACCTCTCTCTCCAACGCAGACGTGCATCCCGTGTCTGCCAGTACTCCCGGTCGTCGACCCGTTCTCAGAATTGCTCTCTCATCACTCTCAGAGGGCGCAGCCCTTCGGGCTTGTGTTATCATGTAGTTCCGGTGGTGCTGACCGCAAGTGCATTTATCCCTGCTCACGAGGGGAAACTAGAAGCCTGGAGACTGGCGGCGCCAAGTGAAGACTGTCACGCTGTGAGCCTCGACTTCTACGTCACAGACAAGGTCACTGGCCACTTCTTTTTCGTCGATGCTTCTAGCCGAGTTCGGCGCCCTACCGGCCTTTTCGTTAGCCCGACGACCCCGAAGAATGACCTCCTCGTTAATCGCCATTAAGAATTCGTGAACCAACACCTGCGCCAGCAGTCCCTCACAGTAAATTTCGGGCTACGTCTGACCTTCCGATGGCTTTTCACAAGTTCTGACATGAATCAGCGCAATCTGCGTGACGCTTTTCTGGCTTCATAAAACATTGCCGCGGACATGCCCTCTCAACCCCTCGTGGACATGAAAAGGACCCTTTCAGTGCATGCCGTTTTCTTTTCTGCCACGGCGAGAGGACCACGCACAATTCTGGCATCTCGAACCTTTTAGAAGATTCTCGCCTATTTTTCGGCAATCATCAGACCCCACGCCGAACGGTCCCCAGTGAACCACACCATCACCCACCACATCGTCACCAAATACTACTTGCCTTTACTCGACCGCTTTGTGTCGTCGGATCGCGTTACGGCATTGCACTAAAATGATTCAACCACTTGGTATACGGGTTATCGTCTGTCCATGCTCTAGCAACCGCTCGTCAGGCCTTCACATAGTACCCAAGAAGGACCCTGGGGACTGGAGGCTATGCGGTGACTAGCTTGACCTTACCCCGACCACCACTCGGGGCCTGTACCAACTCTCGAATTTCAAAAACCTTTACGTCAAAATCCGGCAAGGTGCACAATATAAATCAAGGTGCACATGTTCAAAGCCTATAACCAGATACCTGTGGAGCCAGCAGGCATTCCGAATACCGCCATAATTATCTCATTTTGTCTCTTCAGGTAAGTCCGCATACACTTCCGTTTGCATACTTCTGCCCAGACGTTTCAACGTGCCATGCATGAGGTCGACCGTGGTTTCTTTTTAGGGGCGAAGTTCCTTAGGGCGTGGGTCTGTCCATCCTCGAGGTATGTATGTAGCCACCTCTAGTTTAGTTCTTGGATTGTTTACTAGATGGCGTCGCTACCTCTAGTTTGGTTCTTGGATTGTTTACTAGATGGCGGGGAGCGTTGTAATAAAATTCTTTCGCTGCTGGCGCGCGCTTGGAGTCGCCCGATGGATAAGGCTGCAGATGTGCGAGCCCACGAGGCAGACGCGCTCCGTGAAGCTGCGCGACGCCGCCGCCAAGATCCTGCCGTACGAAAGCGGGAGGCCGAAGCGTGTCGTCTGGCTGCGCGACGACGCCGCCAAGATCCCAGCGTTCGAGAACGAGAGGCCCAAGCGTCACGGCAACGGCGCGAGGACCCTGCCATACGCGAAGCGGCACGGCTGCGGCGCGAAGAGGATCTCCAAAACGTCAGAGAACGGGAAGCGGCGAGAAAGCGCGCGTATCGGCAGGCAGACCCCGATGCAGTAAGAGCTCGTGAGGCGTCTGCAAAACGCATCAGACGAGCTCAGCCCCAAGGTGCCGACGCGCGGTTTAAGCGAGACTTTCTAGACGTTACGTTCGGACACAGATGTAGTGGGCGAACTTTCACTGAAGAGTCACGGTTTTACCGATGATTTTCCCTCAGGAGCTTCGCCCACTCATCATCATTCACCCCGTGGATATGCTGTGAAATTTTTCTCTTGGCGTACCCCGACGACCTCTTGATTGGTGGATCATCGCTATAAGAGCGCGAAGTGTACTGCGAGCCCTTTTCACTCAGCTTGACGAATAAGGGTTCGTAATAAACACCCAACAAGTGCGTCTCCGGCGTGCACTCCATCGAGTTCGTGGGCCACGTGGTCACTCCAGAGGGCTAAGACACCTCGATTCGAAGGCGAAGGCCATCAATGACTTCCGGCACAACACCCCAGTAATGAAGCAGCGAGAATTCGTGGGCTTCCTGGACTTCTAGTGAATATTTGTACCCTAGGTTGCGGAACCTTTACAGCATCTAACTCACCTGGCCACTTATACAGGATGCGTAAAGGACTTCGAGTAGAGCTAGTGAGCAGCGTCCGTTTTTCGGCCACATAGCCCTCTGCGATGCTGCGAGACTTTACACTTATTGCTGACGTGCAACACCGCCCTGTCACCGGCGCTGTTGTTGTCGCCGGTTAGCAACCACTTCGTTTATATTTTCGGAAGCTGAAAAGGCTGAAACAAGGTACAGCACCTTCGTATGCGAGCTACTAGCTGTCTCCCTTGCGCTCAAGTTTTTCCGCCATATCTTGGAAGGCGGGCACATCTACATCATTACGGCACACAAGCTCGTACTCTTCCCGTGAGAACCGGAACCTCCCCTGGAAATTTCCTGTCGAGCTTCTCTATGTCAGCGGACCGCCTAGGCATCGAAACCGTTTTGTACTCACTCCAACCAATTTCTATGAAAGAGCTTTCGTCTGCACAGCAAAATCGCAAGCAGCTGCAGCTACTCCGTGCTACGGGCTCATACTGACTTTCATAGATGTTCTGTTGCCCTTTTTTAAAAGCGCCCTCTCCCGTCACGCATCAACCCCGCATCTCCCCGCCTAAAAGTCCACCGATGTTTTGTCGAGCCGTTTTCGACTCCCAGCACGGCAAAAGTCACCGCGGCATCCGAACAAGTCAAAACCTGGTCAAAACCATTGCTTCTGGCCATCCAGTAATGCCGTGGTCCGCGTGTAGGCACGCACATGCCCCTAAGTGCGAACGTGTATATGTAACCAGGCATACTGTTACTCGTGCATCGAAATTCCCTCCACGGGATCCCCGTTTAGCCCACGTGCACATTGACCTGGTCAGCCACCTGCCCCTGAAACAAGGTGTCCACTAGTCCGTGACGTGCGTCAACGTCTTCCCGCGCTGGCTAAAGGCAATTTTGTTGCCGCACATAATATCGGTACTAGTCGCTACAGCATTTGATCGCGGTTGGATGTCCCGCTTCTGCTGCCGTGCTACCACTACCACGAATCGCTGGCATCAGTTCTAATACGGGCTGTTCAAAGCTCTCGCTCCCATTTTAGGAGCGCGGCGCATCAACACCACCTCCTACCTATCCATGCAACAACGAGATGGTTGAATGCTTGCACCAACTGAATGCACCTCTAACCACGTACGAGCCAATGGAACATTGGTCCGACCTCCTTCCACTCATCTTACTCGGCCTACGCTCAGCTTTCAAGACGGACCCTTATTTCATATCAGCTCAATTGGTGTTCGGCTGCGCTTATTGTGTCTCGGGGGAGTTCATGAAACCTGGCGCCTGCCGATGGACATTCCGATCCCGGTGATTACATGGCCGGTCTTCGGCGCATGTTCGAACACATCCGGCACGTGCTCCTTCGAGAGCGCAACAACCACTCCGTCTTCGGCAGCCAGTACCTTTCGCCTTGCACTCAAGTGTTCGAGAGCCGTGGTCCTCTCAGTCCAGCCTACGACGTCCAATACCGTGTCATCGTGTGTCGCCCCAAGACGTTCACCATCAATATTTGCTGCCGCCAAAACGTCGTCATCGCCGACCGAGTTAATCCCGCTTATGTCAGCTCCCTCCCACCCAGCCAGGCTTTCGCCATCTCAACAACCCTGCCCCAGTATTTTCAAGCTGAACCCGCCGAAACGGCCCCGTAGGCAACACAACGGCCTCCGGCTCTAAGGGAGCGAGCCCTGTGGCGAACGGTGTGCCAAGCGCCCGCGAAGGCGAGATGACCACGACGAAGGCGGGAGCTCCACAGATGGCGCAAGCCCACGCGCACGATTTGACAACGCCAGGCACTACCAGCGAGGTGCATTCTTGCCTGCGCTCAAGATGGCTAAATAAATGAGTTCAAGCCCAAACTACGCAGCGGTAGCTTGTTTCTGCGCCAGCGGCGATAGAAAACGTGGTCGCAGCGATGTGGAAAGAGCATAGGCTGGCGTAACGAGCCCTTAAGTGGCTGGATCACTGCTTCTGACTTGGTTGGGTCCACTCATGGTTGAGAGAAAAAGAGACACAGACACGAACGGGTATCAACAGATATAAATAAATTTAATTATTCGATTTCTAAACGATGCCGGCTCCCTCACCTGTCCCGAGGATGGGGTAGTGCCCTTACACATCCCGACGCTTCATAATGTAGGAGCGTGTCTGTTGGGCGGCTGGTGCCGTGCCATGGAGGCGAAATCCTTCGATATCACGCAGAGGACAACGGGAGGCGCACGATCACCGCTGTACGGGGGCTCCACCTCTCTATCCGGGGAGCGCGTACTCCGCCAGGTAGAGGAGGTGATCCAGGAGTGCCGGTGTGGGCCCGATGATTCGTGGTGGTGGAAGATGCAGGGGGTGGCATTCTTCTCTATCTTGTTCTCGGGCCGAAATGCTGCAGCGCGCTATAAGACATTGGGTATAAGTAAGGCAAGACATCCACACATCAGGAATAATTGCAATGTTCTTTTATTGAATATACCACACCGCTTGATTTTTGCGAAAGCAAATGAGACATTAGCTTTTGAAAAAGCAAACAGCTCATGCACAAACTGGAAGTGTTCCACTTTCAAAAGTGACAAACTGTTTCAGTAGATGACGGCAGTTGTAGAACGCACTGTAAAAGTTGGTGCGAATGGGAATCGATCTGCTGGTTTTGAGAAGTTTTATTAGTCTTAGCCTTATGATTAGGAAACACCAGGCAGCTTTTCGAGAGGTAAACACTTTGATGCTGTGCTTCGTTTTGCTTCGCACTCAGCTTCTCAGCTTTCAAGCGTACAGCAAATTGGGGGCAAGGCTGCTGCAGGAATCAATACACATCAACAGAATACTGAATGTGTGAAGCGGCGATGGCTTTCCCATACGGCTGTAAACAGAAGGTGCGCGATGCTCCCGTGTCTCTAACGGCACTTTTATTTTTTGCTTACTAAACAGCAGGTTAGTAATCGTTGTGAGGAAACAAATTATCCCGATTCAGTCAGTAGGAGCACTTAAAGATGACTTAAAAGACCGATTACCTACGTACGTGAGAATATTTCCTTGAAGAGACCATGTTCAGACTTCGACTAAAATAACCCAGACAGATTTCATGGCGCTAAGTTTGCGTTGACAACTTGTCCTGATTGTTTGGTACACCAGAAGAGCAGTGCGTCAATTTACAGTCCGTACATTTGAGCCCACTAAAACGTATTAAGTGAATTTTCGCCTCCAGGTAGCCATTTCTGCTACCCAACTTCCATACCGCCACCGATTTTCGTGTTTTTTGTGGATATAAGGTCATATGCTATTTGCTAAACAGGTGGCGCAGCTTTTATAAAGACCTACGGTGGAATGTGATCCTAGTAATCGTTCGCTGGATTTTTTCTCCCCGTCTTCAATTCAGCGCTGCCCCTCCGGCCATCCCCGTTTTCTATTAACAAGACAGGCACGCCAACGCAGTGTGTATATACAATCCTCTCGAATATTCCTATGGAATAGTTACAGCACACCCTATTCATTTCAACATATCCGAATGTTTTACATTCTTCTCCTTTCAGGCAAACAAAATGCAGGTGATGACCCCCTGATAAAACCAGGCAATTTTAACCTGCCAAGTGTAGGACATACGTTCATAGTGGCAGCAGAATCGCCTGCGGAAGTCAGGTAAAGTGATCACTACCATTCATTTACTGAATGAGCCAAGTTTTAATTTATTTGTGAATACTGTTAGCCTTTCAGCTGTTACAGGGGTGGGACATACTAAGAATGTCAACACATCAATCTTGGGATGTTACATAGCATGCATTGGAAACATGGACATTGAGGCCAAAGGAAAAACAGTGCAGTCGTAGTAAGCATACAAAAAAATATCAAGAAATAAAAAAAGTAGACAATGCTTAGAGAAAAGAATCTTTGAGCCCTTCCTCAAATTTTTACAGTGAATCACAATGCGTAGGGGTAATGGTAAAGCATTCCACTGAAGAATTGTTTTTGGAAAAAACGAATTCGCATATACATTGTAGAACGATAACCAATAATGTTAGTCACCCCGGGCTGTTTGTTTTATACAAACTGCGTTCGTCGTCAGTGTGAGAATGGTTACCACCTAATAATAGGTATCAATATTAAAATTATTTCCAAGTCTTGATTGTATTGTTTTTTTTATTATGTTGACAAGCTTGGATGACAGAGGTCGCGGCGGCTCGATTTCTTTTGAAAATATTAGGTACTTCGTGTGTTTCTTCGCCACCGGACATCACGCGCCAGTGACAATATAAAGAACAAAAACATGTGTAGTAAAGTATTAGCAGCAAATGCCAAGTATTGATGCACCCCCGTCGGAATACCCCATAATTCCTCATCACGCCAGAACGCCAAATCTTTTAATGTAGAGTTATATATTTTGGAGGATGAGTCTCTCGTCCTGCCAGTACTTTATACGTCATGTTACGCGACGCCATGATGAACACAACAGGAACCATGGTAGATGAGAATATAGATTTAATAGGTGTCATTCCTTTCGTCAGGATGACGGTTCCGTCACACTATGTTTGGCATCATCTTCGCACACGAATAAACATGGTGTAACTATATTCAAACTATTATTCTTTTTGTGCCAATATACTACATTACGTATCGCTTTAAGTAATCTCTCTCGAGTACTAGTAACGTATAAAATTTAGAATGGTGAGAACACTCTTTAGGCTCTAAAATAGATGGAGGTTGAAGGCTTCATGGGAAGGCAAATAAACAGTGCGACTGTAACGACAGCGGCTGCAGATATATACTAACACTAATTTTTATTGACGCAACGCAGAACACAAGATAGTCCAAACGCTTCCAATAGGATGCGGCATGTATTTGTGAAGAATGACAGTTTTGACATTGTCTCTTGTTACAGTGAGTCTAAGTTATGTGTTACCGTAGGACAATGTGGTAGTAACTACTCTCTGTTTACTTGTGGGAACCATGTAAGTTATGCTGACAAAAGGACGGTATAGACAATGCCACCTTTTGCGTGAAAACACGCACGTTGTCGCGTATGGTATTATGAGTTTCGAAACAAGTATTACAAAGTTTTCGACGCTTGGCTAAAATTCGCGGCCACCGTCTTTGAACCCGCCTTTTTGGCAGCTGCAGTGGAGAGATATTGAAAAAATTCTCAACGCCACTTCCACGAATAGCTACGCATATACAGCTGCTATAACAGAGAAAGTAATAATTTTTCACACATTGTATTTTTTGTTAAGATTATTATATTGAAACTCAAACTGAACTGAACTACAGGGGCTTTCCGTAAAATTTGTCTTTTGGAAACCAATTTTCCGCCCTTATGAAGCAATTGGACGTAAATTACTTTATAAAACTCGGACCTTTTACCGAGAGCATCAGTTCTTTTGGCTCTTTTGGGTCAGCCGAGATATTCCACTTTACTTCTTCTTACCAATGCAATTCGGAACGCAAGATATCATTCGTGTATTTTTACTGCACTCCAAAATGTCTGCAATGATAATGTCGGCAGGGTAGGTGCAGGATCTTTTGAGGTTTCTAGAGTTTGAAAGTGTGTGAACCTCGCTGATGTTTTTATATGGCTCTTATGACCCTTTCGTACATCAGCTTAGTATACAGCAACGCTGTTTGTTCGTTCCTCCTCAAAGCGGGTGGTCCACCTGGAAAGGCGCAGTGAACAGGAAACTCTTGCATGCCTAAAGCTTTCCAGCACCTAGGCAGCCTTGGCAAAACCCTCAAGTTTGTGAGTGCGTATTATTGAATGAGGAATAATTGAACGAGGGCAATTACCTTTTCAATACGCTTAGAGTTCCATAGTTATTGCTGTCGCTTGCCTGCACATCATTATCGGGATAGGTTTACTGTTAATGAACACTAGTAAAGAGTTTGGGTTAAGTGCTTGTGGAATCGAGCCTGCCGTTTAGATCACGCAGCTCAGTAGAGGCACGTGTTTGCTGTGTGTGTACAGGGCGACTGGAGGTGTTTAAACAAAATGGGTGAGGTGTTTCTGAATGAGAGTGAGAAATATATGTAGCGGTTGGCGCCGAAATTCGATTAATTTAGGCACTTGTCGCTGTGTATGGTTTTTCCGGAACACGGTTTTTCAACAGACAATGAAGGATCTCTGCGATTTTATTGAAGTGCAGTGAGCGGCAACAAGCAGATTTGGGGCCGCCCGAGAAGCTTGTTGTCTGTAATAAATGACCGCAATGCTTTTTACCTTGTCCCTACATACAATAACCACGCCGAATATTTACCACTCATATGCAAAAGCTATCCCCCACGCAGTTAATCATGAGCACGCCACGTTAGCATTGATTTGAGTTATATGGATGATTGCAGCATAAATTTAGGTTCGCTGGCCTCACTTATTTATGGAAAGTTTGATAATCTGTGCTCAACTAATGCAAAATACGCTCCAACCCCAAGTGCAATCGTCGCCTGGGTGACCAGGCGTGCAGCGTCTTACCCGATGTTTTATAGCTTGCGGTCGCAGGCTGTGACGACAGTGAGGAACTAAAATGTGGTAAAACATGTACATACAAATACAGTCCCGCAAAGGTTAGGTTTCTAGACGGAAGCGAGAATAGGAACGGAAGATTCATTGCGATGCTGTAGTTCGTTAAGCTCAGTTGGCGTAATGCTGACTCATTAATTTATGCTTGCAGGCCATTCAGTTGAGATAAATTGAAACGCACGAGTTGTTCGGAATCAGCCATCCAAGTGCTGTCCCCACTGTTGGGAATAAAGCCATCGGGACGCTGTCACCGCTGTTTGGACTGGGTCATCTATACCGCGGCGGACACTGATGGGACTGGCCATCCCAGCGCAGTCACTGGTGTAGCCAAGTTGCCTTGCTCCGTCCGCTTTCGGCGTGGTGCGAAGCAGAGTGATAAAGTTGTCGACCTGACGAAAAGTTGAAGCAACATTTATATACAGTAGTTACAAGGGTAACAAAGGCGTTAAATGGATCGCGCAAATACGACAGCCACTCTCCACTCGGTGTCTCCGAAGAGGTTCGCCTTCTCTGTCGCTTCTGAGCGGGTTTCATACCCCTGGGAAATGGTTTCAGCCGCGAGAAGTTTGAATCGCTTGAATCAGGACTCCCGGTGGCCGAAGTTTGAAATCCGAAGAATGGAGGCGCAGCGTATGCGTTAGGCTTTCGCCACGACGGGGAAATGGAGGGCGACACAGCGGCACCCGCTCCAGTCATGTCGCTGCGGGTCTACCACCGTTCGTTTGTCCGATTCATGATTCGGTCCAGCCGCCACGACAGGAAAAGGAGAGGCGACTCTGCGGTGATCCTAGTTTGGACCAGTCGGCCGCGGGCTTTTGGTCGAAGCGCGAATCGGCTCCGCTGTCGGCGCGTCGCCCTGTGCAGCGAATTTGCGCTGGGTGCTCGGGCATCAAAGCACCTCCGCGGCCAGTGAATGCGCCAGGCAGATAAGCTGCCTCCACGTGGCTCGGAGGCCGGGCGCGCTCGTTTCGCAGGTTCAACCAGGTTCACGTCCGGTGCTCTAGGAAAAGGGCGGCTCCACGCTCCTTTCCACGAACAGGCACCACCTTCCATGTCCGGATCACAGGTGCATCGCCGCGCTTCCCAGGTGTCTCGACCAGCTTCACCCGGCTATTCCGGTCTCGTTTCTCAGCACCGGTCGCTCATCTTTCTGCTGATTGAAGAGAACCGACCGACAACAGGCAACCCCCAGCGCACGCAAGCACCCTAGGTCCTTTTTCAGAACACCACACTCCGAACAACGTGATAAACTCTCTTAGCTAATAGTCTATCAACAATTTGCACCATCTAGACCAACAGACCCATACAGGACATAAGAATTAAAATAAATACTCAAACTATGTGTCAAGGATAACACACCACATGGAATGATCACAACTATGGTTGATGGCTTGAAATCACGCGCTGCGGATATACTCAAGTGAGGCAGCTAATGGGGGCAATTTTTTCGCCCCCATATACCTACTAGGCTAAATACTGTTTACGAAAAGACGGAAGACAAGTCACAGGAAGGACGAAGACAGCATTTCTTAAAACGCACGGCTTAGTGCGTCCGCGTTAGCGTTCTACATCCCTTTCTTACAGTGAACGACAAGACCCTGCTGCTGGAGTGTCATACTCCACCATAGCAAACCACCGCTTTTGGACGATATGTTATTTAGCCAGGTTAGCTTGCAATGATGAGTTTCTACAACAAACTGAGAACCGGTTACATAACACGCCAACTTCTGCACTGGCCACCCGAAACAGCGACATTCCTTTTCGGATATATTGTATGCCTCTTCCATGCAGGTTTCCTTGCGGCTTAAGTACAAAACAGGGTCGTTCCCGCTCTTTCGCACCTTCTCGGCGTAGTACAGCTCCCATGCCACGATCACTCCTATCGCACTGAATGGCGAAACCCTTTTTAAAAGTCGGGGGGCACTAGAACTGGCTCCTCGCTCAGGGCTTGTGTCAGCGCTTGAACCACGTCCTCCTCCTTTGTGTCTCATTCCAACTTTACTGGCTGAGTCTTTATAAGTGCGTCAGTCAAGATACACAGCAAGTGTGTAGTAATCTTTTGCACAGGGCTGATAATATCTACCGAAAGCCAAAAAGTCCCTGTCTCGGACTTCGTGGTTGATCGGCGAGAGTTCACGACAACGGCTACTTTGACTTCCGACAGTCTGCGTCAGCCGCGCTACCACCACATGTGCTAGGTACGTCGCTTAGGTGCATCCTATGGGGCACTTCGACGGCTTGACTGTCGATCCTGCTTCATTGATCCTACTAAGAATGACTCGTAAGTGCTCTACATATTCCTCACATGTGCTAGAAAAGATGGCGACATCGTAAAAGTAGGCGAACGCGTACTCAGACAGGCCTCGTAACACGCTATCCATAAGTTTTGAGAAGCAATACAACGCGTTTGTGAGTTCGAAGCTCAACATGATGGGACAAATGTTCCAAACGGGGAAAGAACCCAGCGTTCGAACTTCCTGTTCGCCCCGGCTGGTATCGTCATTTCAAACGCGTTCTCTTTTTTCTGTCATATACAAGCTTCGCAGGGCTGACGCCCGTATTCTCGTGTTGAGCAGACTTGAAAACGAACATATCGGCAGGCACGCATGCCTCTCATTTGCGTTTCGGCCCAATGCCGAAGACTTTCAACTTCCGCTTTCGCAGTGAGTGCGTTCACTCCACTGTGTTGGAATGCGGGTGAAAGTTAGAACTGTGCCCTACCTTGATTGCCCTACCTCGCGCGGTGGAGCCAGCTGGGTTTTGCCGCCGATGGGGATGACGTAACCCGCTTCGGCCATTCGATACTCGACTAAGTTATAGCCAGAGCTTTTGGTAGGCTCGCCGCTCGGGCTTCGTTTCTCGCTCGTCTTTCGCGTCCTGCTCGCCCGCTCTGCCATCTGTCGTCAGAGTTACAGCTCGCACCCGAAGGAACCCCTCCTTTTTCAGAGGGCTTGTGCAGCGTCGTCTGGCTAGCCTCACTGTTCTTACTCTCCCGGGAAGCCTCGTTATCTCGCGCACAGTGCGCGCTCAGGTTAGGAGCAGTGTCCGAAGCCTCCATTGATTTTTGTATTCTGCCGAGATCGCTGCATTCGTGGCCGGGCCATGAACGCGATCAATGGACTCGTCCCACCCTCTCTCTAGGAAGTCTCATCTTGTCTCATCTAGGAAGCCTAATCCTCGTAGGTACTCTTTTGCTGCTCCTATATTGCGGTACTTTCCCTGTTAGCGTCATTCCCTACGAGCTCACAGGATTTTTCTCTCGACAGCGCTTCGACGTTGAACTCGGTTTCGCGCAACAGCTGATGGGAGACCTGTGACAATGTACTGTTCCTTTCGCACGCTCAGCCAGCATTCATTTCCCCACCGAAGGGTTTCATATTATCCCCGTCAGCCGCTGGAGTCGCGAATAGGCTCCTACGACAGTTTTCCGCCGTCTCACAGTTCGGGCTAAGCTGCTCAACCTCCTTTCATGTGTAGCTGTTTGGGGAAGAGCAAAGTCTCTACGAGAGCTTCCCCGCTTGCGGTCTCGTGAGTGTCATGCACTGGTCAGAAGTCGCGGCCTGTTTGTGCTTTTCGAAATCTTCCTTTCGGCGCACCACCTCTGCCTCTTCGCCCTTCTCTCTTTTTTGGCTCCTTTCTCTGTCCAAGATACTCTTGCGGTCGCTTCGCATTTGTCCTCGCACGCACCGTCTTCAAGCCCTGACCTCTCAACAACGAACGGCGCAGTGTGTAAAGAAATCTCGCAGCAGTCGCCTGAACTGTTCCAAAAGTCATGCTGGACACCGTTGAGAACTGCCGGAGGTTCAACTCTAGCCTCATCAACTCAAGCCGTACTTGCCTTTCGGCTCGCTCTCTCCGTTCCTGTATTTCGGCTTTCTCCCACCGTTTTGGCATTGCGGCTTCCTGCCTCCCTTTCTGCCATTCCGCCTCTTCACGGTACCGGGGGTCTCTATCCTCGGGGTCATCGCGCACACCGTCATGCACTTTTTAGTCTCCTCGCACTCACGGGTTTATTCTTTTTGGCTTCCTCACGCTCACATCACTCCTTCATTCCAGCTCTGGCCTCATCGACTTCCACTGCCGCTACGTTCTTCTTCTGCATGATCTCAAAAATCGTACGTTTCCGTTTTGCGAGGCCGAAGTCAAGACCTAGCTCCTAGCAAATTTCGATAATTTCCTTCAGTTTAAGGTCCTACATCGGTTGCACTACCCCTGGTTGGTTGCTCACGTCAAAATTCTCTTGCCGTCCTGCACTCTCGAACTACTAGTAAGGCACGCGCAAGTAATTTCCTAGGGTGTTTCAACGGACACCCTAGTTTCAACACGCATTCTCTAGGCTTAAAACACTAAAAGCTTTACACAGTGACTAAAACAGCCTTTCTCTAACGACGATAACCTGTGCCAGAGAAGTCTTGGGAACTCAGAGCGAATATCGAGCCTTTACCCCACTAAGTAGAAGCCATTGCCGGTGGATCCTGAGCTCCCATCCACTGTTGGTACTAGGCCTTCCCACCGCTTCATCGGCTGCTAGGAATCAGCCATCCCAGCGTAGTCACCCCTTTTGGGAATCTTGCGTCAAGACGCTGTCACCACTGCTGGTACTGGGTAATCTCACCGGAGCCACCACTGGTGCGACTGGCCCTCCTAGCGCTGTCACGACTGTAGCAAAGTTGCCTTGCTCGTCCGCTATCGACGCGGCAGAGAGCAGAGCTATGAAGCTATGAAATTCTCAAGACGACGAAAAGTTAAAAGAACATTTATATACGGCATGTACAAGGGTAACAGAGACGCTCCATGGCCAGCAGCTCCGGGAGGAACCTATGTACTCGGTTCCTCCCAAACGTTCCGCACTCCATGCAGCTTACGCGCGGGTTTTACACCTCCGGGAGTCCATTGCAGCCGCGAGAAGTTTGACGCTCTCCAATCAGGACTGTCGATGACCAACGTGTGAAATCCGACGAATGGAGGCGAAGCGGTTGCGTCAGCCTTTCTACCACGACGGTGAAAAGGAGGGCGACACTGCGGCACCCTCTCGAGGCATCTTGCTGCGCGTCTGCCCCCGGCCGTTCGCCCGATGCATGATTCGGTCGAGCCGCCACGACGGGAAAAGGAGAGGCGAATGGGCGCCGCTAGAAGTGTGGGCCTTTCGGCGGCGGGTAGTTGGGTCGAGGCGGGAATCGGCCCCGCTGCCGGCGCGTCGCAGCGACCTAACGGTTCCAGATTACCCTTGACGACTGTACTGTCAAACCGGTTTAGTGTACTCATGGGATTGCCAGTTTTATACATGAGCCACTTCCAGAACTGCATGCATTCTTTTCAAAGGCTTCTTTATGTCTCAGACAGCACTGAATCACAAGAACCTATTTATTCCACAGCCTCAGAGTCATTCCTAAGGTGTTTCATCTTGAAAAATAAACCATATGGTGCTTCCCTTTCAAAGCATTATCGCGCACCGAGCGGTGATTGAATTTCTTTACCAAGGGTCCTGCGCTTCCTCAGCTGGAACACATTTACATATTTTATAGTCGAGGACGCTTTGTTAGACTTGTTCCAGTAAACCCAAGCAATCATCATCATAAGGCTCGATACTTCCCGAATGGAGTAATTTTGTCATATTTGTTTAAATGTCGCAAGCAAACGTACTTTGTGGTAAGAGCCGATGCGCAATCATCGGAAGCTCCTTTTATACTGCCGTACGCTATCACAAAATATGGAATATAAAAAGCGCAAATTCTTACAAATTTTTTCAATTTCACATACATATATTGTGACACAATCTGACCACGCTCACAGGGATTTTCAATGTGTTACAGAAACTTTCTCATAATCAGCACCCTAGCATGAGTGCTGGCGCCCATGGCCGCCGTATCACCACTACTTATACACATTCATCATCACCATTTCGAAGCTTCGTTCATCTGAGTGCCCCAATAAACCGGTAATGCCTTCCACCGTCTCTGAAGTGGTGAATGGTGCGTATCGATCCGACAGTATACCTCTGCAGTGTCATTATTGGACTTCCGCTCGGCCCGCCGTCTGACTCAGGAGACGATGCCCATTACGGTCGATCCAGCTAGCGCCACGGCTATGCCTCCCCCGCAGTTCTTTGTCGCGACCCGCCAGCAAAATCCTCCCGAGTTCGCATGCCTTCGTGAGAATCACATGTAGCAGAGTAGTTGAACAACTACAATAGAATCACCGCATATAACGGGTGGGACTACAAGTTGAACGACCGATTGCGCGGCTTTTCCTTTACCGAGGTCTCAAAGGCGTGTTAGCTCATTCATGCATAACGCGTACTTGATTGGAGGACCTTCACAACCGAGATCCGCATAATTTTTGTGACATCAGCAGCTCCCTCGGAAGGCGTGAAAAAGAAACTTGACACATGCGTACAATATCTGTGCGAAAACTACATGTCTTACATCAAAGATATTCTTGCACAATGCCTGAAGGTGAATAAGAATGTGTTGGAGTCTGATAGAGTACGCCATATACTGAAAGGTAGTAACCGGTCCGCTTGTACTGCGCCCGCCTTCACAAACCCAATACTGTCTCGGATGTCACCATAAATGCCAACGTCTAGACAATCTACAGTCGATCCCAATTCAGCAGGATACGTCGGCCTCGCGATCAGGTGACGGAGCCCTACGAATGCTCATAATGGAGCTATTACAAGAGGAGATTGACGGCCGTGCCCCTACGTGAGCTTATGCAACTGATCGCCACTCAGCGGGCACCAATCTTTGAGAGATAATTAAAGAGGAGCTTCCGTGTGTGCCTGGTGGGGCTGTGCCTGATCTTGCCGCCCCTTATTCGGCACCATTCTATTGTGAAGTCGCTGGGATGCCGCCTTTGCCTATCGCGCCAGTTACCGCACAGCGTCTGCCCGGATATGTGGCAACGAGCTTTGCTACCGCGCGTGGGGATCCTGAAGCCCTGAGCACCCGCCAAACAGATCAGTATGTTTCTACTGTGGAGTTCGTGAACACATTGCTCTTTTCTGTCGCAGGCGTCCTCAGAATGAATGGTGCGGTTACGGCACCTACTAGCGCGATGTAACGAGCCCTCGTTGTGGCTGCCGACAGCGGTGTTACCAATCTCCGACCAGCCATACCTCACCCTCCTGCTGATTTTCTTGAGTTTCAACGCCATGTCTGTAATCAAGTACTCCACTCGCCGTCGCCTTTCTACCTAGCCGTAGTTTCCCTTCAACCCGTTGTGCAGCAATAACGCTAATCGCTCAGAAGACTAAGCCATGCAATTTTTGGAGGGGAAGCAGCATCGAGGGAAAATATTACAACTTCGCCAGAGCATCCCTCGAACATGTTTTGTTTATTCGTCGAAGGCACCCACATTGGGACGTTGATGAACACTTCTGCAAGCGTTCAAAATAATCATGCTGATCTGTGTAGAAGGTCCCGGAGGGTGAAAACACCGTTTAGATGTCCCTCATTACGTGCTGCAAGTGAAATACGTATCGAACTTCGTGCATATTGTACAGTACGTGTCTCCGTTGAACAACTTTGTCATCATATCCAGTGTGCTGTACTCTCCATGTATCTGTATGACCTTATTCTTGGTTGGGACTATGTCTCATCGACATCCGCTGTAACTTGACGCCGAAGTCCCGCTATTAGCGTAACCACACATAGGAATCCTTCAACTGTTTCTCCGACACAACCAACTTCTCTCGTGCTGATGATCTCTTACGTCGTTAGCTACTGTCAAGAGCGCATATTTCTGTTTCGGCTAGCACTATACTTGAAGGTGATGTTCGGAAATCCCCTGCGGCACCTGTTTTCCTGAGGACTTGCTGTTTCCGCGTGTCTGGTCCGTTTGTTCGAAGGGGAAGCCCTTACATAACCGCAAAACATTACTACAGAAGACGTTCTGCTTTTGCAAAGTTCCACAATTGCACGTGCCTCCGTTGTCGAGGTGCCCTTCTGCCCTAAATTTCCTGTGATGTGGTAGGGTGTAAAAATAAAAACACCATGGACAACCCACTAGAGGTGTGCAGCGCAACAAAAGCAAAAATCATCATCATGAGCCAGAGGGATTAGAGGAGGAAGAAGACGTTGAGAATCGGAGGGCGGCCCAGCGCACTCGCTGTTAGGGAGCGACTAGTAAAGTTGTGCGGCTTGTCGACCGGACGGCCAGAGCCACGGTGTCCTGCGGCCGGCAACCAGAAAGCCAGTCACCAACCCGCCCCCTCCACAACAGATGAAGGAAGCATCGTGCCACAGCTCCCTGCATCCGCTGCTTCACCTGAGAACACAGATGTCTCCACTTCGCCTCCGCAACCACGACAACACTTGTTGAATCGTAAAACTGCACCTATAACACTTTCTTTATCGGTTACGAGCTGGTCTGTTCCGTTGTCCACTTCATTTCCGCCACCCGAACATTTCAATCGTCCTCTGTATCCGCTTGTGTTGCGCCTTACGGCATCTTCCTGCTCTTGCAAAAATGTCCGTGCTCGTATTATTCTAAAACCTCGTCTGGCAGTCGTTCACCTGTGCATCACAGTACCTTGCCCGAGCCCCAGAACCTCCAAACATCACAAAGTGCCATCCGCGTGAGGACTATCCCTTAACACCGTGGAGATTCACTCTCAGACGAGTGGAAAGGGTCTGCAGGTTTGAAATTGCAATGTGGGTATCGAGGAACTGGAAAAAGCAATTGCTGACGGGACCCGATTCTGGTTGAAAGGGCCGAAACTTCCCATGTGGGTCGAGAGTGAGCCTGCGAGAGTGAAAGTACAGCGGGAAGAAGAAAATGAAAGGTTAACAGCACAACTCGAAGCTGAATGGCAGGCGTTGAAGGATGCCCATAAAAAGCACCTTGGAGAGCTGAACATCCAGTTAGCAGTTCCCGAAAACTTGTATAAGAGAAACGTGGCAGAAGCCTCTTTGGTTACCAACATTACGGGAGGCCTAACAAAAAAAGTCGGAAAACGTTCTCGAAGCAGGCCGTAAGGTACATCTTCCCAGGCCAGAAAGGGTAGAAAGTTCGGCTCAAGGAACCTTTGGGGGAGGACTCCAACAGCATGGTAAAATACTGCCTAATGAAAGTTCGTTTAGCTCACGGAGACCCACTTTCGAATTCGAAAACAAAATAGTGCCTCAAGAGGTCCAGGATAGGTGTTCAGAAAGCAGATCTCTGAATGTTGATGACTCCGAATCACCCGACATTGCAGTGAAAGAAGCGGCAGCTGTAGGCGCAGCGATCACCTAAACAGATACGTTTTTTTAACTGCTGCAAAACGAAATGAAGATTCTGGAAGTGTGTGTTTGGAGCTTCAATCCAGCCGGTTCCGGTGGGGGCCCAGGCCCAAAGTTTCTCTAGAGGTGAGCAAAGTGCGGAAACGTAAACTCAAGCCAAAGGAAGAGAAGCGGTCGTCCCTGTTAAGATATAAGAGAAACGGCAAAAGCCTTTGGAAGCAGCGTAGCAACAACCACCTAAGGAATAGGTTGAGGTTACATTACTTCTCGATTCAGAGGAAACCCAAGCCTAAAACAGGTGTCCAGATGCTGCGCGACGTTAGCTCCGCAGTGACACAGTCAAAGCATTGGCCATGACATGTTATCTTCTCGAGCGGCTAAGCAAATCCTGCAATGCATTCGACATGCCTTTTCTACTCACGTATCGGACCGTCAAGACTAGTTCGGAAGAAACCGAAGAAGTGTCCTAAACTACACCGATTTCCCTGTTTTCTAGATGTGTTGCACTGTAATCCAAGGCATCAAGAAGACAGGATGGTTACAGATGATTCTCCGTCGTCTGAAGCTTCCCAGTCATCTGAAACACCTATCGGCTTCCTATGCCACGACAATTTTGGTTTCTTTGGACGTCTATGCTCTTCTTCCCTCCTTCTTTCCCTTTAGATAGACGTTTGATTATTTATAGCATTTATTTCTTTTTAGTTTCTGTAGTTTTAAAGGACTGGTAATGGACAGAGATTAGAGTGCGATCGTGTTTGTTGATTTTGAAAGTATGTGTGGCTCTGCCCCAGCAACTTTCTTTGAGGCGATAGTATTGTGAAGTGATAGAGTGTAAAAATCGAAAGACTACGAACAATTCTCTAGAGGTGTGCAGGGAAACAAAAGCACTAATGTTTAAATGTCATCATCATGAGCCCGAAGCAGCAGGGGAGGAAGACGACGTTCAGAATCCGAGGACAGACCAGCGCACTGACTGTTAGAGAGCGAGTCGTAAGGTGCTGAGGCCTGTCGACCGTACGGCCAGAACCACGGTGTCCTGTGGCCGTTAACCGGACAGCCAGGCAGCACGTCCGCACCCTCCACAACAGGCCAAAGAAGCATCGTGCCACAGCTCTCGGCATCCGCTGCTTCACCTGATAACACAGATGTCTCCACTTCGCCTCTCCAACCACGACGACACATGTTGAACAGTAACACAGATTGAAGGCGGGCCAGTTGGCACATAACTAACTTATAAAACAGCGCTAGAAACAAGATTACAGAAAGGGCACACAGACAGGGCGCTGACTAACAACTGAGTTTATTGTCGCTGGACGGGCAATAAATACGGAAAGAAAGTGACACGTGAGGAAAGAAATAACAACTGAAGGTACAGTGATCTTCATTACTAACACAATCGTAGCAACTAGCACGCCTTATCTACAGTATCACCAAGAAAGTGAAATTCTTTCACCGAAAGATTGCTCTTTCGGTGAAAGAATTTCACTTTCTTGGTGATACTGTAGATAAGGCGTGCTAGTTGCTACGATTGTGTTAGTAATGAAGATCACTGTACCTTCAGTTGTTATTTCTCTCCTCACGTGTCACTTTCTTTCCGTATTTATTGCCCGTTCAGTGACAATAAACTCAGTTGTTATTCAGCGCCCTGTCTGTGTGCCCTTTCTGTAGTCTTGTTTCTAGCGCTGTTTTATAAGGAAGTTTGAACAGCAAGACTGCACCCATTAAACTTTATCGGGTATGAATTGAACTGTTCCGTTGCCCGCATTATTTCTGCCACCTGAACATTTCAACCTTCATCTGTATCCGTTTGTGTTGCGCATTTCGGCATCTTCCTTCTCTTACATATATCTACGTCCACGTATTATTCCAGAACCCCGTGTAGCAGTCCTTCACCTGTGCATTCCAGTACCTTGCTTGAGTCCCGAAACCTCATAACATAACAGCTCTCTTTCCCTTGGATGTCCGGCTACAGCGACTACTTCTCGAAGTCTTCTCTTGCAGTTACCATCAGCCCGCTCCTTACAAAATATCAGTGCTGGGGCTTTTAAATAAGCACCGTGCATTGTTCCACTCCTACTCGAACGCTCTACCCCACACAACTAGGGCCTCGCATTGCACAGAAACTGAATTGTATTCTATGTTCGCCGTCGCCCGTATCGCCTCTCGTCATCTCAAATGCAAGTCATTGACGATAATGTGACTGACATGCCTACTTTATTTAGTCGGTGGTCGTAGCTGGTCTTGCTGGCAGAGAAGAAAGACGGCTCCGTATGTTTTTGTTTTACTATCATACCATCAACAGGATTGCCGTAGCGGATGCATGTTTCATTACACACAGCGACGACGCCCTGGATTGCCTGCAAGCAGCCAAATACTTTTCGAGCCTCGACTGCGTTCTGGCTATCGGCAGATCCCCATGCACGAGTTCGAGAACGAAATGACAGCGTTTGCTACTCCCGACGGCCTATATGAATTTAATGTCTTTCCGCTCGGGATTGGCAATGCTTTGGGAACCTTTGTATGCAGGTAGGATTCGGTACACAGAGGACCCAAATGGAAGACCTGTTTCTGCTACCTGGACGACGTCGTTATCTTCAAGTCGACATTTACAGAACATCTTGAGCGTCTGGACGAGGTACTCACATGCATTTCTAACGCCGGATATGAACTCAACTAAAAAATGCTACTTTGCTACAGAAACAATAAACGTGCTTGTCCATGTCATTAGTAAAGTTGGTATAAGACCCGATCTTAAGAAGATCGCTGCCGTTTTCAGCTTTCTTCGTCCCCGCCAGCAAGAAGACCTCCGTAGTTTTCTTAATCTGGCTTCGCACTTCCGATGCTTTGTCCGGAATTTTTCAACTATTGCGTCCCCACTGTGCCATCTCCTCAACTCGGGCACCCAGTACGTTTGGTCTGAGGACTGTCAACGCGCTCTTGACGATCTGAAAGCCACCCAAACGTCTGTTCTGGTGCTCTGCAACTTCGACGAAACAAATTCCACTTGTACTCAACACACACGCTAGTGGGTATGGCATTGGCGGTGTTCTAAAAACTGATGATCAACTTCAGGAGAGGGTCGTCACCTAAACAAGCCGTTCGTAGACACCTGCAGAGAAGAATTACACCACCACTGAACAGGAATGCATAGCTATCGTTAGGGCTGCTTAGATATTGCGCCCTTATGTTCAGGGCCACCGTTTTATAGAGGTGACCAACTATCATGCACTATGCCGGTTGTCCACCATGAAAAACGCTGGGTTCTCCGCCTCCAGCAGTACGAGTTTTTCGTGTTGCATAAGTGAGGGAGGAAGCACATGGACGCCGACGCTCTTCCTCGTTGCCAATCCTCCTCTTTAGGTTCCGATGCGCAAGAGTACGTGTAGGCCGATAAAAATTTTCTTTGGCACCAGTTATCTCCTCGAGCGTTGATGCAGGCGCCTCTTAGCAATCGCTGCAACCCGCAGCCGCATATTGCGGTCCCATCATCGACTATTTCGACTGTAGTTTCTCACCTCGAGACAGCCATCTGCATCTTCAACTCAGCAAGTTCACACTATTTCATGGCACCCTGTACGACCACAACTACCCCCAAACGGCTAAACATTTGTTACCGTTGTGCCTCGTGCATTCCGGCGCCCTATTCTTGAAGACCACCACGACGCGGCTAGTACGGGGCACCTTGGCTTCCCAAAAAGTTGCGAGCGAATAGGTAGTCGCCACTTTTGGCCTGTCCTCTACTTCTTTTGCGAAATACGTTCGCTCGTGCCCGTCTTGCTAGCACCCCAAGCCCTCAGCTACACCGACGGCCGGTATATTAAAACCTCTTCCTTGTGCGTCGGCGACTTCCGTGACACTCAGCATTGATTTGTCGGACGACTACCTCCAACGCTATGTGGATACCGTTCGACAGTTACGGCTGTCGACCATCTGACATGATACTCTGAAAATGCCCCATTCACTCCGGAACTGCTGCTGAAGTCCATGACTTCATGCTGCACAACATTGTTTTGCGCCATGGCGAAGCATGCGTCCTCCTCTGCGATCGTGGCCGGCCTTTTCGGTCATCTGATGACGAAGAGCTTCTACGGGCCTCCAAAACGGTGCACCAAACATCATGCAACCAACCGCAGATGAATGGTTTAACTGAAAGATTCCGTTATACCTTTGCCAACATGCTCTGAACACACATCAGCCCTGATCATCGCAACTAGAATGTCGTCATTCCCTTTGTGTCTTTGGCATACAATACTGCAACGCAAAAGCCGACTGGATGCTCACCGTTATTCCTAGTCTTTGGCCGCTCCCCTTCTAATACTTTCGAGTACATTTACTTTTATGCTAATGTCGACTCTGTTGCGCCATCTAAGGAGCCGTACGTTTCACAGATCGCCCAATGCGGGCAACTCGCCTGAAGTCGAACGGAAAGTCTGCAGCAAGAACACGAATCTCGCTACGGCGGTGCACATCGCTCAGTTTAGTTTCGGCCGGGTGATGAAGTGCTGTTGTGGACCTTTGTTCGTGTACCCGGTCTGTGCGAGAAATTTCTTCACCGTTTTGTTGATCCATACAAAATTAGATTACAGACTTCGCCAGTTCATTACCGTGTGCCGCCATTAGAACTTTTAGGAGATCGGCACCACCAAGGTACTTAATCGTACACGTTTCTTGTCTCCAGACGCCAGTTGCAGGACCGCCGAATGAGTCGAGACCAGGCGGCCGCTCCCCTTCAAGGAGGGGCTATTATGTGAAAACTCTGACCAAGCTCCCTGTGCTCCTATATACGTTACGGGCACTTTCTCCGAATTAGCCTACTCTCATCAGTGCTAGCTAGCTGCCGTGGCCTCGGAATCATCAGCACCTGTACATAATCATCATCACAATTTGGAGGCTTCCTTTGTACGAGTGTCTGAACGAACTGATCATGCTTTGCATCGTCCCTAAATATTGTTACAACACATAGGTTGTTTTGGCACGAATTTCTCAGCCAGTTTCAGTTGTCGGTGGACACTAGAAAACAATATTGGTGTAAAAAAACCGCTGAAAACCGGCAAAAGAGGTTTGCCATTTTGCCGCATTGGTCACCTTGTGTATTCGAGGTGGCGGTACTGGCGATACACAGATTCCGAGCCCACACTCACGCTGTAACTAACAGTGCAAAGAGTACTGAGGTGAAGGGTAGAAGCCTCGAACGGTGGTTGTTAGATGCCAGGTCTCAATCCGTTCGGTGGGCTCCGTGTCGGTCTACCACACAGTGTGCTCCGGGACTTCATTTGCCTTAAGGGTCAATTTAATAAAGACGGTACCCCCGTTGTCAGGCTATTTTCTGTGCCACCTAAAATTCAAGCAACACTAAAAAACCGGGCCGCCCACTGAAAACGTCCGTACTAATGTCTCGTCTTCACCCATCCCATTATTTCCACAGCCACAAAACTTCGCCCAGGCCCTACCTAATGATCGAATAAGTTGACACAGAATTTCTTGTTACTTCGCAGTTAGTGAATCTTATTGTAGAGTTTCTCGAAAATGAACTCCCCAAACTATATAAAGCAAAATACTCAGAAAAGGCAAAGACTTTCTACAAGTGTACTAACCAGCCGCAAACCACCAAGCTCCTTGCTGAGTCATGTTCAAACCGTAAAAGATCAATGCGTAACACCAGTGAGGTGCACACTTAGGAGAATGGACAACAAAAAAGTGTGGGTAAAATTGTGGCAACAAAAGTGTGGCTCACTATCGACCGCTGTAGAATAAAAGAATTCGTCAGCGCAGATTTCCTTAGGTGCTCATTCAAGGCGTATACGAACCCAGCGCGTTGTTTCAAGTTGCAGTGGTTCGGAAACGGTACAAACTTATGCCGCAGCAGAACAACCTGCGTGAAATTCACCGGACAATGCCGCCCTACTAACAGCTATCTTTATTACAATTATTTGTGCTAACTTCCGAGGAACACACTTGGCATACTCCAGGGCCAGCGAGATGTTAAGTAGACACAAAAATTCGTAATGTCAACCTAACTGATGACCTCAGCTTCTCAGGGGCGCGAAAGAGGTTTGCCTCTTTCCATCTGTGTACTTGTGCTGACGCAACTCGCGGGGGCGACGCCGCGTCTGGTTATGGTGGCTACCCAGGTCAGCCAGACTGATTTTTTCAGGCACCTCATCCCCACTGTGTTGCCGTCAGCAGCCCATTCTATGGCCGCACCGCTTTTCATCCAGCAGTAGTGGCGGTGGTAACAGCTTCTGCCGGCTACGGTGCTGCTCGAACCGTATCCGCCCCACCGTTCACCGTTATATCTCAGGGCCTAGACGACGTGGATATAGGGGCACCCGGCGCGGCTCCCACCTCTGCTACGCCACCTATGCAAATCTTGGCACCCCTCCCCCCTATGTCGGTTCCGGTCGCAGCTAACAGCGCCCCAAAGAGTACCCGGTCCAAAGAGCCCCATTCGTCGCGTACTTTAAGGGCATCCAATGATCACACGGAGGCCAGATTGTTCCTGCCTTTGCCAGCCACAAGAAACAGGTTGCACCTTCCAAGCTTACATTGAAGCCAGAAACAGGGAGTTTCACTGCCTCGAAAGACCGTACATGATACTTAATCGAGTCGCCTACAAAACGTACAATGGGAAGATAAAACCTAATATAGTGGGAACTGCTGGAGCGGACTCACAACTCTTTAGGATGTATATAAGATCATCATCATCATAACCAGCCTATCTACGCCCACTGCAGGGCAAAGGCCTCTGCCAATGTTCTCTAATTATTTCGGTCCTGTGCCACTTGTAACCAATTCATCTCCGCAAACTTCTTGATCTCATCTGTCCATCTAACTTTCTGCCGCCCCCTGCAACGCTTGCCTTCTCTAGGGATCCACTCTGTTATCCTTAATGACCAGCGGTCATCTTGCCTTCGCATTACATGCCCTTCCCACGTCCATTTCTTTTTCTTAATTTCTACCAATATGTCTTTAACACCAGTTTGCTCCCTGACCCACTCCACTCTCTTCTTGTCCCTTAATGTTACACCTATCATTTTCCGCTCCATTGCCCGCTGAGTCATTCTCAATTTAAGTTGAACCCTCTTAGTGAGCCTCCAACGCAGTACTTTGAATACATCTTTTCTAATTATGTTCTATAGAGATGTTCTTTTGTTCTTTTACAAATACCGCTTCACTGACCTCTGTAACATTCACCTACGTGTGTGTGCGTTTCTTTTGTACTTAGCGCAGGAGGTCCCCTCGAAAGCGTAAACACTGGGACCTCCTTCTGTAAGTTGCTATGTTTGTCTTCGTGTATGCAAATATGTTTCAATAAAATCTGAAACATGAAGCCTGGAAACACGGCCATGCAAAGGAACAAGGCAACAAGAGAACTTCGCGGGAACCACGGTCCATGGGAGATATGGGGAAGGGAAGTCGAACCCGCCGTGAGCATTGCGCGCCTTCTTCTTTATGATACAATTTGCTACATGACGGGTGCATCACCTGACTTATCGTCAGCCTGGCACGGAATGACCACGCATTGCAGTAATGTTTTGCCGCAGAAAGTGCAGGTCATGGCTTCTTAGAATGCAGTTTTAACGAGTGTAACGAAGAATACACGTAAGATTACTAGAAATGTTCGCCGAGATCCTCTTTCGCGATCATATTATCCATTTCTCGCCGTAAACGTTATCGTAGTAAACTTGTGAAAATGCATAACTTGTAAGGGACCTTGTCCGGGAACGAAACAAAAAAAAGTATTAGGCCGAAAAACGTTATATGCCGAATTGCATGAACGACACTCCAGTGTATATAGTGCCATTGATCTGTGGTGTGGAGACACAAGCTGGACGGGGAAAACAGCCACTGCAATAAAACTTTGCTGCGATTTGTATGCTGCGATAAAAGTATTCCTTTCAAGTCTTGTCCCTCTCATTAACGAGGAAGTCGGTGAAATCGCAAATTATAATCAAACATTTTAATTCCACAAACTCTTTGGATTACGCCACGCAGCGCTGGCCTCTTTTAGTATGTGTAAGAGCTCTGTATCTTAATAATATAGCCGCAATGGACAGACAGCTGTTGTGCAATACCACAAAGTTTCCCTTTACGTAAATCGCAAAATATTTTATGAACACCACTTTGCACAAAGACGCATTAAGTTGAAAACGAGACGTATACAGTCTTGCTGCGAAACAATTTAGTTCACAATCTTTCTGGTAATACTTATACAAGATATACGTAGAAATTTTCCATCTGTTTCAATCAGGGGACGTCATCTTGCTCGAGTTAGTGCTGAAGAGAAGCACAGAAACCTTGCTTGCAGCACAGTGGCCGAATGCAAGACAAGATTCATTCCATGGGTTATAGAGTAAAAACACATGTGTTGACTGGACAGAAAAATTCACGTGATAAATCAGCTCCAAGAAAAACGTCCGAAAAACCAAAGGACGGCATTACAATGCGTAAAATAACCGATAACAATATCGTGAAAAACTCTAGACATCCAGAATCGTTCCTTAAGGTCTACATTCAGATTGTGTGACTGCCCTCTCAGAAAATTGACTGCCTTTTTACCCCAAAATATTGTTAATGCAAAGAACACGACTAATAAGTAAATCCCATTTGCAAAGTCTCCAAGCGCTAAGTCTTTTACACGGTTGAAGAGCGTAACAATATTCGGGCGTCACTTGTGCCTGACATTACCATGGAATGTTTATTTCTGACTGCAGTGACTCCTGCAACCTCACAAATATGCTATTTGACAGTGCTTCGGAACCCGGCGCCAGCTTTCACGTCCTCTGCGTCACTTTTAGTGGAGATGCCGTACTTGGTGTTGGTCCGAGCCTTACCTATGAGCTTCTGTTTTACAAGAAGAAATATACCGGACTTCGCAAGGACTACTTTCTTGGTGATTTCACAGGAAAGAAAGACAGCGCCTGGGGTGAGTATGAGACGTTAGCTCTTGAACACCAGGTTAACCAATGTGGCCTATAGGTCGAATATGCTTTTAAAGTTCTCGGGTTCGAAGTCTCACAGTTGCCATTGGATGCATAGTTTGAGGAAAAATTTATATTTTTTTTTGTTGAATTAGGCAGTTATAATTTAAGTACACGGTATTTTTACTCTGTTCGTGCTTGTTCCAAGATTGCCATTGCTGAATGACAGAACTAATTCGTGAACACAGCTTTATTGCTTTAAATGCGGTGACTGGCAGTTTACTGAGACCTGTGACTGAGCCGGGGGGTTGGTTTTATTCTAGTACTAACCTATTCCAGTACTAACCATAAAACTTTAGCAGAAAAGGGATAGGCAGGACTGCCACGTTTTTGATAACCTAAAGAAGGTACAGGCCCCCTACCGTTGAACGAAAACAATATTGCGTCGTGTCGTAGTGGTCTCTCTTTAAAGGAAATAATAACGCGATAAGACCAACACAAAAGACTCTATGCCACGGATCACCTGCATCATGGAGTTTTTTAAAGCTGCTGCTGTAGGTGGTGAAATAACCTATTTATTGGTCTTTAATTCTTCTCCTTTAAAATAACATTTGTCGTTCTATTTACGTAGACGATACCGTAATGTATTCAAAATTTCCCTATTTAAAGCACCTGCTGTAGGTGGTGATATAACCTATTTATTGGCCTTTCATTGCTCTTTTTTAAAATAACATTTGTCGGTCAATGGACGTAGACAATACCGTAATGTATTCCGAAACGCCCTGCTATGACGACACAATTCTATAAGCGTTTTGCCATTATCCTGTAGTGAGAAATCAAACCAAGCCCTCTCATATGGGACCTAGCACAGGACATTATGTTATATACGATGCATTAAATTTTCTTTAACTGTAAAGCTTCTGTTCCGAGAATTACTTACGGGGACTGAGAATTTCACATAAAATTCAAACATTGGAAAATTCAAAATTTCATACACTGGACTGTTGCAAATTTATTATTGGCAAATTACTAATGGCGTCCTAAATGGGCGTTTTTCAGGAAATGCTTGAGATTGCATATATTGTTATTACAAACTAGTAACGAATAAATTTATTTGATTCATTCATTTGAGTGAATAATTCCGGTCCAGATGACGCGTGTGTTTGTATTGTTTACGGGGGCGAGATGGCAGATATATAAGCAATCGCCCCATATATGAGAAAACCGACATGTCTTTTTTGCGAGACTCGGTTTTCAGCAGTGATGGGTCGCCGCTGCAAATACTTCCACAGCGTTTGAGTGCTTAGTGATGCTGCAGTGAACATTTCATAGTGCTTACGCAGCAGAATGGTATCCATTTATCTCAAATGCCTAGAGTACTTGGGCAGCTCCCGTAGACTTTCTCCCTTTCTATGAGGTCTGCAGTAAACACCCTTTTACTTTACGATGAATCTACGATGTATAACTGAAGCGTGTCAAAACAAAAGTATATAGTTACCGAGCTGCCCATAGACGTCCTGACCTGCAAAATGAGTTATTCTTAATGAATTTCTACTCTTTGGCTGTTTAATGTCTCCCAGATTGCCGAGAAGCAGGTATTTGCGAATTTCTCATTAAAACGCAAACCCGGGAATCCATGTACTCAAAGTTTGTTCCAAACTTCAGTGTTGAAGCCACAGCTGTTGCTATGATACATGACCTTTTATTCAGCCTGTGAGCGCGGCAGTGGTTTTTTAGGAACAACTGAACACTAACCAATATTGTCGAAGGTTGCAACCCTGAGCTAGGGTTTTTAAGTTTTGCTGAGGCCCCACAGATCCTGTGCATGGCATGATCGGTATATTGTCACGAGTGCGTCTGCTATGAGACGGAGCCACGAAGATGACGATGACGAAAGGCTCCTCAAAGTGGCGCGTGTTGAAGAGTTTGTGGAATGGCTCGTGCTTTGGAAAGGTGATTTGGCTGATCAGCGCTTCGCGTGAGACCACGTCTTTTTGGTGGCTTTCTTTCTAGAGGCACTAGTTCGCCTAAATAAATCTCCGTTTGTCTTTGCCCCAACTTCGCCTGCTGCACTTCTTGCAACGGAACAATATCGCCCAAAACATTTTTGAACGTTTTAGTTTCGCGTAAATCCCGAAACCTCGACAATTTAACCAACTGTGCAGTTCCAAATACCGATTGACGAATTAATTGAAAAGTGCTTGACATGACTGGGGAAAGATATGAGACGCAGTGTTTGTCGTCGACGACTTCAGTGCTCCAAAAGCCGAACTCAACATAAAGATCCGATTCTTTCTCTCCTTGAGGGACTACTTTGAACTTCGTTGCAACAACTACAATCTACGCACCATGTCGTAGCGGTGGCATTTGGATTTGGTCCAAGCTGGGAATCTGTCTTGAATCTTCGCATAAACACCATGGTTAACAACAGCGATTACAGTGATAGTGTTACTACCATTGCATTAACGCAATTAGGCATCGCTGTCTCCAGTCACCAGTTGTTTTCAGAAGTACCCCTGGCCCTCTGCGTTATGGGAGCGGGATGGCAACTGTATTTTACGGCGAAAGCCTTAGGTGCGAAAAACCGTCCTTATATTTCTCTTACACTACAGAAAATGGCAAAAACGCCTTAGTTTGGTGGAATTTTAACGTGGGTCTCCTAAGTAGGTTGTGGGTTCTAGCACCACATTTTGGAAGTGGTGGAACAAAGGTTACTTTTTTCTTCGTTGGATATTCCAACTTTGCGAATTCGACAAGGATCACGATCTTTGACGGAGTAATTTGCTGTTTAGTACCCAACAAACTTTAAATCGGAAACGGTAAAGTTACCAAATTTCTATTTCCGCGTGACACGTGAGCACAATAGATGCACTTCCGCAACGCAAAACTGCTATTATAGGGAATCTATGCCATGTGCTTTCGGCCTGTTGAAGTGATTCACGCGAAAAGACCCATGCAATTAACATAATGCAAACATGATGTTTCAGTAATCAACCACGTCGAAGAATTTTTTTCGAAAACAAAAAAAAAACTAAGAAAGGACGCAAATACACTCAAGCATTTAGGTTATTAGTGTGTCCCGTTAGGCTTATGCATCGAAACCACGTTAGAAAATTAGGTTCAACGGGAATACTTTTCTTTGCTTTAAAGGATTAAGTGCAGACCTATCATAGTTAACTAGTTCTGGAGAATAATTTCTGCAAACATGTAAGTCGACAGCCGTAACTATAGTTCTCTTTGTCACAGGTAATCGCCTGCGACTATTTGCTGAAATTCTTGATAAATAATGCCTTTAAGTATGAAACGTTTGCGAAACCACAATCGCATGTACCTCTTTTGCAACCGAAATTTCTTTTTGCGACCATCATTTTTGTAGCACTTTACAAGCATTTAACCAAGAGTGTTATATTCCGCTCATATACGTCGCTCAACATTTGCCTAAACATGTACCTTAATCAATTAAAAAATATCACAGTAGGATAGTGCTATTTTTTGCTGGGGGGCTATTACTAAATAGTCGCCAGGCGAACACATTTTTATGTGATGTTTGAATCCTAGATATTATAATAATTGTTCTCGCGTACTGCGCCCCTTCTGAACTTGACACACCACCGGACATTTCGAATTAGGCGTCCGGACATACCATCTCCGACCTCACTTTGTCCCGGAATGCATTATCCGAGGGGAAGCTGATTTTACGTCTTAACTGCTGCGCTTGCTACTGCCATGACAGGAAGGGAAACGTCCGCGCTGGCTTTCCGCGCTATCCCACGAAAACGGTCGCTTTTTTGCTTGAAACAGTCCGCGGTAAAATTCAAAATCACATAAGAACGGTGCTTTCCTATTATTATCGGGCCGTACCGCTTTCTGACACTTATATTGTTGCTAACGACAAAGCACCCACCTCAAATGCTCGCAGGTTTGGGCCACTGCTGGACCAGAAAAATTTAGTACACGATCATAGTCATTTGTAAAGCAATTGGAAACCAATTTCATATCGGAATCCCGTGAATTACTGGGCACTATGTGGTGTTGTAAGCATTTACGAATCTCTCGATAACTTCACATTTCGAGTTCCTAGCTCTGTGAAGGTCTCGTAGTTTGCCTATATTTTATTGTCCAGTGACTGTGAAGTTGCCGAAGTTCAAGTATGCGGATTTATAACTAGCCGTCATTTAAAAAGGAGTGGCAACTTAGAAAAAAACGTTTTGTGGAGGCTGATACGTCCCGTGACTCTTACAAATCCCATTGAAGATAAAATACTGAAATCTGCATAATATAAACACGCATGGTTTGCGTCGCTGAAAAAAGTTGGTCCAAACATTTTTGAAGCTGCGGGAGCTGGAGATCGCTCGCAAGTAAAGGGGGTGAGCCCGGGACCCTATACCCGGGGTTGGGCGTGACAGGGAAGGAAGAAAGGAGAACATCGGTGCCGAATGATAGGCTGGGGACGCACGCCCAATACCAGCTACCCTGAGTGGTGAGGCGACGCATTGGGGCAAACGGGATGCTTCTGGGTGAGGCTGGTGACAGGCGCGAGCTCACGAATTTCCTAGCAATAGCGAGAAAGCGTCTCCAGCATCAGAAGGTGATGGGAAGAGTGGTGGTGAAGGGGTGGCGGAAGCGACCGTCAAGTTGGACAGTATCACATTACCCGGGTAGATGCCAGGAGCCTTTCGCCTTCACATTCTTAGCAAGTTATAACTGAGCCTGTATTTTTGATGTCGCGATTACAGTGCGGCCACAAAACGGGTAGATCTGCCAGGCTCTCTTCTTGGCACCAGCACTTGAACACAGTCGACAATCGTTATTTCGAACTCTCTTAATTCGATCTTCTGGTTCAGTCGCACTGACAGTATGGTCCTGGAAAATTTACGCATATTTAAATAGCTTTTGTTAACTCGAACACTTTTTATTTGGAACAAATTTTTGTGCCCTTCAAATTCGAACTGACGAGAGTCGAATGTATGTGATATCATGTCCGTATGCGACATCCAGCTTACCTTTGAGGCTTCCAGCTGAAATATGTTATTGCAGCTAATTAAAATTTCGCAAGTCGAAAATTTGCAACTTGCAAGCCATCACGTTCCTCTATTGTATTGCTATAATTCACGACTCTGTTTTTGGAAGTTCCAAATGTCGTAGGTATTTGAAAACCACAGCGAACACCGCACGGCTGGGGGTCGTCTAACAGGAGTGTGAATGTTTCCTTTGACGTAGATGAGTCGAACTTCTAAAAGAGAAACAACGAACTTTTGATTTTATACCCAGTACGACACTCGTAAAGCTAACTAAATAAAGAAATACATCATAAAATGCCGCTTTTATGAGACTGCGAGAACAATGATATTGAAAAACCCTTTGCGGAAGAAAGCGTTAAGAGTATTGCGTACCAGCTGGAAGTTACAGGTGAAAAGGTATTTTTTCGTTTTTAATTTCTGATCATGAAACCTCATTAACAGAAACATGCTAGGAGAGTGGGCATACATTTCTGTGAACGTTTCTAAGAGTTACAATACTTTATGTTTCTACGGGACAGCAGGACAAGATCCCGGCAAAGCAGGCACATGGTAACTCCCGGCCAACATTTTTCTTCACGAATGTGATCTCGGCATTGCGGGATGCCCAGCTCATTTTGTTCTCCCACAATAGCTTTCTATATGTGCTACCGTTACGGTTTCGCACACCGCATATTTTTTAGTTGTTCGAACATTAGCTGTCTGGTGACAACAAAAATTGATCCTTTTGGCAAGAATGAATGGGAATGAGCTATGTGAGCCATGGATGTGCGATATAAATATCCGCCAATTAGATATAGTAAAACTAAAGTACCTTTATGAATGTGCAAGTGTACTGGGCACGGAGCGGCATAATAATCTTCTTTGATGAAGGTGTGTCCCACCTAGGACCATGCCGACAGAGTAAAGATGGGGAAACTATGCTGGCAACATGTGTGAGCCTGCAGAGGGTTGCCGATGGGATAAGGTGACCCAACCTATGCTCCTTCAGGAGAACACTTCGTGGGTAGAGTTGGGGCGATGATTCAGAAATCGGATGGGGAGGATAGCGCAACCACCAATCATATTACACCATTCATGCAGGACACCGATAAGGTTACGTGGTGGTGCAACACGTCAGATGAATTTTTATCTATAGGGTTATATACTAATCAGTGGGCATCAACACACTACCCTGTGCTGATCACAGGCTTCCAGTCTCTTGTCGGAGAAAACTGCCTAATTTGATCTCTTCCGGTGGGAACAAGTTCCCACTTATCAGGCGGAGCAGACGTGCGACTACCTGTGTAACGATAGCATGCTTATGGTCTGAACAACTTAAAAAACCGCATTGTTTTATCCCACATTTTGCGGCAGTTGTATGCGTGCAGTTTTTAGCACGGATGAGTTATATCAGAGGCCATTTCTCCTATCTAAACCTCGTGCAACGATGCTGTGCTAATTACAAGTGTGGTCTGGTTGTCTCTTGAGTTCCCAGGTACTATAGCTAGACGCCAGTGGACCCTTTATGGAAGGCCGATATTGAACATTCCCCAGAAATGGTTGATAAGACGCTGTTTTGGAGCGAAGCATAGTTCTGATTGGGTTGCCCATTGATGTTGCTTTCCCCTTTACCTTTCAACTTTACCTTTCAGAGGCAGCTTTACATTTTCAGTTTTTAGTCGAAGAACAACATTTACTTCTTCAAAGGGAAGCTGCAGAAGAGAAAGGTGCAAAACTTGGTCCCCTACCTGAGGTAAGAAAGGTTCGTCGCGTATGCTGCCACCATAGAGGGGGGGGAAGGTGCCGGGTCAACAACTGTGACGCAATTATATATTTAGCGAAAACGCGCAAATACCGTATTGAGTCTTGTCAGACCTTACTATAAAGCACTTTTGCACGTTTTGTATAAGTGTTTTAAATCAAAAATAAAAACATGTGCACAAAACATAATATTAATCACGAAGCAAGTGGGTGCAGGTGCTGGTGAAATTTTATGTTTAGGATAAATAAGCGAATATAATTTTAATTGCGTAGCGTAGGATATAAGCGTACAATATAATTGAATATTGAACGGGCATTTAAGTTGCAAATTGACAAGACTGTAGTGAAGTTTTAAACTAACGGGCTAGAGGTGTTGAACACACTTATCGTAGACGTGGTACGTCTCGACGAGGGCTGCACTTGGCATCGCAAGGGCATATGCTTGCAGCAGTTCATACATTGTAGTGGATTTAAAGTACTATGTAGTTTCAGCCTACCGCTGTTCCTGGAGATCTAAAAAAAGGTTCAAAGATACATCATTATTTCACTACAGTAATATACCGCGCAGACGTCATCATTTTGAGGTAAAAAAATCTCCACACCTCCGCCCAAATGTTTGCATAGGCCAATTAAAAACCTACCTTTCTGGACAGAATAAAATTACATCTCAGTAAAATGGCAGCGAAGTAACGAATTCACCTAAGTAACCCTTCTTATAGTGTAAGCGAGAAACTATCATGGTTCACGTTGCAAACTGCACCATTCGTCGTAGTCATTATTTTTCAGTCGTGTCTTTGATTCCTCCACCAGTGGACACTTTTTTTATTTCGTCGGTTTTACTTAATCTGCCCAAGGTTCAGGGTAAAAGGTTCAATTGTTGCATGATGCGAAAAGCTGTATTGTGCGGTGCTGTACATGGCACCCACTGTAAATCGTTAAAAACCCAAAAAACGCCGAAATCATCAGAACAGCATGTGTAACGAATAAATTCCGAATAGAGAATCAGGGAGATTACAAAGGAAATGCAACGCATTTAACTAGCATAAAAATAAACTCTCGATTTTGAGAGTAGGATTCAGATCAGGCTAACTCCGCGACACATTTCGATACCAGAAACAGCGGCGCAAGAGCTGCCCTGGTGTAAGCGTTCCTTACGTGATATCACGTGACTGTAAATGTGATGTGCCACAGAAAAACAAATGCTGGATTCTCTACAAACACGACCGCTTTTCAAAAATGATGCACGAAGTTGAGAAACAAAACGGAAAATTATTTTTCCACAAGTTGGATTGCCGCGCTCGCCACTGAGCACATCTAATGATTTTTGCTTGTGGCTGTAGCCATATTATTCTTCAACATGCAATTGCATGGTTTCCAACTGAACAAACTCCTTCGGAATGAATCTGACAAAGGGAGTAAGTGGCGTGTTATAACAGATTCCTCAATGCATGTGCAGCCTTTCTATATGTCCAACTGCTTTCACGTCAGAAATTTACCCATACAAATGCTAAAAACCAGTTTCGCAATTTTGGTTCAAGGCGCCCTTAAAAGGCGAAATTACATTTTAAAGTCATTCCTCCCCAAGGGAAAATGCCACACACGTATAACGTGCCATGGCGAAGTAATGTTTCTGGAAGCTGAAAAGTTTAGGTTGTACCAGATTAAGCTGTGAGCCACACTCAGAGCTGCACTGCTGGGCCCCCCACTGTCAAGAAGTGGCGTGGGAAGCGGGATGGAGGCCGGGTATGTGGGAAGCAGTCGCACACGATGGGGTAAAGGTACTCTTTTCAAGCAGAGGTTGAAATTTAGTGAGTGAGGAATAAAAAACACCATTGCAAGTGCAATTTCAAAACATCAATTGCAAGTCCGGTGTGCTGCTTTTGTGATGTTGACGGCAAGTGATTTCGCCAGCCGTTGTTAGGGAGAAGATGGGTAAACCGAAAGTTTGTCTAGAAAGCGTGTAATGTGAGCCTAGATGGGCCCGAGAAAGGCTTAGTGTAATAAATAAATAAGTATAAATGTGTGGGAATATCGTTGTAAGGTACCAAGGTTGGTCATCAAAGTTGGAAGAAGGGGTAGGAGGCAATGGCCCTGTGTATTGCTTCCCGGGCCACGTGCTGTGCCGTTTTATTTCCGGCCAACCCAAAATGAACACGAGTTCTTAGATTGTGTCAATGCCCAGAAGGGAAGTCGATTGTTCAAGGATACCTAAGGCAGTGCGATGAAGTAAAGCTTGTTGGAGATGTCGACAGAGTTGTTGCCAGTACGTGATTACCCTCAGGTAGTCGAGGCGAGTGTTGGAAATGGAGACTCCAAGGACTATCTTTTCAGCTTTTGTTTGTGTTGACACCCGCTTGAAGGCAATGGGGATACGTTTTTGGCTCGCTGCAGTGGCAATGGCATAAGTTGATCGCTTGGGGAATGGGCATGTATAAAAGAAAAATACTTCCCTAAATGCTGATAGTTGGTTAGGTTGTAGTTGGTGCGGGCGTGCTTCGACTGTAGTGGGTTCCTGAGTGCAAGAATTGGTGTAGGGATGCGAATTCAATGAGAGCGCGCAGTAGGGGGAGGCGTACCACGCACTGAATGTGGGTCGGAGTCTAATGGCCCAGGCGATCGAAGGTACTGCAGCTAGTGGATGTAAGCTTAAGGCATTGAAACTTAGAAAATCGTTGATCTTAACACTGCTCTTCAAGGTATTTTCTATACCAAATGTAACCAAAATTCAGCAGAAATTGGGTACAATTTTGTACGCTTGCAGAAATAAAATGTCAAGTTTCTTGTGCTCCGTTAATTAGTGGGACCTGCAAGCCGCTTCGCATGTAGGCCGAGTATATTTTGACTGCTCGAACAGGCGAGGCAGTGTCAGCTTCTTTGAGAACAGTACCCTTATGCCTGCTGCGTTTAGTTTCGCAAATTGGGTAGTGTTTGTTGAAGTAGTAGCATTGTATGTGAGCGTGACCGTCTCATGGGATTTTGAGACCGTGTACCATATGATGGGCTACCATTGAAATGGGGAAAGTAAGTACAGTGACTGCCTGCACCGAAGTAAGATCCATGTTCAAGCCTGAGTTCTTTGAAGAATTGCCAGTGCGACTTTTTCCTTTAAGCATTTCATACACTTCGACAGAAACGTGCTGGTTATTTTAATGATACGTTGAAGCGGTGCTTGTTGTTCCACTCTAGAACCCGAATGGGGCGAAATTGTATGTTTGTTGGAATATGGGGCAGGATTGGCGGGTGTGACTGTGTCCATTAGAGGAGGCAGATATTTGAGAGCTGTGTTGGAAAATAAAGGAAAATGACTGAGCCTAGTGGCATGTCCGAGGGGAGCGGTTGAAACGAGCCGCAAGTAAGTGGGTGAATACTACTGTAGCGGTGCGATTGGTAAATAAAGCGCTCACATAGTTGGATAGATATTTCAAAAAGCGATTGTGGCTAGGCTGCTCAGTAAGGCGTCGTGGGAAACGTATAAACTCAGCTTTTAACGTCGAGAGCTAGATGCAGTGCTTGTGATAATTTAGAAGGTTGGTTAGAAGGTCTTTTTTTAGCAGCAAGAGTAGCTCATGGGTAGATAGTTGTGGTCAGAAGCCGTAAATTACCGTTTAGAAGAGGCTGTTATTTTCGATGTGCGGCTTAAGGCGATTATGATCCTTGTGTACAGCACTTACCGAGGCATAAACTGAAGGAGATAAGCCGCAATTTTGGTATGTCGATTGGTTGGCCGTGTTTCGGGTCAGTAAGGTTCCTGAGTATTTCCACGCAGGCGGAAGCGTCTATTGTGTCCAGTCATTATTGCTAAGATTCAGGAGCTGATCGCGGCTGGAATGTAGGGTGAAAACGGCGTACTAGGCGATAAGTGATTTTTTCATGGCCACACGCTGCGTTGCGCTACAGGTATGCGAACCGTTGCCTCATGTTTTTTGTAGGTTCCAAGGGCGACCCCAGTTGCGTAAGACCACCACTGTAGTTTAAACAAGAAAACAAAATTGTCTGATGAGAAAGTCTTGGTCTTATTGCAACGTGGTTAGGCGGGTTTGTTTATATCTTAAGAAGGAATGCATGAATCAGCGGTAATATGCTGAGGGGTGGTCTTCGCACACCGTTTACGCATTGGAATCTTAGCTGTGGCTAGGTTTTCACGTACTCAGCTTTTCTTGTAAGTGGGTTAAAAATTGAGGCCAGGTGTGGTGACTGATTTGTCAGGAATAGTATTCCACTTGATTTGTGAGGCGAGGTATGGGTAACTACTGCGTTGGCTTGCTTTTTATATGTCGGAGCTATGGCAGCAGCAATATACGTCCGCGTGAATGTTCACCATTAAGAATAGATAAAGCCCCAAGCAGGCATGAACAACACGTGTGAGGGTTTCCAACAACATCGACATCAGCGGGAATTTTGTTTTTTGTTTTTTTTTATTTTTGTGCTACTGCGAACGACGGAGCACACTTTCGAAGATGAATGGTTGTCGAGATAAGTGTACCTTTTATGGCAGCCAGCACGTTTCGTCATCTAATTTGCCTGTGTCAATTAAAGGAGTTTTTTTTCCTCTTTTTAGACACGTGCGGGATTTGTACGTCTTGCAGATAATTGTCACTCCGCGTCAGTGTTCGGGCACCCCCAGAGGCGACAGACGTCCGTTACAAAACATTTGGGACTGCCGGGGTAATTGTTAATGGTTAATAGTGAAGACTTGAACTAGGTTGTAGCTCCACCATCATCATCTTCTTCAGAGCCACCATCACCATCAACAGATTGGCCAGGTAGCACAGAAGACACTCAGCCCTCGGCACCCGGGCTGGAGGGGCACCCCTGTTCTACTCGCATCGTGCTGACCATGGCACGACCAGCGCAACCTAAAAACGTGGGCTTGGCCACACCGCCTCATCGGCCACCTACAATTTGGTGACCCAGACAAGCGGCTTCGCCATGGCTTCGCAACGCTGCTTCCTAAGCCACAACGCGGACGACGGCACGCGAAGAACGTTCTCCGCCATGCTAGACCTTCCCTTGCTGATTCGCTGTCACTCCACCAGAAACCACGTTGCATGGTTTGTCATACAGGAGAGCCATTTTTATTTAAATGAAATCTGGTCCTGAAAATCAGGTACCTCGTGAAATTACAGAAGCTACATGGTGACCTCACTAAGCAAATCCAGCTTCCGGCCAGAGGCCCTAGTACATATGACGACCTAAAAGACACTGCCTTTAGCACTATGGCATAAAAACACGACAGACGGTAATCCCAAAACCAGTATCCGTTACCAAACAAGTCCTCCTCCGACTACCCCTCGGCCCATGTACCCAAACCCTGACTGGGTGACTAGTCTGCGATCATGGGCCCGTTAATCGAGCTCACGGACCTCAGTGGTCTTCCGGACTTCTACTCCACTCGCTGCGACAAATGGTTTGTTCAGCTCGAGAGCGACTTTTTCATCAACAACGTAAGGCGCCAACCACTGGGCTACCACCTGGCAGTGACACGGCTACCTGACGGGCTCCTCGCGCAGCTCCGGCTACCAACACCTGGCCCAAAGAACTAAGACGACTTGAAGAAGGCTGTTGTTAAGCACTATGGCGTCTCAGATAGTGTATTTTAATATTAGAGCGATGGTTCTGACGACACGCCCGCCTCTGTCACGCGCATGCCAACGCCATCCTCTACACCACCCCGCCTTCCAAAGCCAGCTGTGCATACAACTTCGCCGATGTTTTCAGCCTCGCCTTGCCAGGAAACGCCAGCGCCAGCTACGGCTTGCAGCACTGCAGAGTCGACCTTTAGCTTAGTGGAATATGCTCAACACCGTGCCCGAGCGCCTTGTGCGTCGGCTTCACCGACCCCAGAAAGTGTCGAGTGTTTTGCTGCTCGTGGCTGCGAAACGTCTGTGCACGTCAGGAGTGAGAGCGATGTTCAAGAGCGCTGCAGTCCCCATGTACGACAGCCGTCTTCATCGCCTCAGATGGAACAGCCTCCTGCAGCCAACCACAGATCGATGACTCCGGGAGTCGAAGCTATCTTTGAAGCACATTAGCTTGCTATTGACAATCTTGAAACCCTGGCTACGATGGCGATACCGGAGCAAAGATTGCCGGGCTCCCCTCCCAACAACCGTCGCCGAAAAAAGTATCTCATGACCCCATGCAATCAAGAGACGCGTCAAAAGCTGGTCCCCACACGTCGACCGATTCCCTGTTCCAGGATAGTGCAATGTAGACGCAGTTACCGGAGCTCAGCCGTCTGTCTACAAATGAAACAGACGAAACCAGCTTGCAGGATGAGGATCCGACGTCATTGGAGTTCAAGCGCAGCTAACCATTGCAAAGCTTCGCTCTACGGCCTCCCACCGCACCTGCCAAAGCACCCAGGACAGCGACGAAGCCACAGAGCACACAACGGGGCACAGTCAAGCCCGCAATCCGGTCGTCATTCTGTTCCACCATGCTTCACCTTTCGCTGTCCTTCGAGTTACGCCTGGCGTTCGCTCCACCACAAATTGCAGTAGCCGCCTCGCACCACGCAATGCATCCGCGGCCGCACTCCCAGCCTCGACCACCAGAGGTTACCCCTTACCTGGGCGCTACCTCGCCGATGACCAGGACCATGACCTTTACTCAACCCCTTCCACTAGAGGGCTGACTGCCAACGGACTCTCTCTGGCTATAGACCAACCAGTACTGCACAAAACAACACCCAGCTCAGTTTTCTCTATCGCGCTCGGTGCTAGGCGGCGAGCCCTGTAGCAGAAAACCCTCAAAACTCGGTACCCGGGCTTCAGCGGCACCCCGGTTCTACTCGCCTCGTCCTGACCATTGCATGGCCAGCGCAGCCTCACTTAACATGGGTACGGCCACACCACCTCATCATCCGCCTACAATGCCAAACGCTTCAGGCTCATTCAGCAAAAACACTTCGACCGCAACTTTAACACACCCACCGCACTTTATTACGTGCCTATAATGGAGTCTGAAAAACTACTATATATTACTTGTCAGAAGCGCAGGACAGTCAACATGCCCGCACAACCCTTGAGATCACCGTTAGGAAACAATATTACTCAGCGCACAAGACAACAAGATGGAAGAGCGCACAAGACGCCCTAGCCCGTGTTCACCTTCAGCCCGGTTCGTTTCTGCCCTAAGTAATAATGTCACGAACAGCAACCAATTCACCCACAGCGACACTGTGGCTTTTAAATTGCCGCCACGATGAACCAATGAATGATCACAACCGCTGCCATAGGCTCATAGCCAATATTACAATTCTAATTGCTTCTAGTTCAATATATCACCCACAATTATGCTGAAACTCCTATGATGAGTGCAATGTTTTAGGCTTCTGTATTATATTTAAGGTTGGTGACCAGTAAGCATGCGCTACGTCCACATTTATTTTTGCGTGATCCAGCGAGCCATCGTGGCGTTGGTGATTTGTGGTAGTCTGACAAACTGTAGCCCTTTCGAGTTTCCGTCCACAGAAGTCGTTTAAGTTCGAATCCTGACAACACAGTCTTATTGTCTTTTTCGCTGCCGGTCAATTTCTACGCATTCAGTTGGGCTGAATGGAGGAAGTTGGTTATAAGCAATCAACTTATATTTTACTTAAAATAAACAATTCTGTACGTTACTATCCACGCCTTGAAATATCATGGCGATACTGGAACAGAATCATTTCCCATCAATCAACAAATCAGCCAGTTATTCAACAATTATTAAATTGGTTTGAGCCGAAATATTTTTGCAACGTCACTTAAGCAGACTCTGAGCTTCACTGTGCCGTCTCTAGGAAATCTTGTTTGCGGCTGTAGATATCCTCATTATACGAGTTGAAACACTGGAAACATTTGCTCTTTCAAACACTGCAGTTCGATTACTCTCTCTTGCTGAGCTGGAAAATTTGACGTTTTAAACACCAAGTATAGTTCCCTTATGCAGAGAAACGTGTCTAGTGATTAGCAATTTTTAGTTTCTGCAGGAAAACAAAATAATATGCAGAAGAATTGTTTAATCTTTCCAATTCTACGGTTGCCGTGAATTTACAGTAGAGAATAAATTTTACCTATGAAGGAATTGTTGTCTTCAAAGGGCAAGCCAAAAACTACGTCCCAGTTTAAAATTTCAGGATCTGCCCACCACTTGCAAAGCGTTACTGAACGATGCTACTTATACCGCAAAGCTCAGACGTATGCACATGCAATCCTCATTAAAATTATATACCTTAGGTTACCCTGCAGGAGCTTCCGGAATGGATCTTGGAGAAAAGACTCTCTGCAAGACTTTATGTCCTCCGACAAAAATTCTACTGGGGATTTATTGTTCCAGTACTGTTCCGTGCTTCAAACTTAATGTACGAGTTTAAGTCTGGTCAATACGTAAGTATACCCGTGTGCCACTACCTGTCGGTTTTCTTGGTAGTTTGCGTCCATTCGGGCTTTTTAAGGGCATTTAGGTAAACAATAAAAACAGGGAGGATTCGTGAACTATTTATAAGCGGCGATATTGTTATTTTAACTTATTAACGTCGTAATAACAGCAAGTTTACCTTCTTATTTTACGTAACACAGCTTTAATGCGCAGTAAATGACCGAAAAAAGTTATGGATCATTTTTGCGAACCTTTTTGAACGTCACACATCGTCCCAAATGCCTCATGCCCTTGTACATTTCCGCACCGCTGGCCTCAGTGTGGGAGCGTGGGTAAAATTAATCTTGCCGTCCTAAAGAGAAAGTTTCAAAACGTTCTGCGTGCCCTATCATGCACAATATGGCCCTATCTCCATATATGAATAAATCAGTCGTCATTCACAGTGTCAGTTTTCAAAATCAATTTATAAAAACATAGTTGTAACCCACGTAACAGTTTCAAATAATCAGATCCCAATAAGGTAGGTTACTTTTATGATTTAGGTGATTTCTTATATATTTACTGATTTTGCTCAAAACACTGCGCCTTTTGTCGTACGGTTTAATGTTGACAAAATTTCAAGCTTTCATATACGCAATAAATGTATCTGTAATCAAGTTATGCATGATTCCCAGCTAAATACGGCCATCTGTCTGTTTAGCCGAATCTCATCAACGTTTGTTAAACATTCCAAACAAACACTGCTCTTGAATGGACTATTGGGTATTCAATACAACCTTTTAAAAGCGATCCTTGACTTCTCGAACGTTTTCGGCAAATGAAAGCGGAGGTATGCCCCTGGAACAAATATGTTAAGGAACGTAGGTAGGTCAAATAAAATCCCGCAAGACTGATGCTATATAGGCGACCGCACATATAAGACAACGCACAAATGTGGTACCTTCTTTTGGATAATCGAAGGGGTAGCCTGAGACTTGCATGTCTTTTTGATATTTTGGGGGTGAGGCTGACAGTTTTGAAGGCAAGAATTGATCTGTTGCTATTTTGAGCTTCGCTAAGGATGGCGTACCTGACTTTTAGGTTGGAAAAAGAAATATATTGACAGGATCAGGAAATACCTTACTTTATCTATGCTCTGGTTAATAGCACAACGTTTATGCGGAATGTGTGTGACATGTTCGTCGCGTAGTACGATTGTATTATAATGCCGGGGGTATTCAAATATTTTACACTCCATGGTTTTTGTGGAACGTGAAAAGTGTGTGATTTTTACGTGCTTATTGAAATTACGTAAAACAGCCGGATGGGTACGAAGCACTCAAGATACTGTGTTTTATTTGCCTTCCTAATGTGTTCTTGGGGCAACGTTTTTGTAGTTTTTTTCGCCCAGTCTGAAAAACCTACCTAGAGACAATTTGGCAGGTGTCTGTCACATGAAAGCACGCACACATTAGTGTAACCTCTTTGTGTGACCACGGGTATAGGAGGGTGGAGGGGCCTAGGGTATGCACGCCGCTGGGCTTCGTGCAGTGTGCGATGTATGTGTTACGTCCTTCGACTTATGAGCTGCATTATCCCGCATGCAATAAATGAATCCCATCTTCGAGACTAGCAGGTTGTTATGACGATATAAGTGTTAAAGAAAGAAATAATTGTTTTGACCGCCTATTTCCTGTGTTCTGGGACGCGCAAATAGGTCTGGGGTCGTTTTTATGCTGTGCGTTTTCCAACAGTCTCAGTATGCAGCGCTTGTCCTACGGCTTCATTCTTCGTCCGTTTTCTGTGCGCGATATTTTAGTGCAAACAATCGAATGTCAACTCGCCCGGTTTTCCGTTTTGTTGCACAGAGGTAGGGCCATCGCATCTAACCGACTGTCGGGCAACAGTTCCAGGACCTCCGAACAATTCTCAAACGTGCTGAGTGTAAAAGCATTATTGATTTAAGCAAAACTTTTATTTTTCAATTGCAAGTAAGAGACGCTTTGCTCCACCAGTTATGGAAGGTCTTCAATTCTTGTTGCTTGGCAGGACTTGCTTCACCGTCCGCTACCGCTTCACGCTTAGGAAACGCCCCTTTCTCACACCTGTGCAATGCAGGCTGTTCACCCTCTTTCACTTCTGCTGTTTCTTATTTGTTGACCTAAAAGATGCAATGTGGATAATATCGTAGACAGTCATAGGTTACACTTCAATACAACACATTCAAGGAGAAAGCAGGAGAAGATACAATCATTGAGAGATTTGTATATATAAGATGTAGATAGTTTGTTCGTGGGCTGAAAGTGTGGGCTCACCCTAACAGCATAGGTAGGGTGCGTGCTATAAAATGCCTCCTGCCCACTTCAGAAACGTGCAGCTGGTGATTTCATGTGCGGAAAATAATATTGCATAAGATGGTAGCCTAATACAGCTTACAACGTAGCCGCTGTTGAGAAAGAAGAGGCCGCTAAGTAACGGCTTCCGATTAGTAGAGAATAAAGATGAAGAAGTAGGTGTGGCGATATTAGAGAACACGCGGCCCTTGTTTCCTTCTCGCGTTATTTCACAGCCGCACTGCAACATTTGTTAGCATTCAACTGAAATCTTCCTTCTCGGAAGAGGGTTTTATCCTGCAGGGGACATAAAGAGGGGGATTAGAGAGGTGCGAACACAAGTTATGTTGGCGCAGTTCGAGAAAGCTTGCTTTCTTCAAAAATTGGCGTTGGCTGTAGGCTTTAATACGTATTATGTTTAGAGTAGCTTCTAACGGTGTCTATACTTTCACTGTGAATATTTTCCATTTTCTCGAACAATTCAAATTGTGCGTGCCCGGTAACAGAGATGCTCAAACAGATAATTTTAACCATACGAGGTAGGTGCTCTGACACCAAAGCAGTATACCGGGCAGTTACATGAATTACCACCCCGGTGTAGTGTATTGATCAGAGCACCACTTCCTGGGGGACTTTTGACCTTCAATAGACATTGGCATGCTAAAAATGGCACAGAGGAGAGCTGGATTGCCTTCCGGCCTAGCCATAAAAGAGCGTAGGGCTAATATTTTTTGCAAGAATCTTTAGAACCGCTTTCTTGAAGCCAATTTCTTTGAGGAATAAGACGAATAACAAGTTCAAAGCGGAGACGTCCTCGTACTTTACGGGGACGTACACAAAATTGCCTCACTCTTGACACTACTAGACTTTACACCCATCGTGACATGTTACGTGTTGCTAGGCCAACAGCTTTGCTTAGTCCAAAAAAATAATTGTCCAGAGTGCGGATGAAACCTACGGCAAGGCTATAGACCTTGAGGCATGGTACCAGGGTTGCCATGAGGCATTCAGAAACTCTGCATATAAATCTTGTTTCATTGAACTACGTAATATCCATACATGAGATTGTAGCGCTACTTTTACTGTAAAAAATGTTTACCCATGATGGAATAAATTTGGCTTTGAAATGGGGCCCGTTTGAAAATTTGTCTACCTCTTTGAAAATAGAATTCAAGCAATTATTTATAAACTCTAATTCAAACAATCGTTTTCTATTTCCACGCAGCAACTCCAATGGGTGATGGGACTCGACAGCCGGGACTTCTTTGTTGGACATTTTCTGAGTAATATGATTACTTGGAGCTTCCATGCAGTCGCTGTCGTGCTTTGCTTGATGTTCGATAAGATCAACATACAATACGGCGTTCAAACCAACTGGTCAAACGTGGAGCACAGTATGTATAGAAGAACAATAATTAAGCTGTTAGTGTAGTCCTGACAGATGACAATCAAATTGTGTATCCAAGAAGACAACAGATTCCTTATTCCAGTTTATTACTTGTTAAAACGTCCTTGCGGAATTTCAACAGCAAAAATACATAGCCTAAATACCCTTTAAATAGGGGTAAAGCCGTGCTGAGTCACACAAGACTGCCGTATTAAAAATGTTGCACAATCTTTACAGTTCTCTTTCTCAGAGCTACGCGATCTCTCGGGTCGTGTTACACAATTTGTATTTTAATTGAAATTGTGCCAATATTTAAAAATGTGGAATTACAAAGAGAGGAAAAGTTAGGTCCACTGTCACTTAAGATTGCCGCAACCAAAGAAGCTGATAAACTTAAAACTTTCGAGAACCCCCTTTTTTCCTGCTCATAATACGTAGGCATTCGCCCAAGGATGACGCGGAACGCTTTCTGGTGTATAAATTGCTTTCAGAATGTTCATTGGATGTTGACGCTTTGACCTCATATTTATGAACGGTGAATACACAAGCAGTTTACCATTTTTTGATTTTGAAAAAGCTATGCCGCAGTCGAAGAGAGATAACCTAAAGAGCTTATTAAAAAATTATTGGTTGTCTGTTTCACAAGCTCTTTTTTCCGAGACGCGTTTCTCATTTTAAAATGGTGTTAGGGGTGGTATTTTGGTCCTTCTTTCTTTACAGGTGAAATTTGAAATTCTATGGTTGAGCTGCCAGCCATAAAAAGGTTTGAGAACTAATGCCACTTCATGCCGAAAAGGACGACTACGAAAGTGTGTCGTTATCTGGATATGTTGCAAGTATGACTAAAGAGACATCGTGCGAGTGGTGCTTGTACAAAAAGGGAAAGACGCGCGACTTAGCGAGATTCCTCCGGCGCTGGAAGAACTTTTTTTTTCAATAATGCAAATTCATTTTTTCCGGCATTTCCGCCATGTAACATCATGTGGTAGCCGAGCTGGGTACTTGAGAAATGTTTCCAATGTCACTGTACAACCAGGAAGGAGTGTCAAAACGAACATGTCAGCTTTCTTTGCGCACTACCAACCGTTGCTCAAAGGGAGCAGTCAAGCCCCAGCGTACGTAAGAATGTGCGTCTGTTGCGCCCAGGCATGGCACTAAGGTGGACGAGTGCAAGTTATGCGGAAAGTATCACACAGGGCCTCTGTGATGCGACGAAATAGCATTTGCAAAAGCACCCCCACAACAAGACACACCGAAAGACAACGACAGCGAAAAATATGCCACGCACGCGCGCTCAGGGCTATCGACACCGGCTACGGTGCCAAATGCTCGCGACCACGGCACGAGCTCACGCCGGCCACCGTCCAACGGGGATCGGCCAGCGACCGCGGCTGGTGGAGAGGTGGGCCCGAGAAAAAGAACACCAAAAGAGTTGGAGCGTGGAGTGTGACCGGGGTGAACGGCGGTCCGGCACTGGACCCGTGCCGCGCCCCAAGAGGTCCTCCACAACTGCAGCCTCCAGAACTTTTCCTCCGCAAAGAAGTCGTCTTGCCGTGTTTCGGGGTAAGACAGCGACGCCCCAACACACCTGCGTTTGTCACTCTGCAACGTGAGCTGGGAGCGCGCTCTACCACCGCGGCCACAACATGGTACCTCGACATTTCAACGCTCCCACGAACCTGTACCGGGGTAACAAACACGTACTATGTCCTCTTTCTTTCCCGAACCTTAACTTTGACCCGGACTTTGGCTTGGACTATTTACGGTTTTCTATATCGCGATGTTGCCGCTTTCGCATTGTTTATTAGCTCCCCTTTATTTTTTTTGGCTGATGTGTATATTGTTTGCGTTTAGGGTACTACAAAAACTAGTCTTCTTTCCAGTTTCTTCTGGTATTTATTATTGTCCACGAGCCTGACACCCCGTATAACGCGACATCTTGCTGACCATTTCAACCAAGGAACGTGACTTGGAAAACGATTCCCGATCCCTGAAAAATAAGCGCAGCCGTCAACAACACTTGAGGCAGAAGGTACGCAGATACCACAGCCAACCTCTGCTATTCATCCCTGCTGCAGGACATGAATCGGCTTTTTGCACGCAACACGGTGTTGAGAGATTATCGGTAGCCCGATGGCCGTGCTATCAGCTTTGCAGCGGTTCTTGCAGGACGCCACAACACTCGAGAAGGCTGCGAAAGTTTAAATATAACCTCACGGTCATAAAGCACAATCAGCGAGAAAACAGGCAAAACACCCCGCCCTCCAAAAGGGGTCAGTTGTTTATCTGTGGAAACAAAAAATTTACGACGTTAACTCCAAGATCTTCAGGAATATGAAGGTATTTTGAAGCCTAGGTGGAAACTGTGAAATTGAAGAAGTGACAAGAAGAACAGTGCCTCCCCGCTAAGCCAGGCCTCTGGCGTGAAGCATTGAGTCGCCAGAGGGCCACTAAGAGCACCTCCCACACAAGAAGGTGTGCGGTCACTTGGGAGGCACGTTAAAGTCAGGAAGCAGCATTTAAAGAAGAAAAACTAAGCCAGGAGATTACACTACAAAGGCTTCGGGGCTTCCTAAGCATATAACTCAAGAATAGCTTTACACCCTAAACTCACTGCATAAATGACAACCCATCTAACTGGCGTTCTTACTCAGTAAAGAAACCATCTCTACCTAGATTTGCAGAATCCTGCCGAAGAACGGCTGTGATATATTAAAACCCTTAGGATTTTTTATAACCTATTGTGCTTCTTTCGCCAAAACCGTGTAGAAAACCAATGGATTCACATGCTTGCAAAGGTTACTTGAAACCCAGTATCGTTCACCAGCCTCATGATGCCCCTCCTTCCCACAAAAACTGTAGCCCAAGCGGCATTATTCTCTGGAAAGGATATGCAACAAGGCCAACGCATGCACATGGCTTCTGTAGGAGTAAAAAGAAAGTGGTTTGGTGCGGTTTTGCCTCGACCGCAGCCCCCCAATAATATTTACCTTTTATGTTCGCTCCCCCACCCTAAGGAAGGCAGAGGAGACTGTTCAACTGTATGAGTGTCTTGCGGTCGCTGTCACCCATGAATGTAGTCATCGAATCCGGTGACATCAAGGCTACAAGCACTACGTTGGATTTCGCGTTGACATCAGCACGGGGGCTACTAGTTAAGAAAGCGCAAGCAAATCACATCGATAATAGAAGATTAGGGACGACATCGATTCTCCCGCAAGAACCAGCTTGACACCAATGCCAGACCTCACATTCTGCAGTGTCCGCGCAGTTGAAGATGGCGCTCCTTCGCGGGACCTTGAAGCTGTGGCCATTATTGAACGCAGAATGATATCTAATGCACCATTAAAAAACCTAACAAATGCAAGTTCGCTGCTTGAATGCAGTGTTAGGAGGCGGTTTCAGATTCCGCCTCACCAAGTTACACCACTCGTTAGACAAATCCTGGTTGCAACCAACCTTGCTACGGGCGTCATGGAGATGGAGGAAAAATCACTTGCAGCGCACATCCACCTTATCACCTTATTTCTGGCCTGCGAGACCACATTTGGAATGCGCCCAAAACGATAGCAGGACTCGTGGTGACCCCATCCAGGCGCGGCGTTAGACCCATTAAATTAAATACCATAATGAACAACCCGCAACTAGTTACTTGGATTTCTAATTTTCTTTCTGACGGCTCCTAATGCGTTTCTTATAACTCGGCTGACTCCAATGTTGTTAGTGTTTGTTCGGGCGTTCTGCAAGGCTCCGTACTCGGACCGCTACTGTTTCTTCTGTATATTAACGAATTGCCTAGTGACATTAGTTCCGAACTCACGTGTATGCTGATGATTGTGTGTTGTATGAATCTATTGACTCTCCTAAATCTCATCATCATATAAATGATTCATTTAAACATTTTGTGATTTATGCGTATCCTGAGAAATGAGTAATTATTTTAGCAAATCCCTACTTATGTCTTTCACAAACAACAAGTCCCCTTGCTTCTTTACGTACCCTTTTAACGGATTCCCTGTAAAAAAAAGTAACAGAATATAAATTTCTTGGCGTTATCTTTTCTAGCAACCTATCTTGGTCTTCACACATTAATTCTATCTGCATGCGACTTTTAAAACAATAGGTGTTTTAAGACGAACGCGGTCCCAATCCCCAAAAAGCACTAAATTACTCAGGTATAAAACTTTGATTCGGCTAGTGCTCGACTACGCATGCCCCGTATGGAACACTCACAAGCAGGACGATATCGATAAAACTGACGCCATTCAAAAAAAGCCATAAGTTTCATTTGTAATTGGTATGAGCGTTACTTCTCGCATTCCCTTGGCTTTTCTTCCCTTGAACTAGCCCCACTACACACGCGCCGACTAAATAATTCTATGAAACTGCTTCACTGTTTTCTCCATACAGCTGAACGCACGTCTGATGTTACATACATTTCATTGGCCTCACCATCGATAACTGGAAGCAATTACCATTTTAACAGCAAGCATTACCACTGTAGAACTAAAACATTCAAATTTAGTTTTTTTCTCTTTAACTGCCGAATGCTGGAACGGATTCTCCGGTGACAACCGTTCCCTTCCGCTCAAAAAATGTACACTTGAAATTTCTTATTCCTCGTGATTGTGCTTTTGCTATTGTTCCCTTCTTTGTTTAGCTGCTGTTAGATCTTTTTCTCTTGTATGCTGGCTCTTGCCATAGCCCTAAGTGGGGCTGCAGTATGTGCAATCAAGATAAATAAATAAATAAATTAGATAAGACAATGTTATGGCGACAGTGCTGGGAAAGCCTTGCAATTTTTGTGGGAGCAACCCTACCAGCATTAAAACGGAAGACGAAGATTATTGGGGCTCATGCTGGAATCATGCTGGCCCTGAGGATTGACCACCACACCTTCGGAAGCAATGCGGCTGGAAAGTTTGTTGCACGACAAGCTTTCCATCTTCTCCTCCTATCACTCCCTGGAACGAATTGAGAAAACATGTTGGAAACCTTCTTCATGTCACCATACTTACACGCTGCCTTTGAGCAAGTGTACGTCCACATCGCACAAAGGAAAGACAGTTCACGTGGACAATGGTACGAAGCCTACCACCACTGGTAAAGCGCGCAAGTCTTGACGTCATCAACGCGCTTTGAAAAATGACGAATTGCAGCTGTGGCTAAAGCACTACTTTGCAATAAATGTCGCGAAAGCTGGCAAAAGGCGAAACACAGCAGAGAACGTTCAACCTGTATCGTCAACCTCCACAGTGTGCAAGCTCTTAGACTGCATTTCTGTTAACCGCCCTAATTACTACCGCGGATAAAAAAGTAGCTTTTTCCATCCTCATCAAACGGGATTCAGACGCACTCTGGGCGTACATAGCAGCCTGTACTCTATGCGGTGACTCTGAAACTAGACAAGAACGAAGGTGGAGGGTTCGACGCAATCTGGTCGTCGTGAATTGCGTACAAACGCGGTACACCGTCCAACAAGGAGTCATTTTCAATGACTGACAGCAGCCATACCCCGAAAAATAGATAACCAACATTTCGAACTGCTTTCTTTGCGACACTCTTTCTAGATGACATCCAGTATTCCAAACGCGAGGACCTCCGCGAAGACCACCGGGGCACCACAACGTACAATTTCACCCTCTATCAATTTCACTATCTCTTTTGTAGAAGTTGCACACAAAACACTGCCGGTACTGCATTACACATGACCTTGTACACAGACGGTGTTTTAACCTGGGCATATACGAAAGAGTACGAAATAACTTTCATCAAATTTTCAGCAATACAAAAGACCATTGACAAAGAGCACGACTGTCTTATGTCTACAGCAGCTTTGAGTTGAGATAACATAACATATACCGTATGTTCGCGATTCTAAGCAGGCCCCGATTTTAAGCACCAACCCCTACTTTTCAGAAAAAGCGGGGAAAAATCTTCTCATGCGAATTTCAGCACCCCATTTTCTTAGCAGCAATCGCAAAGTGGATTTCAGACGCGTAGAAGTGGGCACGGGTTGGCGTTGTGGCCAAGCCATTTATGAAGTTTTGAATGCCAAACCACTTTAACGGAGCAGAAGACGACCTTCTGGGGGATGCTGAGAGCGGCAGCCCAAGCGGCAGAATGGACTCGAAATATAGTAAGGGGTAGCGGATCTCATACGTAAGCGGCGGGTTCACTATGTTTACCTAATTTTATTTTGATTGTTCTCCAAATAAACCAATATTTCTCGCACCCGTCTCGTCTAGATACGGCACCGGCAAAAAGTTTCGGGGGAAGGGGGTAATTTAGGCACCGCCCTCACATATGACATGGCAATCGTGGAAAACAGGGGGTGCTTACAATAAGTAGTGCCGTACTTATCCGTGCATATGAAAATTTTTGAGCGTGGTGGATGTTGACCACTTGATGCAAAGTTGTTGAACTCAAAGATGCCGTCCGCCTGACGTATCTTGGCGTACCTATACGGGAGAATAGAGGTGCCACTGAAAGAATCCAGCAATTCATGCTCACTTGGCGAAGCTGGCTCAAGTGATAAGTGTGCGGTCAACCACGTTTGGAGCTGCCACTTAGAAAATAGCACGCCCGTTCGCTTTGTGTGTGTTCACATTGAAGGCACCTCTGCGGTAGCATTTCCCAAGATGTCAAAATGTTGAACAGAGAAGTTGGACAATCTTTCCCGACATCGCTCCGGATAGTGGCAATGCTTGTTTCGGCCAACTGGTATCGCAGAGCTGTATTGCTGCTCCCGATGGAATACACTGAGCCACATGATCAAACAACGCGTTAAGGGGACAAGGATTGACGCCTACTATTTCGGGAACACACCCGACCTATTTCTTCTGACCATCCAAGTGCCCCTCCGTTCTTTGCAGAAAACAGTACACGGCCGATTGCACTATGGTACGGCTTCCCTAGTACACACGGGCGTCCTTTTTGACGAAGACCATTTGAGCATATACATTCCCAGAAGATTCACTTCGGCGAACGTCCTTAGCCTTCCTCATGAAGCTAGAAAAATGTTGAACATGGGTACTGGCGCTGCCCGGTTCCCTGCAACCAGCATCGCCGTAGTGGCAACAGGAACCGATACTGGCGAGGGCGTCATACAGGTCTACCAGATCTAGAAAAAAGCATTGATATTTGCGCTATTTTTAGCAAAATACACAAAGCACACAAGGAAAGATCCCTCTGTCCATTCCGAAGGTCACACCTTACACGGATAATGCCGATGTACATGAAACACTCACCCGGCCACATAGGCTCAGATTCACGGAGCACAGTACGAAAAAACATGATGTGCCAAGGTTGAGAAGCAACACAACCTCGCGGCTCCATGACTATGTGTCGCCGGACACTGGGCGCAGCGCGGTTATAGGATCACCCAATACATAACGGGCTCGTCCTGTAATTTACACCGGTCACCGCAGGAGGTGCCCCAGTACTGCGCATTGCCAACTACCCCGAACGAAAAGCGTATTCAGTGACATGACGAACAATCGGTCACACTTCCCAGGCACGAACCACCCCCGACAACCATCTCAGTGAAGGTCTGGATGCCCAGCGGCGATAAAAGATTTAACTGCTCAGGCCAGAACAGCGTACGCACTTCGCTCTGAAGGCTTATCCAAACGGCGGCACCGAAGCACAACTGCGGCGACTTTCCAACCTGCTGTTCCGTTCACAACCAAAGTCCCCTGCACGTTTTGATTGAGCGATTGCTTGATCCCAATGATTCGCATCAGTGTACACTAAAATAATGGTAGGTACATAAAATACTGACATAAAATGTTCATACTTTAATATTAATAGAAGTGCACAAATGGGAATTTTATATGCGAAATGTACAGAGGTAAACAAGCGGGATCAACTCGTTCAAACCCAAAGGTGGCCGGTTAACATTGATTTCAGCAATTTATCAGGTACGGAAAATACGTCGTTCGACAATCTGATTTAAATTCTTTCGCTACCGCAGGAAAACTGTTGGTGTTACACATAGGTGGGCAAAACAGAAAAAACTCAAACACAATTTTTTTCATGAAGGCTGTACTGAATCAAACTGAGACTCAATTAGCTTGTCTGTTCTCAAAATCACTCATACTCGCTCATCACAGGGTCATTTCAAATCGCACTCACTTGTAATTAAACTCATTTGTCCTCAAGAGTATTCGTACTCAAGCTGTACTCAAGAGTACTCAATCTGTAAGTATGAGTACTCAATCAGTGCTCACGAGTACTCAATCTTCTATACTCATCAGTACTCATTCTATACTCATGAATACTCAATATGTACTCACTCATGAGTACTCAATCTGAATTTGTGAGTACTCAATTTGTACTACTCAGAATTACTAAACTCAATGCTCAATACCCCCCGGCACCATTAGGCGTCCGCATAGATTGACGTCCATTGGTATCGAGATCATGATTTCATTCGCAGTTGCTAGATGCTGGCGTTTGTTTTTTGTTGTTCTGGATACGAGAAGCTTTTTTACATGGCGTTTGTCTCGATGAGGGTCGGTGAATATACAATCGGTTTGTTTTAATGTGTGTGCTGTGGTGTTCACCTCGTCCGACCCCAACTTGACAGCGTTCACGGCGTTGCGTTAGTCGCGTCGCTTCCTTCGGCGATCAAGCTCCTGTAGCTCGTTGCGTGCTTGATGCATGTGGGAGCATAGACGGGCGTTTGTCCGCTGGCGAGCGGTTGTGTGCACGGATGGTACAGTGCGGCGCGTTGAGGACGTTGCTTCGATTGAGGTATGCTTTGCGTATGGTGCGGAAGCCGGTTGGCTTTTCGTTTAGCGTGCGGTGGCGTAGTGTTGTAATAGGGTGGCGTGGCGGATCGCGCAAAATCGTTGTGGTTCCGTGCTTGCTTTCACCGTGGTTGCTTGGAAAGTGAAACCATTGGTGTCTTGAAGCGGGCGTAGTTCGTCTCGTGTGTTCGGCCCACAGTCCTTGGCGTCGTAAGCGTCACTTCATCGGTTGGGTGTTCGATGCCTTCGTCTGGATCGGGCTCATTTATTGACGTTCTTGCCTTGTTCATGTCCTCGCTCAAGCTCTTCTTTTTTGCCTGTTGTTTCGAGAATGCTAAAATCGGTATCTCTCCCGTACTAGCAGTCTCGAAAGCGTTCTCTTCGTCCCGTATGCGGTTTCTCGCGGTTTGTCGGGTTTGTCGGGTTTGTCGTGTGAGTCTCGATAGCAGCAGCGGGTGCCGGCGACCTTGTATGTCTTGGCTAGGACGTGCCGCAAGCGCTGGCCGTGTTGTTGCTCGTTCACGGACATTCCTGCACGAGTGTAATGTCGTTTGTTCGCTCGACTCGGCTTCGAACAGCTGGTGCTAAAGAGCTTGTACGTTCTGGTAGGGTTGAATCGCAGCTCTGGGTCATTTGTTGCTTGAGGCAAGGCTGAATACTGCGGTTGTGACATTCGCTGGCCAAGTCTGGATAGCAGCACTGGGAGCAGAGAATGTCGCAAATGGCGGTTTCCTGCGTGTGCGCTGGCTTGGTCGCGTTCCGTGCCCTTTGCATTTCGTTCACCGTAGTCAGCTACACCGGTCCAAGTGGGATGTCCTTCATCACCTCTGGTGCGTTTCGTGCGCTGTGCGTATTGTTTTTCCTTGGAACCTCCTCTAACATTGGTATGGGGTCATACGCCAAGTACTGTGCGCTCCGTGCGCCGTGCGTCTCGCTCGTCGTGGCCTATCCACAAATCCGTATGAGATATCGTTGGTTGCGCGGACCGGGGCCAGAATAGGACGCGCGGAAAATGTACGTACTGGCCCCTTTTCGTTACGCGCTTTCAGCGCTTTGTTTGTGTACGTCTGGACCGGAAGAGAGGGTGCCAGGCACGTGGTGCTTCCTGACTCGTGCGAGCTGCGTACGTTGCGCGCCTCGTTGCTCGTTGCTGGAATGACCTGCTTGCGGGCGATGTAGCTCGACGATTGGTCCGGTGACAGAGCGGCGTGTGTTCGTGATCTCGCCATTACATGGGAGAGGTCCAGTGAGCAGGCAATCACAGTTTTGCATACGTTGTCAAGTTCGTGTTTGTGTGCCGCCGTGCATGCTGCCGTGTCCGGATCTCGCGCAGTTCAGGCACTGTGGAAAAATTGTGGCTAACTCTCGCCAGTTGTCTCAGAAAACTTTCTTGGTATTCATGCAGCATCCTTCTCACAAACAGCACCACTTGCAAGTTCCTCTGCTGTTTGTCGTCGTAAGCAGCCTGAAGCATCGTTGGCACTTTCGTTCGTGTGGAGAGGTGGAGACGTTGCTCGTTTTCCACCAGAAGACGCGAGACGATGTCGTCCTTATGGCACGAGCCAGGCATCACTAGTAGTTATCGTGCGCTCCCGAACTGCTGTTTCTTCATTGAACATGAGACCTAGCATTGTCTTGAAGTAGCAGTGGGTCGACCACCGTTGATGTGAGCTTCGTCGGTGCCCCACGACTCCGTGCCGCACTCTTTCGCTGTCGTGGTGCCGTTTGCCCGCATCGTCCGCCTGTTCGTTCGTTCGTCCTGCCATGGCCTCAAATCCTAATCTTGTCCACTGCCCCATGTTAGCTAGGTCTTGGCTCTTGATGCCAGAACTCTTCGACAAAATAAGCGAGGCGAAACAATGCGTCGCATGCGTTGAATTGGGCTTTATGATGCCCTATTAACAACCCCCAAACGTGCCTCGGTTTACTCGGATATTTTATTTCCAATAATGAGGAAAATTGCACCGCCAAGCTTGGACGGTGGGGCTATATGCTCACATGTTAATGGGCTGCAAGAGACCATTGTCCTACCCAACCCGAGCAAAAAGTTTCAAAACGGGAGCTTAATAAACCATATGGGCGCACGTACATCAACGAAATTATCGCAAAGCGGCATATTGGGGACAATTTCGGTCAGACAAACCATCCAGTCGATTTGATGCGAATCACATAAATTAACGGCGACTGTTGTCACGAGAAGTTCGCCGCACGAAACCACTACACAGAGTGACATGCATCTACGGAAACTACAGAAGACCGGAAAAGAGCAACTTTGGTGCGCGTTGTTCCTGAATTGTTAGCAGCTCCCACCGCCTCCCCTAAGGTAAGTTGAATGGAGCAAGCGGAACGAAGCAGCTACATGTTCCCAGGCTGCGTATTTGTAAACAAAAATAACTGCTCCAATCAACACGTGCCGTACAAACAGAGTCACTGCGGCTGCACTTCCCACCGGGATCTCACCTTCTCGTTTTTCCATCTTCACCACGACCCATTAGCAAGCGACCGCCGAAAACGATAACAGCGCCAAGCAGAGACAGGGAAAGGAGGAAGGCGCAGTTTTCGTTGTCTGATTTTACCATCCTTTCGAGTTAAGCTGTACAGCGGCACCGCTAATAGTTTGCGATTCTTACACGCACGTCCCGACTCGAGTTCAGGATAGAACCTGTTGGCACTGCTGTACTCACGAGTAGATGCACTCGAAAATATTGTATTCATGAGTATTGTACTAATGAGTACTTTATACTCACGAGAAGTACTCAAGAGTACATGGTACTCATAAGTACTAGTCATCACTACTTTGTACTCATGAGTAATCGTACTCATATGAACTCATACTCATGAATGCTGTACTTATAATTACGAGTAGTGTACTCACAAGTACTGTACTCATGAGTAGTTGACTTACCCTTGTACTCACTCGTCATCGTATTCGTTTAATGTGGGTGTGTACTCACTCATCATCATACTCACTCGTGAGTTTGACTAAAAATAATTACAAATAAGTGTGCTCACAAGCATACCTCGGCAAAGTTGGTGCGGCTCACTAAAACTCACTCACATGTTTTTTTGTCAAATCACCGCTCACCCAAACTCAGACTCAATGCTGAGCAGCACATCTGCGCTCACTCAAACGGAAACTCATACTGAGGGCAAAACTCAAACGCTCGGACTGAAAACTCAAAATGCACTCAAAACTCAAAATGTACTCAAACTCAAAATGTAGTCAAACCCAAAATGGACTCAAAAGTTAAAGTTTACTCAAAACTCAAAATGTACTCAAACTGAAAATGTACTCAGAAGACAAAATGTACTCAAACTCAAAATGTACTTAAACTCAAAATGGACATAATACTCAAAATGTACCCAAAACTCAAAATGGACTCCGAACTCAAAGTGGGCTGAGCACTCAAAATGAATTCACAACTCAAATGGCCTCACAACTCTCTCGTCATACAAATTTACTCAGGCTCAGATGGACTCTGATTTAATTAGCATTCAGTGTTTTCAAATTCACGCGGGGTAAAAATATTACGGGTGCAAATTCGGGAGCCCAAACTCTTGCATTCGGCACGACATGACACTGTAGCTCCTGTGAGGTCGGAAACAATTTTCGTTGAAGATTTATTACACCTATACTTGCTGCCCATGATGACTAGCGCTAGTTGCAAGCAATTTTACGTATATATTGGATGCCAAACCCTTGATGTAGGCTCCGTGTTCGTGTTCATGACAGAGGCGGTTCAGAGTTGACGGTGTGCTAGGTCCCTGCGTCGAAACAAGCAAGAATGGGCGAGGGGACGTGCGCCCACTGCTCCGTTCATTTACGTCGAAGCTGTTTAGAGTTATGGTTCCCTGCATTCTTGCTCTGCATCTGAAAAAAAACGCCTTGTGTCAAAGCGAAGTGTCCCCGCGAATCTCTGAAGCGCGAGGCGTTCATGGATATGCGTTTGCTTTGTTAATGTGTAGCATTCTTTGTCGAGTACCCCCTCCACGCCCTGCATTTACACAAAAATGCAGATATCACGAAAGTTCAACCAGTAATCATTAAAAATGCATAAATGTAGAGAACTGATCAAACTATACGTTAAAAAGTAAAAAGAAATTTATAAGAAAAATTTTCGAAAATTGCGAACCGTGTAACGCTGGAGTCACGGATAGTCTCAGATTGGGTTCAAATTCAGAGAGGTGTAGCGCTAAAGAATGTGGGTTATCAAATTTAGGGTCTCGAGGAGGGAAATCACGTGGGACAAAAAAAAAGTTCCTCGTTGTTTGCTGAGGCACTTATAATAGTTTTAATGGCATTTGCTAGGTGGAATGAGCTCTCGCACCTCTGAAAAGCACCACGCTATCGTTCTAAGCAATTTTGTGGCATTACTCATCAATCCATAATTTTGTGGCATTGCTCATAATTTCGTGGCATTGCTCATTAATCTATGAGTGTTCCCAAGATTAGAGTAGGAAAAAAAAATGAAAATAGTATTTTATGACACAAACCCGAGCAGAATATTGCGCGTGCAAACAAAACACTTGGACAAAACACTATGACAAAAATACGCTTACAATTTACTTCGTGCTATACCAAAAACCATAAACGCTCTTACTAATCTACCGTACACAGAAAGCGCAGAACAACACTGGTAAAATCTTGACACTATAAAAAATCACGACTCTTTTATTTTAAGACGAGCGCTGGATATACGCCACATATTTCATCAACATGCAGAAACGTTTTCTAAACTAACAAAAGCTTGACGTGGGCGAGTTGGTACATACTGCTAACATATCAATCGGGGCTAAAACAGGGACGAAGAAGAAACACGTAACACACAACATGGTGCCAGAATTCTACTAAAATGTTAAAAAAAAACATGCTGCTTATATAGACAAATCTCAATTACTAAAAGCATTGGAAAATCAAAATGCATCACATTTGTAAAAACGCCACTTCATTATCTGTAAGAGATATGGACGGAGTACTAACGCAGTTATCCCCTGCCTGTATGATACAAATACTTTCCAGAATTTTCCGCTCAAGCATTTCTCATGCTTTCCGCAAAAAGTTTTTCCTATCTAGCGGGGGGCTACACTTGCATCTTTTGCAGTGGTGAGATAGGTGGCCACCAGCTTTTTTGCCACTGTCCACTTTTGCTCTTTGGCCCTCTCATTGAAGCACCTTCTAGGTTGCCCTATGTACACTTTTTTGCAACTCAGAGGAATATCATAAACTGCACCCATGCTGCAGTCTCTATAGCGAATAGCGTGTTTTTTTTTCCAAAGGGTTTGGATTTTTTTTTTCGGAATTTTGCTCATCAAAGGGCACACTTTTGAAAGCTTTTCCGGGGCACGGAAATCGATATTTACCCGGCACTTTTGTGCCATTTTCTTTACATATTGGCACACTTTATGTAAATATGGTATGACGTGCACCTTTTTTCTTGTCGGCCTGTCTAGTTCGTCTGGGCTATTTTTTCGCCTCATCTTTTGTAGAAGTGCTTCACACATGCTCGAAATCGGAAAAAATGGGAACCGGGCAGGCTTAGCCTCAAAATGTGGTCTGGGAAACTAGCCTCCACTTTGTGTATGCCCGGTTGTTTCAACACTTCTTGAATACACGTCATCACTACACCATTTTTTACTAGTTTTGAGTTCGCACTATTTAAGAGAAGAAGCTGTTTTTGTGCCTCGGGCTGTGTCGCCAGCAAACATGCATGCCTGCTCTGAACGAAAGCTGCAATCAAGAAAGCGGATTTCATTATCACATGACATCTCACACGTAAATTTGAGAACTTCTGACGCCCGACTGAATGAGCTAACCACATTTTTACTATCAAATCTTGGTGCGCTATTCCCCGATTCACCACCACAAGAAAGTCATCGACATACCTACAAATTGTAAGGTCAAGCAAACTATTACCGTGTTAGCTTGCCCTTAGGTCGTTCACTTGACCTTATCATTTGTAGGTATGTCGATGACTTTCTTGTGGTGGTGAATCAGGGAATAGCGCACCAACATTTGAAAGTAAAAATGCGGTTAGCACATTCAGTCAGGCGTAAGAAGTTCTCAAATTTGCGTGTGAGATGTCATGTGATAATAAAATCCTTGAATGACGCCTTGAAAAAATTATTTCGTACACAAACCATGACCAAACTTTAATGCTAAGCCGAACCCGGTTCCCTTCTTTTCTGATTTCGAGCGTATGTGAAGGTCTTCTACAAAGATGAGGCGAAACATAGCCCAGACGAACTAGACAGGCCGACAAGAAAAAAGGTACACGTCATATAGTATTTACAAAAAGTGACGCACAATGTAAAGAAAATGGCGCAAACGCACTGGGTAAATATCGTTTTCAGTGCCCCGGAAAAGCTGTCAAAAGTTTGCCTTTTGATGAGCAACACTCCGAAGAAAAAATCGGAACCTTGTGCAAAATACCACGGTGTTCGCTACGCAGACTGCGGCATGGGTGTAGTTTAAGAAATTCTCCTGAGTTGCAAAAAGTTGTAGATAGGCCAAACTGGAATGAGAGTGCCGGGAGCAAAACTGGACAGTTGCAACTAAAACTGGTAGCCACCTATCTGAGCACTGCAAAAGATGCAAGTGTAGCCTTCTGCTAGATACGACAAAGTTTTTGCGGAAAGCAAGAGGAATGTTTGAGAGCGAAATTCTGGAAGCTCCGTTTATCAGTCAGGCGAGGGATAACTGCGTTAGTGCTCCACCCATATTACTGACCGATAAAGAATTGTCGTTTTTAAATTTGTGATGCATTTTACGTCACAATGCTTTTAGTATTCTAGTTTGGTGTATATAGGCAGCACATTTTTTCATTAATTCAATCTTGAAGTTAAGCACCGTGTTTTGTGTAACGTGTTTCTTCTTCGTCCCTGTTGTAGCGCCGAATAATTTTTTAGCAGTTCCTAAACTAGTATATTTATATAATCAGGTGTACTTATTGAGAAATAAACATTATGGAATTCAGAAAATAAGAACCGATAATGGCATTCAATTATTACTAAATCAGCCAATATAATTTTTAAATATTAATGAGCAGAATAAACAGTTTATCACAGTTTTTATCGACAGAAATATTGAAGAAACTTTTTTCAATTACTGTTGCAATTATTTTAATGTGTCTAAAGCGTTACCATGTATTAGAAACGTAGTAAAAAAGGGTAGTGATGGTGAAATGGTGTTATTTATTTGATCAGGCTTTTGTTTGTGTTGGAGATGATTCACTTGGTATACAAAAAAATTGTGTAATCTTTTCATTTTGAATGTGTTGTTTGGCTCTAGAATGAACGTTAATGTTAAACATTTCCTTGACTTTGACAAAAAGTTAGTGCGGTAAAATGCAATTGGCAAGCACACCCTTTGTCAACTTTTCTATGCCAAAAGTAAGCGTATCGGACCACAAAGAACAAAAGAAGTCTTGTATTTAACTATGATATTAAAACTTAATAACAATAAAAAATGGTATTTTCTTTATTTTCCGGTGCAAAACGTTTAAGCCTAGCTGGGGACTTCGGCTGTACATTGAATTTTTTGCGGCTTCCTCAATTCTTGCTTTGCTGGAAAATTTTCACGAAGACTATGCGTGTATGTGGATTTTGTTTATTTTTACTGTTCACCTTTCTTGTTTTCTAGGTTATCTATGTGGTGTTACTTTTTTGAGGGTACGGTGAGGAAATATTTGTAGCTAAAATTTCGTTCGTTTGGCGTTTTTTATTTGGTGGTGTGTTGAGTGCTGCTCCCGGCTCACTTGCACGACATTTTGGGAGGAAGGGCCATGTCATGCTGCAGATTCTTGCCCTCCTCCCGCAGTGCGAATGTGTTTTCAACCCAGAAAAAATAAACACAATGATATTAAATAAATAAATAAAGTTTGTTTTAAAGTAATTTATTTTCAAAAACATTGTAGAGTTTTATTTAGAGATGGTCAAAAATGTTGTGGATGGTAAAGAATTGCTAAAACAAACTTCCGGAGTGGTTTTATACAGATTCAACTGCGGTTGTTGGTTTATCAATACTAGGGTGATCAAAAGCCAATGAATAATATAATGTCGGCATATCTAAGAATTTGTAGAGAATAAATTTAAAGATAAAAGTACTTCCTGCAATTACGTTCTGAGGCATCCACGTGTTCAGATTGTATGCGGGTTCATTTAGCTATTATAGCATTCCGATGAAACTTTGCTTGATATGTCGGCCCCCAAATATTTGTACCAATTTACTGATGCTAACAGGTTTATTTGTATACAACAATCGAAAACAGCGGAGCTATGTCCACTCCCTTTATTACGTTAAGGATAATAACCTGATAGTCGCATACACTGGTGATGGTAAGAAAGTTGTTCTAAATTATATTCGCAAAAATAGAGCTACTGATATGGTGTATTTGAATCTGCACCGTATAGAATAAGTGGATACAAAAGGTTATTCTTTGTATTCATTATGTCTTTGATAATAAAAATGAATAAAAAAGAATAAAAAATGAAGAAATACAGAAGGCTATGAATTTGATAAAGAATAAAACAAAAGTGTGCCGTAACTGGCCCGCGCGCGAAAGCAACATTAATTGCTCTTACAAATATTAGACTAATTAACGCCTCTTTGAAAAGTTTTTACCAAGAAAAGTAGCCGTATGGACTACCAAATATTCATGTTTGTGGAAACACCTATGCGAGACATCACAGAAAAATTGAAACGAAGATTTCCATAGTATAGAACCCCATACAATCTCCAAATTATGGCTAAGAATAGTTTACACAAAACGGTGCGACAGGTGGTTATGAGCAGTGTAATTTTGTATTTCATATTTAGCACCACAATTCCAACATTCCACTAACCCGGCCGCTCCTGTATATGCACACACTGTTTAGAATACTTGGAACAGGATTACTGACGGTAAGCTTTAGTATTCTGTCATAACTCATATATTCCTGTTGTCGAAGCTCGGTTGAGGAAGGTTCTGCCGGGGTAATATTTTAGCTGTAATAAGGGAATCAATCACATTTTCACGCGTTATGGAAATGATGTCTGAAATACTGGTTTCCAAGTTTCCTCTGTTCCCAAATACAGCAAAACGTTTGTCGAATCAGTGGCGTCTACTTGATCGGCTGCAGCTCACCAGTGCTCGATTCATTTATTATTGCGTTAGGATCAGGGCCTATGACACTCCTACAAATTGTCATGTTTTTTTGCATACCGGACACGCAATGGTTACTTCTGAACATTGCCTTTTAATTTGCGTGTTGCACGAATATAAAAAAATCTGAGAAGCAGTATGCTGGTCATCCTTCAGGCTGGTTTAATGTTTTGGCACTGTTATATTAACGCTCGTTAGTATTAGCCTGAAGCTGCAATTTTTTGTTGTGTCCCATGGCTATAGTTTTTAGGAATTTGTATAGGCTGCTGTCCAGGTCAGTTTTGCCTTACGACGGTACGTTGCTGGAAAGATGAAAGCAAGCGAAATGGGACAAAGCAGCGCGTAGATCTGCTATAAGGTTCAGCAATCCAATCCCGCCCAGTCTAGCCCAGTCAAGTCCAGTCCACCCCAGCCAGTCCAATCAAATCCAGTCCCGTCCGGTCCAGTGCAGTGCAGTCACAGCTCCCGCGCATGCGCACTACGGCTCTCCAGGAGCCACGCGAAACGGCTATGAAGCGGCTCCGTCGAGGGCCAGACATGACTACTGCACAGCGGAGGCGCAGCGCTCGGCACGCGCCACGCCAGTGTGTCTGCCGTGGCTGTGACGTCACTCCTCTAGAATGCGCAGACCGGCGAATGAGCAGACAAAATTCTTTACACACTGTCGCGACCGGCGCAGAGACAACCAGCCACGACAGCGTTTGGGCTCGAACTGATTTTTATTCCTCCAGGACGAGCGCACGTGAGCGTGCGCCTCGTGGTTCCGCCTTCGTCGTCGTCGTCGCCTCGGCGCGGTGGACACGCGCCGCTACAGGGCTCCCCCCCGTAGAGCCGGAGGCCGTTGTTGAAGACCACGTGACAGTTTTCGACGGTTGATGGTGCAAAGTTCTGAGCATGGTTGTAGAGACGGGGAAGGTCTGGTTGGGTCGAAGAGAGGCGAGGTATGCAGGCTTTACGCGGTCAGCGGCGACGACGTCTTGGCGGCCGTTGATGTCGAGGGTGAAAGTCTTGGGGTGCCGCTCGATGACGCGGTATGGGCCATCGAAAGCGGGAGTGAGGGGTCGACGGGCAGCGTCGTGGCGCACGAACACGTGAGTGCAGGAAGAAAGGTCCTGGCTCACGAAGACGGAGTGGTCGCTGCGTTGTCGAGGAAGGACAGGCCGGATTTGCTCGAAAAGGCGACGAAGGTCAGCCACGTAACCGGCGGGGTCCGAAGGACCATCGGCAGGCGGAGGGGTGAGGAGGTCGCCCGGGAGACGAAGAGGGCAGCCATACACCAGCTCGGCAGATGTGCAATGCAGGTCTGCCTTAAAAGCCGAGCGTAGTCCGAGCAAGACGAGGGGAAGGTGGTCGGCCCAGTGTTCCCTTGGCTCGTAGGTGGTGAGAGCTGCCTTGAGTTGGCGGTGTAAACGCTCCACCATCCCGTTGGCAGACGGATGGTAGGAGGTGGTGTGTATGTGGCGTACTCCCAAGATGGCAGCGAGAGCGTTGAACAGGGCTGATTGGAATTGACGCCCGCGATCAGTGGTGACAACAGCGGGGCAGCCGAAACGGGACACCCAACCACCAACAAATGCTTTGGCGACTGTTTCCGCCGTAATATCAGGTATCGGGATTGCCTCTGGCCAGCGCGTGAAGCGGTCGACGCACGTCAACAAGTAGGTGGCGCATCGCGACGGTGGTAGGGGGCCGACCAGGTCAATGTGCACGTGCGCGAAACGGCTGTCCGGTGGATGGAATGGCGAGGCAGGAGTGACGGTGTGCCTGGTTACTTTGACACGTTGGCACTGGAGGCAGGTGCGTGCCCACCGGCGGACATCTGCATTCATGGAGGGCCAGAACCACCGAGCTGTGACGAGGTGTTGAGTTGCTCGGATGCCGGGGTGACTCTTGCCGTGCAGGGTGTCGAAAACGGCTCGACGAAACGCCGGTGGAACGTAAGGTCGGGAGACGCCGGTTGATGTCTCGCATGTGATTGTGCCTTCGGTAAACGGCAACGGCACATCTCTGAAAGTCAGCGTTGAGGTGTCAGAGCGGCGTTGCTGGAGCTCAGGGTCTTGTTGCTGTGCAGAAGCAAGCTCGTCCATGCAAATCGGTTGGGGTGAAGTCGCAAGGGCTTCGACGCGAGACAGCGCGTCAGCAGCAGTGTTGATCGGGCCGCTGACATGGCGGAGATCGACAGTAAACTCCGAGACGAAGGAGAGGTGACGGATCTCACGCGACGAATACGAGCTGTGGTTGCGCTGGAAGGCGAACGTCAGGGACTTGTGATCCGTAAGGACGTAGAAGTCCCTGCCTTCCAGGAAATGCCGGAAATGTTTGATGGCAAGGTAGACAGCCAGTAGCTCGCGCCCGAAAGTGCTGTACCTTGTCTCAGCAGATTTCAGCTTCTGGGAGTAGAAACCAAGAGGCTGCCAACCGGAGACGAACTGCTCCACCACAGCACCGACAGCCACGCTGGAGGCGTCGGTGATGAGGCGAAGTTGAGCATCAGCAACGGGGTGTATAAGCATGGCAGCGTCGGAGAGGGCCTTCTTCGCAGCAGAAAAGGCGGACGCTGCTTGCTCGCTCCACTCGAAGTGCTCTGCAGTGCCTGTCTTGGTGGCCAGCAGATCAGTGAGGGGCTGGACTAGTTCGGCACAGTTGGGAATGAACCGCCGATAGAAGTTCAGCAGGCCCAAGAACTCTCTAAGCTTCTTAATTGAGGTGGGCTGTGGAAAGTCCTGGATGGCCTTCACCTTGGTGTCGAGAGTTCTGATGCCCTGTGGAGTGACCAAGTGTCCCAGGAACTCGATGGTCTGCACGCCGAAGACACACTTTTTGGGGTTGATGACGAAGCCATATTCGTCAAGCCGAGTGAAAAGGGCTCGCAAGTGCACTTCGTGATCGGATGGTGATGAGCTTGCGATCAAGAGGTCGTCGAGGTAGGCAAAGACAAAGTCTAAACCGCGGGTAACCTCGTCGATGGCACGTTGAAAGGTCTGGGCGGCGTTACGCAGGCCGAAAGGCATGCGGACATATTCGAAGAGACCAAAGGGCGTAATGATGGCGGTCTTCGGTATGTCTGCTGGCTCCACAGGTATCTGGTGATATGCTTTGACCAAGTCCACCTTGCTGAATATCTTGCAGCCTGCCAGATTCGCGGTGAAGTCCTGCAAATGCGGGAGCGGGTACCGGTCCGGCATGGTGATCGCATTGAGGGCACGGTAATCACCGCATGGCCTCCAGTCACCGGGGTCTTTTTTGGGTACCATATGCAGGGCTGACGCGTAGTTGCTCGAGGATGGACGGACAATTCCCAGTTCCAGCATGTGCTCGAACTCTCGACGAGCAATGGCATAACGCGATCCCGCGAGACGACGTGCTCGAGCGAAGACAGGGGGTTCCTTCGTGACGATGTGGTGGGTGATGGTGTGCTTCACCGGGGACTCTCCCGTGTGGGGTCTTGTGATCGCGGGAAAATCTGCAAGTATCTTCTCGTACACGGAAGATGGCACAAAGGCTCGAAGTCCGGTCGCCGTGGTAGAGGAGAGAATGCCATGTACTGAAAGGCTCGTCGTCATGTCCACGAGGCGTCGAGAGTGCACGTCCACGGCCAGGTTGTAGAAAGCCAGGAAATCAGCACCGAGAATGGGCTGCTTGATGTCAGCAATTGTGAAAAGCCAACGGAAGGTGCGACGTAGGCCAAAATTGACTGTGAGCGACCGCTGGCCGTAGGTGTTGATCGGCGAGTTGTTGACGGCGATTAACGGGGAGGTCATTTCTCGGTGTCGTCGGTCTAGCGAAGAGGCCGGTATGACGCTGACCTCTGCTCCCGTATCGACCAAGAAGCGGTGGCCGGCAACCTTGTCGGTGACGTAGAAGAGGCGGCTGACTGCATGACCGGGTTCACTTGCCGCCGCCAGTGTCCGGTCTCCTAGTTTCCCGTCCATGAGCAAGGCTGGCTGCACTTGCGGGCGGCAGTGCCGAAGGTACGATGATACCAACAGACGCCCGAAGGGCCAGGCTCACCGCGTGTTGCGGAGGAGCCATGTTGAGAACGGGACGGGGATGGGGAGTACCGTCGGTCGCGGGATGCACGTTGGCGTCGGTGCAAGAGGGGTGCGAGGGATGACAGCTGATGGCTCAGTTCATCAATGCGGCTCTCAAGTCGACCAAGCCTGGAGTCGTCCCTTGAGGTGGAGGGCGTATCGACGACTGCGGCGATGCTTGGGGACCGGGAATAGTCCGCGATGCGGTCAGCCAATTCCGCGAGTTGGTCGAGTGGCATGTCAGCGGCTGCCGCAAGTACCAATACCATGTTCTGGGGGAGGCGTTGAAGGAAGAGCTCCCGAAGAAGTGGATTATTGAGGTCCTGGCCATGATCGCCCAATAGCTGCCGCATGCGATGTAGCAACTGCGAGGGTCGCCTGTCACCGAGCTCCTCGGTGTTCAGAAGCTGCTGCAGCCTGCTGCGCTCCGACTCCGACTTGCGTTGGATGATCGCTGCCTTTAGGTGGTCGTACGGCGCTTCAGGATGCGGGGCGTCGAGGATGTCGGCTAGCTCGTCCGCGATGCTGCCTGGCAAGGAGGTCACGACGCTGTTATATTTCGTCTCCTGGCTGGTGATGCGATGCAGACGGAAGCGCGCTTCGACTTGCGTGAACCATGTCCGCGGGTTCCGAGTCCAAAACGGGGGTAGAGTAGCGCTGTGCACAGCCGCGGTTGTAGCGTGAGCAGGCGGAGCTGCTTCGTGGGCGGGCGTAGCTGCGCCGGGTTGTAGTTGGCCCGCAGAATCCGGCGAAGCCGAAGGGTCCGACATGGCGCGGTCAGAAGAGGCGAGTTCGGTCCACGTCACCAAATCATGTCGCGACCGGCGCAGAGACAACCAGCCACGACAGCGTTTGGGCTCGAACTGATTTTTATTCCTCCAGCACGAGCGCACGTGAGCGTGCGCCTCGTGGTTCCGCCTTCGTCGTCGTCGTCGCCTCGGCGCGGTGGACACGCGCCGCTACAACACTTATACTCCAATTGGGTTGGATTTCCAACGCAATTCAATACAATTCAATTTATTCCAATCCAATCCAAATCCAATCAATTCAATCCAACCTAATCTATGCTACTCGCGCTTCCCTTTTCCCAATCTTTGCTCCTCGTGGTTCACTTTCCCGTTTGAAATAGCCTGTTATAATTCCCCCGCAATTGAATATTCTTAATATTGTCATGTCACAAAGCCGAGTTCAGATGGAAGTGGGTTTTAATGATTAAGGGGCAGTGATCAGAAGAGCCGGCAGACGAAGGACAGAAGGAAGAAGAGCACAGAGCAACCAGGTCAATTGCCTCGCTCATAAAGCCGTGCATCCGCTTTGGGGCGGCAGCAACTTGGTAAAAGCGTGAGCTCCGCACTACCATGTCATCGTGGCAATACCCCTCTTTTTCAAAGCATTGTCTCGATGTTTAACAGATTCAGATAGAATGTGGATAGATAGATAGATAGATAGATAGATAGATAGATAGATAGATAGATAGATAGATAGATAGATAGATAGATAGATAGATAGATAGATAGATAGATAGATAGATAGATAGATAGATAGATAGATAGATAGATAGATAGATAGATAGATAGATAGATAGATAGATAGATAGATAGATAGATAGATAGATAGATAGATAGATAGATAGATAGATAGATAGATAGATAGATAGATAGATAGATAGATAGATAGATAGATAGATAGATAGATAGATAGATAGATAGATAGATAGATAGATAGATAGATAGATAGATAGATAGATAGATAGATAGATAGATAGATAGATAGATAGATAGATAGATAGATAGATAGATAGATAGATAGATAGATAGATAGATAGATAGATAGATAGATAGATAGATAGATAGATAGATAGATAGATAGATAGATAGATAGATAGATAGATAGATAGATAGATAGATAGATAGATAGATAGATAGATAGATAGATAGATAGATAGATAGATAGATAGATAGATAGATAGATAGATAGATAGATAGATAGATAGATAGATAGATAGATAGATAGATAGATAGATAGATAGATAGATAGATAGATAGATAGATAGATAGATAGATAGATAGATAGATAGATAGATAGATAGATAGATAGATAGATAGATAGATAGATAGATAGATAGATAGATAGATAGATAGATAGATAGATAGATAGATAGATAGATAGATAGATAGATAGATAGATAGATAGATAGATAGATAGATAGATAGATAGATAGATAGATAGATAGATAGATAGATAGATAGATAGATAGATAGATAGATAGATAGATAGATAGATAGATAGATAGATAGATAGATAGATAGATAGATAGATAGATAGATAGATAGATAGATAGATAGATAGATAGATAGATAGATAGATAGATAGATAGATAGATAGATAGATAGATAGATAGATAGATAGATAGATAGATAGATAGATAGATAGATAGATAGATAGATAGATAGATAGATAGATAGATAGATAGATAGATAGATAGATAGATAGATAGATAGATAGATAGATAGATAGATAGATAGATAGATAGATAGATAGATAGATAGATAGATAGATAGATAGATAGATAGATAGATAGATAGATAGATAGATAGATAGATAGATAGATAGATAGATAGATAGATAGATAGATAGATAGATAGATAGATAGATAGATAGATAGATAGATAGATAGATAGATAGATAGATAGATAGATAGATAGATAGATAGATAGATAGATAGATAGATAGATAGATAGATAGATAGATAGATAGATAGATAGATAGATAGATAGATAGATAGATAGATAGATAGATAGATAGATAGATAGATAGATAGATAGATAGATAGATAGATAGATAGATAGATAGATAGATAGATAGATAGATAGATAGATAGATAGATAGATAGATAGATAGATAGATAGATAGATAGATAGATAGATAGATAGATAGATAGATAGATAGATAGATAGATAGATAGATAGATAGATAGATAGATAGATAGATAGATAGATAGATAGATAGATAGATAGATAGATAGATAGATAGATAGATAGATAGATAGATAGATAGATAGATAGATAGATAGATAGATAGATAGATAGATAGATAGATAGATAGATAGATAGATAGATAGATAGATAGATAGATAGATAGATAGATAGATAGATAGATAGATAGATAGATAGATAGATAGATAGATAGATAGATAGATAGATAGATAGATAGATAGATAGATAGATAGATAGATAGATAGATAGATAGATAGATAGATAGATAGATAGATAGATAGATAGATAGATAGATAGATAGATAGATAGATAGATAGATAGATAGATAGATAGATAGATAGATAGATAGATAGATAGATAGATAGATAGATAGATAGATAGATAGATAGATAGATAGATAGATAGATAGATAGATAGATAGATAGATAGATAGATAGATAGATAGATAGATAGATAGATAGATAGATAGATAGATAGATAGATAGATAGATAGATAGATAGATAGATAGATAGATAGATAGATAGATAGATAGATAGATAGATAGATAGATAGATAGATAGATAGATAGATAGATAGATAGATAGATAGATAGATAGATAGATAGATAGATAGATAGATAGATAGATAGATAGATAGATAGATAGACGGATGGACGGATGGACGGATGGACGGATGGATGGATAGATAGATAGATAGATAGATAGATAGATAGATAGATAGATAGATAGATAGATAGATAGATAGATAGATAGATAGATAGATAGATAGACGGACGGACGGACGGATGGATGGATGGATAATTTAATGGATATAATAGAGCAACATCCTGCCACTGGAATAGGACTTCACCGAGACCGACGTTACTCCAATTGGGGTGAAGTGCGGTGTCGGGGTATCGTCAGTGTCCTAAAAACGGGTACTTTGCAGGCATGCCTTCAGCTCATCAAAAGCATTGGTCCGCTCAGGCCCCAAACAAATGGCACGTCCTCCTTTGTCAGACGAGTGAGGGGCTCGGCTATATTGGAGAAATTGACCACGAAGCGCCGGTAGTAAGCGCAGAGACCCAGAAATCGGAGCACGGCGAGCTTCTGAGCGGGCGTCGGTAATGCGCTCACCGCCGCCGTCTTGTCAGGGTCGGGGCTAACCAGGACTAACCACGTGGCCGAGAAACTTGAGCTGTTGAAATGCGAAGTGATATTTTACCGGTTTGAGCGACCGTCCCGGTGAACGGATCGCGTTCAACATGGCATGCAGGCGATCGAGATGTTCGTCGGAGGTCCGGGAATAAATGACAACATCTTCGAGGTAAACTAGGCAGGACTGCCATTTCAGGTCCGACAGTACACTGTCCGTCATTCTTTGGAAGGTCTCAGGGGCAGAGCAGAGACCGAACGGGAGCAGCTTGTACTCGTATAACCCATCTGGAGTGATAAAGGCAGTCTTTTCGCAGTCGCGCTCATCCACTTCAATCTGCCAATACCCCCTGCGTAAGACGATGGAGGAGAAGTACCTGGCATGGCGTAGTCGGTTTAAGGAGTCGTCAATCCGAGGGAGTGGGTAAACTTTTTTTTTGTAATGCTGTTCAACCTCCTATAGTCCACGCAAAACCGAAGAGTGCCGTCTTTTTTTGCCACCACAACCACGTGTGACGCCCTTGAACTCGATATTGGTTCTATAACGTAGTCTCGCAACATTTCTTGGACCTCGCAACGTATTGCATCTCGCGCTTTTGGGGAGACCCTGTACTGATATTGAAGAACCGGTCTTTCCCCTTCCTATCTCACAATGCGGTGCTTAGTGACAGCTGTCTGTCGGACCTTCGACGAAAGAGCAAACATTCAGCAAATGAAGATATTATGCTGTGGAGTCGGCGATTTTGGTGTGCCGATAGGTTCGGCTTAACCAAAACATTATTACCTAAGTTGGAAGCAGCCTGTAGAGTTGCCGTTGTGGAGGTGTGCTGCTGAACATTTTCTTCCGTTGCAAAGAACAAAGCTTGTCCCGTACAGTCGCACTCTTCGTCTAGGTGACCTATGGCAGTCTTCTTCACCAGGCGTTGGTGTGAGTTACCGAAGTTGGTTATCAGAATTTCGGTCCGCCCAGGCAGCACAGGACTGTTCGGCCTAAACAAGCCGGTGTACTTGGCCGGTGATTTTCTGTCCGGCCTTTCTCCGTCAGCCATTCCCGGCCCGTGTCCAAATCTGGGCATTTTGGCCGCAAACAGGCGTCCTCTAATGGCTGCCCAACTTCCAACGGCTGTCCAACGGCTTACGTTCATACGGCCAGATTCCACCGTGGGGTTCCGGCCATTCCAAAGCCACCCGTGTATGGCCGAACTACGGACACCGCAGGACAGCCGAGTTGCGGTCGTCGGATCCAGCCGTACCAAAGCTGCCCGAAATACGGCCGTGCTACAGGCATTGATTTCAGCCACAGTACGATAACTGTACTGAGGCCGGTCACTGCATGTCGCAGAAGCAGATGACTCAGCCGTGCTGTGCAGCAGCACATACTGTGCATTGTGGGTTCAATGCAGCCACATCAAAATGGGGAAGTGCGCAACCACCAGACGTCCAGCCTTCAGCACAGCCTTGCTTAATTATCCGCGTCAGTTGACACAAAAATTTATTTATAAACAGTGCTCACAAATCGTCGTTTCTTTAATTGCTGTGTCTCTTTTACTGCCAAATACTGGAAATATTGAGTTCTTTGTAGGGCAGGAATAGATGTATTGTCCATGTCCTGATATTTTCTGTAGGGTGGCTTACCTGCAATAAACGGGGAAGTAGAGGGTGAGTGAGAGGCTGCTGAATTTCATAAAGATGAAACTGTGGCTTTTAGCAAATTTTATTTAAGACAATCTTCCTGAGCACTTTCATGCTATGACTAAGGCAGCTGTTTTATAACAGTTGCTTGACCAGTTTTGTTGTATATGAAACCGGCGCGAATGCCCTTGCGAAGCATTTTTGTACTCCACAAAAACTGAGATTCAATCTAATTTCTTTCGCACAAAGTGTCCAGTATTTGCCCATTTTTCTTGAAAAGAAATTTTCTACTCAATCAACTTTTTTGTTGATTTTTCACAGGACTGATCCTAGGAGAGATCGAACAGGTGCATTTATTTTCAATCTATTTTTGAAGTTATTTCATGAGTTGTGCACAAACCACTTAATAGCCCAAAAAACTTAATTTTCCTTTAATGTCATACAACGGTAAAAAAATTTTAGACGCGTTGCGAGTGACGCCTTGCTTCAGGTGGCTGCAGTTGTATCGCTGTGTGTTCACGAAAGGAAATGCGTAAGAGTAGAGTTTCATAATTTGTTTAAAACCAATACCATAGCAATGGCAGTATTCATACAGCAAACGTTGCATTCTGCAACGAATCAAACAATAAATAGTTCATTGTTCAAGTTTGAATGCGGAAGGTTCTCAACCCGTTAGAGGCGAACTCGTGGCTCCGCAAGTTTGTTTGTTTAATTATTTTTTTATTTTCTTAGTTTTTTATTTGTTCAATTATTTATATATTTATTTATTTATTATTTCACTTATTTATTTGTTGTTTTATTTGATAAATACTCCTTTGCATGCATAACACCAGAGAGATACGTAAGCCAACGCATAAAATATGACACCAAATAACAAAATGATTCCACAAAGCGCCGTGAAAATTCATTATAAACAGTTCCTACCATCATACGTGGGAGATATTTACACTATCGTATTGATCTAAGAAAATTAATCGCGCAAGGCGTTACCTTTAAAGGAAAACAATTATTTAGCTTTAAAGGGACACTGAAGGAAATTTGTCAAGCTCCCGTTTTTGCTTGCACTGCGTACACTGACTCAAATTACACACTTTTCATCGTTTATCCGGTTCACAAATGGGTAATTATTTTAGAAAGCGCGAAAGAAGAAAAACTAGCATGCGCGGTTTGCGGCGGCCGCACCAACTAAAGCTGTGACGTTGGGAGGAGCGGGCACCGTGATTGGACGATGCCCAAGGTGAGCAACCAAACAAGTTTCGGTTTCAGTTTCGGTTCTGTAAAACACGTCCGGTGGCGTTGTTGGATGGGCATTCTCAATAACTCAGTAATCATCGTACCGCGCTTCTGCCATGTTGTCAGTTGTAAAAATGCCTAAAGATAAGCATCCCAGGACGGCTTGGAAGCGTAGCATTCACTAGCCGAGGCCTACGCAGTGCACAGACGCCCTCCGCGTACCCGCAGACGCCCAAATGTCTTGCGCTTTTCCCCCATATTTGGAGCTTGCCTCACTCATGCCTGTACCGTAAAAAGCGGCCTGTGCCCACTGCCCGCAAGCAGTCGGTGCTTATGGCAACAGCATGCCAACGAGAACTCGCTAGCGCGCCAGTGCCAGCCTGCGCGCGTTCTGTGAACTAGTGGCAACGGCACGCCAACGAGAACTCGCTTGCGCGCCAGGGCCAGCCTGCGCGTGTTCTGTGAACTAGTTCGTGGAGACATGAACGTTCCGGCCCAAAAAAAAGGTGAACTCAATGTAGAAAACATCGGCAGAAAACGAAAAAGTTAACTTACAAAAAAAAGCACGTACCCGCGGGGACTCGAACTCAATGTAGAAAACATCGGCAGAAAACGAAAATTTAGCTTACAAAAAGAAAAGCACGTACCCTCCGGGACTCGAACTCGTCACTTGCCAAACACTCGCGGGAACATACGTAGCGCCCCAGACCACTCGGCCACGGGATGGGATCCGCCGACCACGGTAATATCAGGTATATATTGTACAACAAGTTTACACTTTTACTTAGTTTTGGCATTTCAAGCAGCTTAGGTGACTATTTGTTGTATTGCGCTCGTGCAGTAAGCGTCCCCCGAGTTTCCACAGTAGCTCACGTCTAGCAATTGCATTTTGTAGACAGAAAAGCGTTCGCAGATGCGTAGTCGTGCTGCTGACCACTGTGCTTGTTCGTTCAGCGCAAAAAAGTTTTTCCCGCACCCTATTTTTACGCTGTACGGTAAAAATAACAGTTTATTTTATTTCCTTAGTTCCTATATTGACTTCGCTGACTCTTCTCCCGCCTTCAAGAGGCCTTAAATTTTCCTACTGGCGTACCAGTCAGCGAAGCGTCGCATGTGCGCTTGTGCAGCGCTTGTCTGGAGCGACCTTGAATTGGAGCTAGATACAGTGTACAAACTAACCAAGTAAAGAAAGGCCCATTCTTCCATTCACAAATGTGTCCTGGCTTCGTTTCAACTGAGCGAACGAATTGCGACGACCCGTCGGCGGCCGGCGGACGAAACGCTGGGCCGACTGATTCTGTCTGAAGGCCGGGGAGCCGTGCAGTAGCGCAGCCAATTGCGAGGTCACACGAATACGTCGCAGGAAATGGGCGAGCGTAAAGAGAGGAGGACAGCATTTTCTAATTAATTTTTCTGCTAAATAAAATCGCGTAAACGCGCCCAGAGTCCCCATGGCCTGGGGACTCCGGACTACAATTTGCGCAAGTGATCCCGGAATGTTTACATCTCACTTCAGTGTCCCTTTAAGCTAGCGGTACTACTTTGGGATAAGTAGAATGGTGGTTGGATATACTTCTCCCCTTCTATTTCAGTTTTCGAATGATAGATATTAGGAAACCATTTCAACCTGAGGTTTCCGCTGCGATGTTTTTCGTCTTACCATTTAGGCTTACTCTCACTTTCCCTCATGCTGAGTTTACAGTGCCAATTAACCATTACAAATCGCACTGCCCTATTCTGTATGTTTTGGAGCGTATCAGCCAGCTCTTCGGTGTAGGGATCCCAGAAAACACATGCCAACTCCAACATTGAGCGCACATGAGTGAAATACTGTGCTTCTTTTAGGGTAGATGGAGGTTCGATAAAATTTTATCGCAGAAAGCGAAAAACACATGCAGCCATAACTTTTGTGTTTTGAACGTACTTATTTAACCTCCAACCTCTTGTTAAATAAACTCCCAGTTATTTATTTACCCCGGCCATTCTGAAAGCTGTGATATACGTATTCAATTGGAATGAAGGTTTTTTGTAAAGGTGACGTTGATGACGATGATGATGATTGGTATTGGTTTCCCCTTTGATGCGGGTTGATGACATGTAATCTTTCCAATTTAATACTAGCGCTGCTTAGGGCAGGCACTAAAGCTTATTAGGCCCGAAATACTTTTTTTCTTATTACAGGTGGTAAGTGTACTAAGCAATATTTCCCCCTCCGCTTTTCGTCCACCAGCATTCTAACACACTTTTTTACATTCAACGACTTTTCTGAAAGAGCACACCAGGATGTTATTAAATAAAAATCATGCTGGAGGTGTTCGGAATTACGTTCATTCGCTATATTTCTTCAAAGTACACAGTCATTCGCGAACAATATAGACGAAGATTTGAGGGCAATAGTAATAACATTTATACATACCAGAAACAAAAGAGGGCCTGCGCCTGACCCTTGGGGAATTCCTGAGGTCACGGGAATATATCCGGACGAACAACCGTTTAGAGCGACCGAATGCGTCTGAGAGAGATATGCTCGACTATCTGTGCAATAACCGATTTCTTCAGTTTATAGCCCGCAATGTACTAACAAGAAGCTGAAATAGAACACCTCCAAAGACGTTTTTTGCAGTACAAAAAATTACAGTCAACTACTTTAAGCTTACCCATTGCTAGAACCCAATCGTGCGTAAACTCAACAAGCTGCGTTGAGCAAGAAAAACCCTACAAAATCCGTGTTAGCTAGGATGCAGCAGATTATGTTTAAACAAATGAGTCATTTCCGAAGTGTTGCTTAGCACACCTTCAAACACCGCACCAAAATAACATCCGGGCTTCGTCATACACAAGGCTCTGTTGAAATAGCAAATTTAAACTACCACATGTTTATAAATTGACAGTCATAAAATTTATAAATTAGGGCACGAAGTTCAGCCTACCAGTGCGCTAGCTTAGCCTCTTCTACGTTTAACACCAACAAAATAGTGCAACATTGTTTTTCGCAATATTATTGTAAAAAGAATAGTCACAAACTTGCGCTTTTGCGCGCCCTTGCCTTTTTTTGGTGGGGTGTCGTTGACATGGCGCTGGTTGAGCTCCTCCGTGGTGGCCGGTTGCTCGACGCCCTATAAGGCCGCCATTTTTGGTTAACCACTGCCACCTCGGGTCGAATATGTCTGCCGGATCGTTGTCTCCAATGGTGTCCATTTCTTGAGGGGCCGCATCGCCTCGAGCTTATGCGTCGACAAAGCGGGCCGGCGCGTTGTGGTAGCGGCTATGACTGGCGAGGCTTAGCTTACCCGTTGGTGTGACAGAGTCTTCTTGTGGCAATAAATGGTATTCCGATAGCCTAAAGGTTCCGTGGTAATGTCCAGTGAGTCCTTCCACCTTGCCCTTTCAACTAGAACACTCCTAAATGTTAGGCAAACGAAGTTCGTTCATTTAAAACGTAGAAACACCGAGCGGATAAAAAACGCGTCTGCGTCATTCGGCTCCCTAACCGCTCTTTCTTCACCCAGGGAAAAACTGGTCCTACACCGGCGGGTCTTCTTCCAAACACGTATGTGCATGAATTCTCGGCGCCCAGACCCGTGCCGTTGTTCAGCTGTACGCGACGTACCGAAATATTGATGTATAACCTGAGACCTCACGTAGGCTGGCCTCCTGTTGAAAACCGGTTACCAAAAATTCTCCGGCCTTTCGCTCGCCGTAATTCGGCCGAGGACCTCTAACCAAATACAAAATGGACATTTTAGGGTCGTGCGTAGGCCGGTATCCTGCATAACACCGGTTGCCTGAAGAAAACGAATATTCTGCCGCTGGACGCGCGGTTCACCATTGAAAGAGCGAATGCGAGGCAGCCGTGCTCCGGTTTCTCTCCTTTCGAACACCAACTGCCACAAGAATACGGATATTCTGTGGCATGTCGCTTTCCGCGCTTCGGCTGAACGCCGATTCTAGAAGAAAAACCGGATGCCCTAAAGCCGTACTTCGGCCATTATCTTTCTGGACATCCGCGGCCCAAAGTGAACTGGATATCTGGCGGCAGTGTAGGTGCCGTTGTGCGTCTGAACAAGTGCGGCCATAGAAATACTGGAGCGCTGGTTGCCGAATGCTGGCCGGTCATCGTATGATCAGTGGCTGCCCGAACCTGGATGCTGGCAAAACATGCCAGAAAGCGGCCATAGACGGGCCCGTCTTGAGACAAACTTTTTGTGCCGCCTGGGCGGTGGTCGCGGAGCTCCACAAGTCCTCGAACTACGCAAACTTGCAGGTCTAGTAAGAGATTCACGTTGCCTTCAGCGATCCCGCAGGTGGCGTTGCTTTGACATTTATTCGTGACGAACAGACCAGCTCGGGGCGGTACTGTTACGTAATCGTCGCAAATGCCTAACCCCACCTTGGGTATTCCCCCTCGTTTAGGACATCTCCTTGTTTCGAGAACGTCACGAGTATCTCTCGAAGATTATTAATCTCGCCGTACTCAGGAACGAAGTCTAATCCCAATATTAGCTGCTTGGAACATTCCCGCAGCACTAGGAAGCAGCGAGGGGAATGTACGCCACGTATCTGGATCCTGGCGGTACATACGCCGATCAGCGTTACCAGATGACCACCAGCCGTACGAATATGTGGACCGTCTTTTGGTGTTGTTACTTTATTCAGTTTGGTTGCTAGATCGTTACTCATCACGGAAAAGTCGGCGCCGGTATCCACAGAACCCGTAAAGTGATGACTAACGACCATAACCGCAATATCGGCCGAAACTATTTTACTGTCGTGATGGCGCGTCGACGGAGCTGGTGCGGTCAAGTCGTCAGTGGGGACCGCTGAGGTAAAATCGGGTTCCATGCAGGCTCCGGCGAAGTCGTCGATGTGGATCGTTGTTTTCGAGTCGGGTGAGCGGGTTCGTTGGATACGAGTAGGATGTTGACCTTTGTGGGCGGCGGCGGTCCCACCTCTTGGGGACGCCGTCTTTAGTTTCCCCGGTTAGGACTGGGGGTCCGGCCTCTGGTCGTCCCCGAAGGGGATGGACGTCTCCGTGACGTGAAGCGTCGGGGCGAGGGTGACCGAGACTCAAGGCGTTGTGCGGGCGGCGAAGGGCGCAGGCGGCCGGCCAGGCACTCTTAGATGTCGTGGTGACATTCACCGTAGCGCGGACGTGGAGCATATGGTGAGAACCCTGGTAGACCCATCCTGAAATATGGGCAATGGTGAAGAACACCACCAGCTTCTCGGCAGTTACCTGTTGTCCGCCGTGCGCGAAATAATAGCCTTTCTTTCGGAATGACATGGTTCAGTTCGCCGAGCACCATCGGAATACCTCTGAAATAGCGGCCTAGGCTGGGTTGCATGTGCCGGACCGTGGGGGCAGTTGGGCGTGGAATGTCCGTGTATGCTATGACGGGAGGGTCTGCTTCATAAAACGAAGCAGGGGTGCTCTGCGATAAGTAGAGGTTTCCACAATCTCCAGAATTTCCTCGCGGACAACGTCGGAAATCACGTCGACGTTTGGCGTCTGACCGGCGACCTGGAGCTTCTGCACCGCCTCCCGCACGATCTTTCAGATAATCTTTCAGAGATCTGCTGTGCCGCAATTACCCATGGACAGTGAAAGGCGGTTCGAAGTTGCCAGGTCAGTCTGCCGAACGTACTTCCGAAAGCGTTGCTCCAGTGCGTGCTCCATCGCGGTCGCTTCCCGGCCGAAGTAAGCTAAGGTGGGAGGTAGATCCCGCACGAGCCCCGCAAATAGCTGTTCCTTTACGCTGCGCATTAAATGGCGCGCCTTCCTTTCTTCGTGCATGTTTGAATCGGCTCGCCTAAATACCCGACACATGTCCTAAACGAACATGGCAACCGACTCATTTGGCTTCAGCACTCTCACCTGAAAAGCGAGCTCAGCCTTCTCCTTCCGCTAGCGGTCACCGTAGGTGGCGAGCAGCTTCTGCCGAAATTCTGGCCACGTTTCCATAGAAACGTTATTGTTTTCGAGCCACGTCCTGGCGTTCTCTTCGACAGCGGAATAAACATGCTTGAGCTTCCACACCTAGTCCCACTTGAACGCCGCCACACGTTCGAAGCTGCCCAGCCAATCTTCGGCGGCCTCAAACCTCTCACCGTAAGATGGTCTCGGAGTGCGCGAGGTAGGGAGCACCACTGGCGTGGCGTGTATACTTGACTGGCTCGCCACAGAAACCATCGCGTCCCTGTTTGGCGCGGCCCTGGTTGTTGTTGCAAGGCGGACGAACTCAGGCTGAAGGCCACGCAGACGCTGGCTGGTCTTGTGGGCGGGTGTTGTGTCCACCGAGGCCGAACCTGTAACGAAGCGATCGTACGGATCAAAGTCCATGGAGAGCTACCCAGCAGCCCCACCAAAAAATTCGCCCATCCTCACGCGAGGGATCCCTGATGTGATGCAAAGCATCAGGGGGGAGCATCTGGACTGACGCTGGTATTGGATTGCGTCAGTCCCCTCGTTGAAGGGACTGTCGCTTCCATCAGGTCTTCATGGGAAGATCTTGACCGGAGGTATCGTCAAGCAAAGTCAAGTCAAGTGCGAGAGCGAGCGCTGGACTGATCCGGCGCCGTGCGTTCCCCGCTTATATTCCGGCTTTTGAAAGGGGAGGAGCCGGGGGGAGAGTCGCGCGCATGCGCACACATGCGCGCACCAAGAGCAGCGAAGAGCACACGTGCAGCTGTTATGATAATGAGACGGATTGAGAGTTGCGCACAGCTGTCGGAGAGAAGAACGGAGGAGAGTTGCGCATGTGCAGCGATCGTGCGGACAACGCCGCGACAACGACAACAATGAAGGGACGTACCCGAGAGCAGGAGATGCATCGCATCTAAAATGTCACGTCACAAAGTCGAGCCTAGATGGAAGGGGGTTTTAATGATTGAAGGGCGGCGATCAGAACATCCAGCAGCCGAAGGCCAGTACAAAGAAGAAGAAGAACACAGAGCAACCAGGCCGGTCCCCTCGCTCATAAAGCCGTGCAGCCGCTTGAAGGGGCCAACGGCTTGCTAAAAGCGTGAGTCTCCCAATACCATGTCATCGGGGCAATATTTAAGACAATCCAGATTTTTCCTTCTAGCTCTTATAGCAGAACCAACTTTCATGCTCCCTGTTGTGCTAACATTTTTTAAGGTGGGAAACTTAAGGATTATTCCATATTTTATGTTTAATGAATAACGTTTAGTACGATTAGTCGGTTGCGATGATTGCACGCAAGTCCAAGGCTGTGTGCGCGGACGGTAGAATAACTACTAAGGTAAAGCCTCAAGATATTGAATTTGCGTTAATGCATTTGCCTTGTTCTATCAAATACCCGCGAAATTTCACAGGAGAACCAGTGCCGAATGGCCTTTGGAAGGCACCAGAGTTTTGTGCATGCTGCATATGCCATGTATTACCTTACGTGGCATAGTATGCAGACATGAAGTTGCCTCGTCACTCTATCCCAAAGTGGAAATCCATTACACGAAAAAAAAACACTAAAAGCCACCGTTTAATACCTGGTATTACGGAGCATTTACAATTGTTGCACTGGAATAACCAAAAATCCCAAAGGAACGCATGCCAATTTAGAGTGCGTATATCTGCCGTGACACGACAAATGTCTCACTACATACCACTGCGGGTGGGAAGTCTGTTAGCCCCAATTTTTTACACCAAAGCTTCCTCTTTGCATCCGTACATACCTGCTGCAAGCATGGTTTTTATGTAAAGTTCCTTCATCCCGCGTCGAACAAAGGAATTCGCTAAATTCTTCCCAGGCACGCCACGTTCGTCCGTGTCACAGCAAGGGCAATTGCCGTGGTGGATCAATGGTCATTGTGTATTTCGTTTAGTCTTTACAATACACGTGGCTTTACTGCATGGGTAATAAATTATTTGCGGAAAACGGTATCTCCATCCTGGTAATTCATTCGGAGATGTTTTTATTGCTTTACAAGGAAAAAAATGTAGCCGCATATAAATGTGGAACATTATTGGATTGTTGGCACCCAATTCTTCGTAAGACATCCGACAAATAATATTCATGGCTACTGTTTCTCCGGTCTTTAAAAAAATAAAAACAGGATAAACTGAATGTTGCTATGACGTTTATGTTGAAATAATTCATTCCATTTCTCTGTTCACTATATCTATGCCAACCTTTTACCGTCTCACCCGTTTATTTGGAAAAACTTTTTTTAGTTACACGTATTATTATCAAAATTGCCAAAACGGGTCATGCCACATGCAGAATACGTCAGGCTTCCAGAATAATTTTGTGTCAACCATCGAAATAAAACTACTTGTAGAAAAAATTTTAACTACAGAAACAGTAACCTATAAAAGCCAGGACTTAATAGAGCACGTCCACGTAAAACGCCCGTGAACCAAGGAAATTTCTCTACTTCATACATATTACACATTCGCTTTCACATTTTTGCCTAAAACTAAGTGAATAAAAAAATTCCCAAGTGAAGTTTTTCTATTACGCCATAGGTTAAAGAGGGTGTTGCTTTAAAATATGCAAAGGCCAGTCGCGTGACTGACGCCCAGCGAAAATTACCTTGATGTACCATGGACTACCCACTACTTCTAGATGTGACAAATAACAAGTACAGTGGAATCCATGATGTTCAAATTGGGGCTCTGATTATTGTTTACCGCTGTTCTACGAAAACCCGAAAATATAGAATGGCCGTATAGACGTAACGCTAAGCTTTGTACGAAGATGATTTTGGTACTCTCAGTATGAAAATTTCCCTGCTTTTATAGTTTAGAGATATACCTCTACAAGAATAAATCAGGTTTCAGTAAACCCAGTGTTTTATGTTCTTCCCTATCATGTATGGTACACACCAATCCCTATCCAAAAATAAACGTGATGAGCAATTCAGCTATTATCAAATAGGAAATGGACCAGTTGTGAAACACGAATTGATATAGTGCAAATGGAATAGGAAAAACAGGTAGGTGATCATGTAGCTTACAATGGCATCGCGAAAACTCTAAACACCAAGATGGCACGGGTTGTGCAACCATAGAATCGGGGTCATTCATTGGTCTATTTTTTTAGCGTCGTAAACATGTGGTTTCTATAATTGTTCTCATGCGGAACCCTTCTGCATTTCAACTGAATTTTTACTTAGACGATGGCTGTAGTTAGGAAAGAAATGCGTGCACTCTATGGCTGATCTTTTGGATATGTTCAGTCTATTACGGCTAAGTGCGCTGTGTACATACCGTGCCCTCGTAACCCGTAGTCGACGTGTTTTTTTGCCTGCAGAAGTTTACGAGGACTTATTTCCCAATGTGGACCCATCGCTGCTCCTGGTGACCATCGTAATCTTCCAGGTCGGCATAATGCTCCACGTAATGTTCTTAGCTTGCCTCTTCCCGGGAGGTAAGTAAACGGGATAAGGCGCAGAAGGGCTTCAGTCGTCACTTGAGGGCATTGCGAGTCAAAACCGGGCATGAATACCCGCAGTTAATTGCGTAAATGTTGAGTAAGCTGTCTCATTTAAAAGCCGTGTCTTTGTAAGCTATGCCTAAAGCGAAAACGATGTTCTTGTTGAATACCATGTAAACAGTCGCACGTCGCAGTACTGCTAGGTTCCGGTCGAAGACAATGATAATTTCACAGCTACGCTGATGAATGACCACTAAAAGTGTTTTTACTTCGCTGGATGCAAAATATGAGCGTATTGTAAGTAAACACGAGTACAACCTTCGGTTTCGAAACAGAGAAGCAAGAAGGCGAATTTATTATTCCTTGAAAATGTTAGTGAAAGCGAACTTCATTTTAGTGCGGGATACTTTACTAGTTTTTACGGGTACTCCGTTCGTTGCCTGCGCGATCGGTTACCCGTGGCGCGCCGTTCCTCCGGCCGTCCCAATCGCCCGGAGAGAGCTTAAATTGAAAAGGGGGCGTGGCCGCGTTTTTCGCCGCCCCGCGGCGCGCGTAGCCTAAGGTCGCTTTCCCTGTACGGGCGGGCGCCTAGGACGAAAACTCGGGCTTCGCAGCCAGTGTGGGACGTTTAAATAAAAAAGTTAGGAGGAGAAAGATAAAGGTAGTTACTGCTGTCATTAGGGTTCCTTGCACAGCAGTATTCTTTTTTGTAGTCGCGCATGGTTCCAAAACACGACCCGTTTTCCGGTTCTATTTCGGAAAACCTCGTACGTGTTGTTTGGAACGCACGGAACGGATATTCCGTGTGTTCCGAGCAAGAACCAAATTATGGAAATTCAACCGACCGAAATCCAACCATTAGTAAACACGAAAATACCCCTTTGTCATTTCCTTCTTTCTCCTTTAAAAGTGCGGCCTTCGACAGATAAAGTAGATAACATGGCAACACCACTTGAAACGTTTGGCGCAACTTTTACCGCGATACTATTAACAGATGCATCAGAAGTGTATACTGTCCAAATGGCTATCTGTATTTCTTTTGCAATAGGCACGGTAAACGTGCTAGCGCCATTTTATGGCACGCATGCCTGCATATACAAATACACAGAGAGAGTTCCAGTCTAGCGTAAATAGATGTGGTCTTAGTAATGCAATAAAAATCTTTACCCGAGTTACGATTGGTATAGTTCTCCACTTGATGTGTTTATTCACTAATATCCGGAACAACTTACTTACAGCCGATGTTGTGGATACAGACATTAGTGATATGCTTAACTGCTCGCCAAAAAAAATATTGCCTCTAACTATCACGCCAAAAATTATGTGCAGAAGATATTACCCAAAAATCTAAATATTCAGAAACAGTTTTTCGAAAACATATGCATGTAGAGTCGATAGCGGTATGAAAGGCATCGCGGAAAACCACGACTTTTTCACTCCGGGCAAATAATTTGTTAGCGAGATTGCAAGTAGGTACTTGAAACCCCTAATCATATTAAATAAAATGCAAACCAATGATTGATTCGTACCCGTGGAAGCCTAACCGATTTTTTGACTCTCGTAGGCGCCTGACTTATGAACAATACACGAGACCATATCAGTATTACGCTGTTTTCCCGCACGTGCACTCGCACACGCACACAACCACCGACACATATACATACACGTGCGAACACACGCACACACACACACACACACACACACACACACACACACACACACACACACACACACACACACACACACACACACACACACACGCACACACACACACACAACGGATACCTAGAGTGTTCGAAACACCTTCAAAGAAAAAAAGCATATTTTCGCTCTGCGATATCTCGCGAAACTGCTTAAACAGCGAAACAATAATTCAGCGCGCTGTCATTCACTCTGCCCGAGATGACAAAACCCTGGATTATCACATTCGCCTTACAAACAAACGACCATTACAGCTGCGTGTAAAGGCAATCGTGGGTCTTAAACAACGTACGTTAATCAACTTTGCAGTTGTAGGATCGAGTTAAAATACATAGACCACATATTGAGAGTTTGCTAGCATGAAGGCGCGACAACGAAGGCTAATTTACAACACAGAGCGCAGGCAGCATCGGCCAGACGAGCCTCGCTTCAACCTTAGGCTAACGCCGCCGCCTCGCGAGGTGTGTCAGATTTAGCAAAATTACACCGATCCCCTTGCTTCCGCGCCGAAGGGGACTGCCGGAGCAACGGCGCGCCGCCGGCAGCAAATCGCGGTGGCCACGCTGCGTTACAAATAGTGATGCATTTGCTCATCGCGGAACAAACTTGCAAAAACAATTTCTTCAAATATTCGAATAAAACAGAGCGCATTTTACGCAGAACACCAAAGTCATCGTTATTCATGAGAAAAAACAGCTTAAATATTCACTGCTGGATCTTAAAAGTTAGTCAGCATGTCTTCTCTATTCTCATGAACTTGAGGTTCTGCACTATGCTCAAGCTTTTCTCTAGCGTCACAGGTCCGTAACGGTACGTGCTCTCATTACAACCGTGGAGGGGGCAGACTTAGCTTATTAACCTTCGAAATGGTGATGCTTTCTTGATTTCGGAGCGGCATATCTATCACTAGTTTTTCTGCCCAGCACCATCGGTGTTTTGCTGCGGACTTTCCCATGACTTCTACCTGCAATGGTTGTATCCGTGACTTTACGTGCGCACAACTCACAAATGGGTCCCGAAAGCTGCACGACAGGGGGGATTGTGGGGCGCGATTTGACATGACGTCTTCGTGGCAACGTTGGCAGCGTCGTGAAGCCAGCTGAGTTTGCTATCAAATGACGTTGTGTTTGCGCCATGTGCACTCTTTTGTTCTATGCTAGCCTGTCCCTCACTCGGCAGAGGGACTGACGAGGATCTCTTGCTTATATTCTGCATCTGTTCCAACAAAATAAAAGACATCTTAGGTAAGGATTGCTTACACACAGTGCGAATTCAACCTTTTGTCTTCGGCTATTTTTTTTCATGATTGGTAACTAATTTCTTATGCACTTAGCAAACCTGACGTCCTTCATTTGCATTATACCTCATTAACCAGCTCACGTATTTCACCTAATGTGAACTAGGGTATCTCGCACATATTTTGCACAATTATTCCATGCTTCTGTTTTGTGGCGTTGAAAGATTTTCAGTAGCATCTTCCATTTCATGACACGTTCAGTACATTTAAAGTTGCTTTTGATTAAGTGAGGTAGGAAATGCTGTCCCAACTGTGATCATCTAAAGAACAGATCTCTTATCCACAGGTGCCGCAAAAATTAAACGGCACGCGGGTTAGAGATTTTGAGGGGATTTCTCTGCCGTGTGCCTATTCAGTAATCTCTAAGTGGCTGTCCAGAAAGTTTTTGTATAATAAAATCGGGCCGCACATTTTTGATTCAGGCGGGCAGCCGCATAAAATAAAACTTTTAATTTCATGAAACCGTGTTCCGTTTACTTTTGGGTCCCGTGCACTTATTTCGTAGTTACAAAGCAATGTTTCTTCCGACATTTTGGCATCATCACACCGAATCATCTGGACAAGCTAACGTTGCAGGCAGCTGTGAATATTTGGCGGGGGTTGTCGTGTGGCGGTGTACAGACAAGTGTGATGATGACGAAGGCGATACTAATAAAGCACGTGAATGATAACTGTGTACAAGAACGGAATCATTAGGAGTGGCCGTCACAACCAGACATTTTTGCGGTCGTTGCATTGTTTTTGAAGCAGTATTCAGCGAGGTAGTCAGCGAGGGGTTAACGCGCCAACGCTGCACAGGCGATGAGGCGCACCGTATTGAAGTGCTCCGGATTACGTCTTACACGTGGGGCGTTTAGCGTGCGCCGAAACTTTGTGTTCACGGCCGTTTTCACTTTTCCCCTCCATGCAAAAAGTGGCCGCTGCGGCCAGAAATCGAATCCGCGTCGTTCGGCTCAGCAGCACAACGGCATAGCCACTGATCAGCCGCGCCGGGTTGCTCAAGGGAAGTCGCACGTTCGGGCACAACGCTGCTGCTCGTCGACTTAAAATCAAAACAGTTCGAGGACACAGCCATTCCTTACTGGTCGTCCTTCGCCCACATTTAGTCTTGGTCATTCCTATTTTGTTTGAATTATCAAGGACCAGCGCAAGAGCACCGAATATAAAGGAAGAGAGAAACACGAGGCTGACTATTAGGCGACACCGTTTATTCGTAAACAACACCATATTTTAACATTGTTAATGCAAACTTCGTGTGAGGAAAAATTTAGCAGTAGCAGTGGATTAGCTCGGCTATGCCAAGATATATGTAGCATGAGCTACGGTTGAGGTGGTTATTCTTAGGTTTCGTGGTTGTCTGGGAATAGCTTCTTGCAGCAGCTCCAGCGACATCACTGGATCGAGTGCCGCTTTTAGCGCGGCATCTCGAGTGACATGGCATCACAGGCTGCACGGCCGCGCGGGCGCATGAGGAGACGGGGTCACGCTTTGTGGTTGCAGAATACCATCTTTGTCTCACCAACGAACGTTCCTCCTGTAGGAGCCTCCTTTTGTTTGCCAGGCATATCGCCGTAAAACTGGTGAACCTACGAAACACGCCACCGAGGTTAATCTAGAGCCATGCGCCTCGACAACCTGGACTAAAACAATTCACGACAACACGTCTGAGCTCCAGTTGCTCCTGTGTCTACTCCGCTCTCCAGTTCCGGCTTGCGCTTGCACACCAACAATAAATGTAGGAGAGCCACAGCATCACCAAATCCGCGGCTCCCCTTCCTACAAAAGTCTCCCTTTCCTCCCTTCCCTTTCCGGCCCCGATCGGTGACGAGAGTGGAAAAGAAGCCGAAGCGCGACACCCAGGTAGATACAAAGGCTGTAGCTACTGTGGAGGCCGTAGTATCGGGAAAGAGGGCAGGCTCCGGGTCAATGTGTGAAGCGGTCAACACATGCCAGTATGGAGCGATAACCTTTGCAAGGAGGCAGGGGGCTGACGAGGTCAACATGAACCACAGAAAAACGTTCATCGGGCCTAAGAAATGGCTTGGCAGGGCGAACAGAATGGCGTTGGAGTTTTCAACGCTGGCACGGCGTGCAGGCTCGTCCCCAGTCTCGAATATCAGCCTTCATTCGTGGCCAAACGTGGCGTGAGGCAATGAGTTTTTGAGATGCCCGAATGCCGCGATGGGCCATGTTGTAAATGGTGTCAAACAAGCGTCAGACGTCCAGCACGTCAGTGGTGTGGCAAATCCCCCCGCAGACACACTGTGTCACATGGGCGATGTAAATGCCTTTTCACCGAGAAAGCAGGAAGCCCCTACCGACCCGCTTGAAGTCTGCGAACTGGCTACAACCAAAACAATGACAACGAGCTCTCACGTCTGCGTCCCGCACCTACAGCACTCAGCTTGAAGACGTACGGTTTCGTGGTGTGACCATCGTCTGCGACACGTCCAGGGGTGTTTCCCGACCCTTCCTGCCTCCCTCACATCATTGCCGCTTGTTTGACGACATCCACATCATGGCCCATCCCTGCATTTGGGCATCTCAAAAACGCCCTTGTGCACAAGATATCGGCGCATGTAAAGATTCTCTGGTGGCCAAAATTTATCCGGAGCCCTCCAAACGGTGCGATTCATCACCTGCATTGCGTAGGCGCGATAATTGCTACAATCAATCAATGAAATCAACATCATACCCAGCAATATGCACTAGTTATAGATTTGTTGTTTGAGTGACGGAGGTAGCGCACTGCTCATTATTTGTGATTGCTTGCTGAGTTGTCCCCAATCCCTACCAATTCTGCACCGGGTTTCTTTCTTTTTCATGGTTCGAGTCTGCACTAACCATTTGTCCAGAAGTAGTCGTTTTGTTTGGGAACCTTTCCTACCTCCTCTTTAGCTACTAGCGAAACATCGCAGTTATGCTTGTGCTCTCCGCAGTTACCCCTGGTATAACGTCGCTGGCGTAAAGCCTGGTGTAGAATCGTGGGCGTTAGGTTATTCTGCTGGTCAGTGGGTGCGTAGATCCTGCCTTTGGCTATGGCTAGCTTCCTTTTAGTCCTATTCCAGCTACCCTAATTTTCACTGTTTCCTCGATGACTGCCCCTTCGTGTGCACAAATGTCGTTTGTTTACCTTCTGATAATCATTTTTCGACAGCTCGGCTAGTTCAATCTGATCTGCAGTACTCCACACGTTCAGCTTCCTACGCTTGGAAATAGGTTCCTTCATTTCTTAGTTATTTTTCAAGCTTGTTCCCTACATAGTGTTTCTACCACAGCTGCTCCTGCTTCAACAATTGCCGATGTTAGGTTTTTATTTCGCCTGTGTACACTGACATCGTTTTGCTCGTCTAGAAGCGCGAAATTTTTTGAAGAAGTATTTTAAACTCCGGAAAACTTGCTGTGAGGGACTCCATGCGGGTTTCTTAGTTTCAACGAGTTTCTTCCTTCCTTTCTCTTTTGAGGTTCAGCCTCAGTTTGAATCTAACCATCCTATGTTCTCTGCTCCGAATCTCACTTAACACATCTACGTCTTGCAAACTACCTAGGTTTTCACTTAACATAAAGTCAAGTGTGCTTTTCTGTACCACCGGAAGATTCTCATATCCATTTCCAATTCTTTCATTTATAAAAGAATGTGTTAATCAACCTCAGGTTACTTCGTTCTACAAATCCGACCAGTATATCTCCTCGACTATTGCGATTGTCGATTGCGACGTTTCCCACCGACCTTTCTCCTAATGGCTTCTTACAGACCTTAGCGTTAACCTTTCCTATAACAATCGTGAACGGTGTTGTTGCCTTCTTCACTGATGATTCGACATCCCCCTAGAAGCTGTCTACTGCTTCATTATCTTAGCTTGTTGTTGGAGCATAGCCTTGTGATGTTGTTGTGTGCTATGTCTCCGTGATATAACATGTCTCCGTGATGGTGATATGTCTCCGAGATAGCCACTCCTGCCGAAATGGAAAAACAGCGCTTCGCTTGGAAACACTGAAAGTCGCTCCTTCAGTTCATTAAGACTTCAATGTACTTCATGTACCTTGACCATGTACTTCAATTAAGACCATGTACTTCAATATAAGCACGGGGGAGGATTAGTGCCGGCGAGCGACAATCAGTACGTATTTGCATAAAAACAAACCCACAATGTAGACTCGTTATTATGTTGTAAGGAGAATGCACTTGCAGGATCTTTTTTGCGGTAGCAGTACGTATATAAATTACGGGCGAACATCGTCAGTGAGTGTGCAATTTCCGGCTGCAAAAGTTTCAGCCGACGCGTTAAGAAAACCATTACGAAAACACCGCGATTGCGAGGTTTTCTTTTTCACAGGCACGCGCATAAAACCTTTCTGGGGTTTCAGGTTCTGAGGTACGAGAAAGAATTCAGGGACCGAATAGAACAGGTATGAGGTGCATTCGGCACGCACTGCCAATGAATGAAAAGTAAGATAGCTGTATCCCTAAAAAGAAAGGTATTCAATCAATCTGTCCTGCTGGTGGTGACAAATGAAGCGGAAACTTGGGGTCTTACTAAACAATTAGAAAGCAAGCTTCGGGGCTCTCAACATGCCCTGGAGCGAATAATGTTAGAACTAACATGTATGGACAGAAACGAACTTCCCGGATTAAAAATAAACCCGGATATATCATATCATTGTTCAGGTTAAGAAAAAAATGGTATCGGTCTGTTCATGTGGTATGCTGAACGGGCAACAGGTGGACCACATGGACATCAGAATGGACACCGAGTTACCGGCATAGAAGAGGAGGGAGGCCATTAGCTGAATGGAGAGATGAAGTAAGGAAATTTAAGGGTAAATAATGCACTCGGGCAGCACAGGAGAGAAAGTGGTGGAGGTCAATGAGTGAGGCCTTTGTCCTGCTGTGGACCTAACTAAGGTGTTGTTGTTGTTGTTGACGACGATGATGATGATGATGAGGCTTTCAAGCTATTTGTTATTTGAGATGGTTGCAAAACAAGAGTCTTGAATTATTTTCTCCCAACATTCTACATTGTTGTTAACTACCAGCTTGGCCTGCAGAATAATTATCTATTCATGTTACGTAACAAGGTCAATGAAAGCATTGAGTAAAGCCCGTTCTACATGGTGCGTTTTTCGCCTGCGACTTCGGTAGAACGAAGAATCGCACTTGCGAAGTTCGCAACGCCAGGAAATGTCGTCTACGTGGCCTGCGAACGTCGCGATTTTCGCACTTCAGAAACGCATTCTTTGCAGACCGAATTAGGTCTTCCCCGAGCAGAGCTTGTTGTGATGTTAAAAACGTAAGTTTCATTGTACTTTGTGGGGGAGTTGTTTCAGGTTGTTTTGCAATAAATATTAGTGTATTAGCGGTTTCATTTACCATTGACCAAATATTTTTCAATACAAGTTCACATAGCAGAGAAGACAAACGCAGGAAGCAACCCCGAGTTCGCTTGTTGCGCGAGCACATTTTGGTGTACGTCCGACGGTTCTTCTTCGGTTGGTTGTTATGCACTCTTTCCGAACTGCTGTGATGTCAGCAACATGCGCGGACACCGATTAAGCATTCGGTGAAAACGGCGCGCGACATCGTGTTGTGAACACGCGCACGTTTGTGTTGGTGCTCCCGCACTTACGCCGCACGTATGCAAGCAACGCAATCTGGTTGCTAAGCGTGCAAATGTTGATGCCGTAACGTCACCGTGATGTTCACGTTGCTGTGTTTCTGTTGGCCTCAAGTTCCGGCTCCTCTACCGCCTCCACGCAGCACGAGCGGCGTTCACTGGGGATGCTCGATCGGTCCAAACATTTCGCACGTTGCCGCAGCAACAAAAAAGGTCTTTTTGCGCACGAGCGGCGCCGCATCTGCGAATTCGCAGTAAAAATATCACCATGTAGAACGGGCTTAAGGGGCTACAAACTTCAAACGGCAACAGGGCGGTCACCCACTATAACAAAGACTAAACAGAAAGTAATATAGAAACGTATCTTAAACAAAAGTGAAAAAACAAGTGTAGTACCTTACACTCAAATGAAATATAAGGGGAATGTTTGGCTATATGCAGAAAACTGGGATAACAAAAACCTCATTGTACATTAGAGACACATTGTAAAAAAAACTCAGAAGGACAAGGTTTACAATTACAATGGGCTGCAACGGCAGCACTACTGAGCGGCAAACACTGGCCGAAATAATAGCCGTAACCTTTCTGGCACACTCCCAGTTAAAAAAACATGCTTTGCTTATTATTGCTGAAACTTTAAAACAGCGTGTGCCATTTTATAATGATATAGTTAAAACCATATCGTCATCTTTTCGTGGCATTATATTTAGTTTTACAGCCAATAAAATGTTCCCATCCAGGCCAATGATGAAACTAATGCGCTGCCATGGAATAATGGCTGCACGCGACGACACAGACGGCCTTGATATGAGCCGCATAGACGCTAGCGCCAGATTACCCTCTAGTGCATGTAGTAATAAACTCTATGGTGAGCAGGTGGTGCTCGAGTAACACTCGGGTAGTGTTGGCAGATTAGTTCCAGAGCAGCGGGTGCAGCGTTTTTTTTTTGCATAGCGTTCCAGAGCCGCGGGTGCAGCGTTGAGTTTGCATAGCAATCCCTGCTTGCCCGTAGGAGAACTTTACTACACCGGGACGATTCGCCCATTTTGGGGTGTCATTTAAAAATTGCGTGTATTTCGGAACCAAATACGAAATAGTCTAAAACAGACATGATTTTATTTCCACGGTAACAATATTCACGCCAAGGGCAAGTAACACGCTTTCCCGGCACCATTGCACGCACTCTTGCACGCACTCTTTGGGTGAACATTACCTTTATTTCTAGTTGGTTCTTTTACAAATGGCTGGATAGATTATTGTCCCACGGCTTTTCGCGCTGAAGTTTTCGAACATGTACTTGCGCATAGGACGCGCATTATTGAGCACCTAAATTACGTTTTCGCCAGTGGCGTACAGTGAAGCTATTTCAAGATTTCCAGGAATGACTGTGCTGGCAATAATTTGAAAACAAAGAGACAACAAATGTCAGGTGTTGAATAAAATGTCAATTGTACATTCCAAAACTTAAAAAAAAACTTCTATTCATCATAGGCAGACTCAGTGGAATATATCTAAGGTATATAATCTCTAGTGTTCGCACACTTCGTAACAAAATGGTTAAAAGGGAGACGGAGTAGGCAGCGCTGGCATTTTCATCAGCGTAGAGTGTGTTTACTGCTCATCAAAATATCCTCCAGCTCATACATATAAGATTTCAAAAGTAAAAAAAATGCTGGAGAATTAGCTGCAACATACTTTCACTCTTGTAATCTTCCAAGCGCGCGCTTCCTAAAATTGTTGCAAGAAGAATTGCCGATAGTCATTTTCATTATCGTGGGTCACATGCTGCGTCGACCTTCGAATGCACATCCCTTAACATTAGGCCACCCCTCAGGTTTGGCGAACTGCCATTCGAAAGTTCCCTTTGGAGAAGAGGTACATTTACCGCAAAATAATGACTTCGAGGTACTTCTTGGGAAGTACTGAGAAGTCTGTACTTGAAAAAAGGAGAGAGAAGTAATGAAGCATATAAAAATGTAACATTGCCGCGAGGTTCTTCAATACTGTATCTAAATTCGTCCTGTCCTATTTTCTGTGTAGATGGCGCTGTTTGATTTGTATCTGCCTTTCCGCTTGGAATCGAGTAAAGTGCCTTTCAACACCTTTTTTGTTGCTGCAACCAGAGCACACCACGCTGGCATTCTGTTATCCTTAAATTGCGTTCTAGCATACGATATAATGAAAAAGATAGCACGAATGAAGGTCATAATGGAATCCTGGTGCCCCCACGATCCCAGCCACTGCTCACGGGGAGAACACAACAGTTGCGCCAGAGAGGACCGATACGCCGCACACGTGACCAATACCGATCAATGAATGGGGCTCATTCGCGCGGTGGCGGACATAAAATACGCTGCTTCCCAAATTACAGTACCTCTGACGAACGCTATCATCGTGCGCCATTGGTTGGCGCGCGCTTAGTCGAAACGTTAGCGGGCGCTCTGCCTGAACAGTGTCGAATTGGCCGTTGAATCACTTAAATAGGGAGTTTTAGAATAGGAGCCCTAGCCCTCTGGGTTACTCAAGCGCCTGGGATTCTGAACTTCGCATGCAAGAACTGAAGCCATCCTTGGAGTTTTAGGTTTGCGTTTAGCGCGCACGATATTTTTCCAGAATATCGGGCGCTGTAAATCTGGCCCCAAGACGGGCTTCCGTTTCTTGTGTGGCTCTCGTAGCCAGCGAGAGTGGTGCGTTGCCATGGCTGAAGCGAAACCTTCAGCTTGTTTCCTGAACTACGCGATGAACTACGACGACCCCTGAGCTGATTTTGTAGATTCCGCACGTCGCTCACAAGAAATGGATAAAGCAGGCAATCGCGAAGTGTTTTGTTCCCTCTAAAGCGGTCCGAGCACTGGCCGGTCCCGCCTTTCCGCTCGGCCAATGAGCGGTTCGAACCGGTGCAGAACATTGTAGCAACAGCCTGTTACCACTTTTTCTATCAATCTGATCACCCAAAAAAAGTTACACATGCGAAAAAGTAGATGTTAGTGTGGTGAATAGTTGTGCGATATATTTTTATCTACTTTGATTTTAAATGCGGTGATCTGGAATCTGCCGGGATTGTAAGGCTACGCAGACCGGCCGCAGAATTTGTTACGGTACGACCAGGCACCGCGGAGCGTGGTGGAGCGAGCGGCAGGAGGATGGTGCCCCCTGAACGTTAGAACCATTACAGGCAACGGAAGATGTTTATGCCACCGATTGCTCAAAGGGCAATTATCGCCGAAATAAAGTTTCACATCCGGAAAATTGCATGATAATGTGGTGAAACGTTGTGGTAGGGAAGGTCATACGCAGTTGTACAGATATCGGCTATGAAATATTCTGCGCGATGCTAAGCCTAAGGTTCCCTATAGAAGAACCGACACGAACAACCCAAGCTGGCTGTGGGATGTTGGGGATTCCTCTTTTCGAAAACTCGGCGTGGGCGTCCGCGTTGCGTTTGGGTTCCCCAAACTTATAGGAGGCCCTCAATGCCGGTGTCCCCTATTCTGCAACTGCGTAATATTTAATGATTCCGAACATAGCGGAAATTTGGCGCCAGCGCCAGCCACGCCGCCCGAATTCGGTATTCGCATCACTGAGAAAATAAAAAGAAACAAAAAAAAACCGCGGATAAAGCAAGGGTGGATATGGGAGGATTCTTTTTAGCAGTCATACGCGGAATCAAATTAACGGGGCAAGCGCGCCCACAATAGTCCCACCACTATCCCTAGACCGCTAGTAATATCGTTTACGACGTAGTTGCTCACTTGGCAAAGAAAGGGAGGGTCGCAATTCAGTAACACTTTCTCCAAAACCGAGTTAAAAATGTTTTGTTTGCGACTCACTAATTGCAAATTTGTGAGCACGCCGAACGTCCGTCCTGTGGGTGACAGCGCATACCTGCGGTGTTTTACGAAGTTGCCAACGCAACAGTGGACACGCGAAGGCGCGCCATGTGTTCTGGCTTTGTCTTGTAACGTGTCGCCACGGAAGACCATTTCTTGCTCATTTCGCCGTAATTTCCAACTCCGTTTTCTTTTTGCTCTATATTCGTTGACCTCTGCTTTTTTGGTTACCTTGCTGCAAATCGCCGCCGGAGAGCATGTCTCGCGCCGCCTCGGCGTAGCGCCCTCTCCCGCCAACTTTTTACATAATTTCCTCCAACGTTTTCCTGCTCGTTTCATCTTGTTTGTCTTCGGTGTCCCCGACTTTTGTTGGATTACAACGACAGACGATGACGCCGTGAAACCAAAGGACCGGGCGCTTAAGTGCTGCGCACTGAAAGGAGGCTTTGTGTCGTACCGTGCAACCCTTCGACTGATTCGTGTTACGGTAACAAATGTTCCAAATCGATGTGTATAATGAAATGAAATAGTGCTACAGCCTGTGCCCGTGCGTGCATGGCGTCACCACAACACGTTCAAGGTGTACAGTTTCTCATTCTAGCGGCTATTTAGGCAGGATATAAATCGACGCCGGTATATAAAGCAGGTACGGGCTCGCTCTGCCACATTTCTGGAAGATTCCTTAGTCATTTTCTCACAAATTGTCGCTCGCATACATTCAAAGACATGCAGTCGCAGCGTCGGCGTGGTGTCCGTAACGTTGTCGTTCTCTTTTCGCAAAACGTGTAGGAGTGGTGTAAAAGCGTATTATTTCCTCCCAATTCCTCCCGTCGGTTTTTCCAGTCGTGAGCTGTGTACAGGGTTCATACACAAAAAATGAAGAAGCTTCCGCTGCTGCGTAGGACTTGAAGATAGCAAAGCTTTACGCAACCTTCATAACTGTCACAACGGATTACGTTCACGGGTACAGCCTATTTGCTTCTACCTTGACGCAACTACCTTTCCTCAACCGTAGGAGATATAATTGTGAGCTTCCGCCTTTATTTTAAGTGGTAATCATTAAACATCTCCTCGGCGGGGCGTACACTCTAACGTGACTTCCTCGGTACAAGAAATTATTACCACCATTACGGCGAATGCTGGAGTCTGTCTCGTTCCGAGAACGTGTTGCCACGATTACGGCAAACGCTGGATTTTTTTTGCCAATGTTGGCCAGCCTTCCCAAGGGGATATGCTTAGCTTGACAAACGTCACAGGTGACGCTGGGCGTATGTTGCGAGGCACACGCACACGGGCACTAGGCTTCTTTTTGGTTTAGTGAACTGCCCTGCGGTCGTCGCGAGGACCGCGCTTACCTATGCGCGCTAGGCAATTTTTTTTGAAGACAAAACAAAGAAAGGTGAAGTGTTGCTTTTAAAAGAGATGCCAGTGATTCAGCTGCAGACGCCCGCCATGGGAGTAGATGTGAGACGGTACCGAGAAGGGAGTTATTATGAGAAATATCCTAGAATACCGGTGACGAGGTGCGCGGGAAACGAGGAAAGCAGGACAAAACACCCCAGGGAGAAAATGAGCTGTTTTGATCTGCAATTAATTCGCTAATACGCATAGTTGAACACAATCTCAAAGGAGGGGATCACTATACCCTTAATTTATTTTAACATGTGATCGACTATATACGGGTGGAGAGACTTCCGAAACCTCTCTGAAATTGGTGTCTCCGGTTGAACGTGAAAATGCACGCAATACAACAGGTGTCGAAGGTCAGCGAGATAAAACAGCGCTGCTGAAGAGATGGTACGCGAGCTTCGGAGAAAACAACGAAAAAGTGAAGTAGCGAAACCTCCATGCATTGGAACAGTATTTGAAAAAATTGAGGTGTGCCACCCACTTACAAACCAATGAAACTCAGCAAGGGCACACACCGTAATCCATATATTCATACGCAATGCTCACTCTTTTTCTGCAGGCATCTTCTCTTGTATTCTCGTCTTCCTGGTGGTTCTTTTTGTACCAAATCTCATGGTGAATCATTTCCACAATTATATGAGACCTCCGACGAAATACATGCTTCGTAGCCGGATCAACAAATACGCCCTGGCTACTATTCCCTTTTCTGCTTTGGTGGACACCCTAAGTATCATCGTACTACAGCAGCTGTATGAAGGTCAGTGCGTGGAACTATTAGTTATTTTGTGTCACTTCTCAGTTGTAGCGTTTATTTTATTTGAACTACAATTGCTGTACAAAAGGTGCTTGTTGACTTACCTGCCTAACTTGCAAAATCCCGGTTTTAACAGCTAACCTGTTTCTAACTATTGTATATCCCACTTAGATGTTTTATCACCGTAAAGATATACATCCACAAAGCGGCTAGGTGGATCGCATTTAGCGCCTTAAAATGCAGTTTTCGAAAGAATGCTACCACAAGAGTATGTATGACAAAAAATCTTACATAATCGTGCATTGCCTAGAAGTCTTCCCTGATGAACATAAATTTCGTAGAGCATTCATTGGGTATTTTGAACGTCGAAGCGTTCTTTTGCTGAAAAGCACAAGGCACTCTGAGGTAGAGGAAGTATATCGGGGAGCTATGTCCCTTTACGTGGTCCGAATCAAAACAAAATCCGAAACAAAAACATGATTTTAACCCAAACAGAAACGACTTTAAGTAATAGGTCAGTGCTTTCTGAAACTATTAAAACATGATCAAAACACATTTAACTTTCCTAAACTGTTCATTTTATCAAAACTAACGTCTGATGGGGCAGTGCCAAAACAGACGTGTAAGCGAAGCGTATTACATAATCATACCGTGCCTAACGATGTACTCATTGTACCGCCCAAGCTCCGTGATAATGCGCTGCGTATTATAGGCAGAATGGTTCATGTTCGGCCTAATACAGTTTAAATTTTATAATATCTGTGCATCTGCAGAAGCTTGGAAAAAGTAGCAGATGCGACCTTGCGGGTGAGTTGTGCTCCCCACAACACATGACACTAATCCACGCTTCAGGGCTGGATAGAGGTTAGATGCCTAATAAATTATTTAAGGCACATTATATCAAACACACGGCAGAAGCGCATGCGGACCATGGCCTGTGTATAGCAATCCCATGCCTAATTGACTAGACGCACACCTATCAAAAGTTACGAAGGGAGATGAGGACTAAAACAAAACAGCGCTCCGGACGGGACAAAAAGAGTGGAGACTACATACAGTTAATATCAACAGTTCAGTTGATAGTCAGCGCTACGTCTGTGCAGTTTTCCCCTGTTTCTCCTCGTTGTGGGCGCTTTTTCTTATGTTGGTATAAACCAACAAGCCCAAACACTTCCATTGATTCAGGCCGTTAGTGAAGAATCTGATGCACGTTTGTTGTGAAAGCCTAACTTTCTTTGTAGCTTCTTACCAATGCGTCTTACCGCATCATAAGCCTTACCAATTCGGACAACTGCGAAACAGTGCTCTCGGCCACAATATCTGCAACTTTACCCCCAGAAGTTTCTGCTTTTATTTCCCCCCCGCGTGGGCTGGGGGACCTTCCAAGTGTGAAGTCAGCATTGCTACGGCGGTTTGGGGACTGCTATGGGTAGGGCGACGGCAAATGGTTGAAACAGGCTGGGCCACGGCTGGTGTCTGACTAGTATTCTTTGAACTCCGACGGGCGCTGGCAGTGTCGGGGGCGTGGTGCGTCGACAGAGAACTCTCAAAAACTGATACTACTGTAGGGGCAGCGACGGTAGACGTTGTCGGTCTCTCCGCAGTGGTAGCACCATAGACGATTATCGGGCGTTCGCCCTACGTCCGTCCTCCTCGTCATCGGGGTTTGTATAACGAGGAATCGGGTGGGCGAAAGTGGCCGGCGGTACGGCGGTGCTTCTTGACGACGTGCTGAGGCAGAGCGGGGTCGAAGAACAGCGGCCGAGTAGGTCATAGCTTCTGGCTCACGGGGTGCTTCTGATGGCGTAGAAGTCCTCAAAGCCTGTTGAACTTCCCGAATCACGTCAGTCAACGAAGCAACTTGGGGTTGTGGCGTCGTCGGGAAACGTTTCCACAGCTTCTCCCTCAGCACTGCACAGATAGTGTCGCGCAGTGTGCCGGAGCTAATAGAAGCGGCATCCATCGTCTCTTAAACCACGGCATTGACTGGGCATCGTATGGCCTCATTCGAGCATCATTTTCTTCTCCATCGCGGCCGCCTCAGACACAAATTCGGCTACCTTATTAGGAGGCTTACGGACAAGGCAAGCAAGAGCTCTTGCTTTACTTCCTGCATCAGAAACCTTTTTTTGTTTTCTTTGGCCATTTCCGGGTCCGCACGGTGAAATAATCTCATCATTTTCTCAACAAAGACCACTACCCCTTCATTGGGGTGTTGCATTCGCTTTTCTAGCGAAACTGTGGCTCGCTCCTTCAGCGCGATGGTGGTGAGTGTTTTCACAAACTCGCCCTTAATGAGAGTCCAGTCAGTTAGCGAGCTTTTGTTGTTCTCGAATCAAGTTCGAGCTGCATGCTCTAAATAGAAGAACACATCCTGAAAGGTTTCTTCGTGTTCCCACCTGTTAAAGATCCGGATGCGCTCCACTTTCTCCAGCCAGTCCTCAGGGTCTTCACCGGGAGATCCGCGAAACAATGCTGGTTGCAAGGGCTGTTGCAAGACGATGGGGGTGTGGCGTTATACGCCATATTGTCGGGTGCGCCTGTCTTTCTCTTTGTTCTTTCTGGTACAAGTCTAAACTCGGCTGGTAAACCTTGAAGTCGGCGGCCTGCTTGGCTTGGGCAGGCTTGTCAGTTTCCCGAAGTTACCGGGAGCATAAAGAGTGCGTACCCAGCTCCTTTACCAGATGGGATGAAGCCAAAGATGACACAGTTATGTTGAAGGAAAAACAAGTTTATTGGAGCCAAGTTGTGCTCCCCTAACAACTCAAAGTACACAGGTGGCGAAGCCGCACACAACAAAGAGACTTGCGTAATCTAGAGTCGGCAAGCTGAATGCCACGGTGTCTGCTCTGCAGGAATTTATCTTTTCGGTGCGAGTGTTTCTACAACCATCGATTTTATCCAGAACACTGCAGATCATTGAAGATTATCACAGGCTGTGGTTGGTAGTTCGAAACGCTGTGCCTATCACAAGAGATAACACAGGTGCGGCATGAAAATAAAGAATTCAACACGGGGTTCACTTGCCAAAGAGATAACAAAGATAACACATCCCGGCGCAGCCGTTCGGCAAAAAGAAAACATCAACAAATTCAATGTATGCTTCGCCACACAATGTGTATACATACAGATAAATATATATATATATATATATATATATATATATATATATATATATATATATATATATATATATATATATATATATATATATATATATATATATATATATATATATATATATATATAGGCTTGAGACTAATCTTTATAAGAAGCCCACGAACACGCGCCAGTATTTGGACTTCCACAGCAGACACATGAGGGGCACTGCAAGACTGCAATACCTTATAGCCAATCTCAACATTTTAGGTGAATCCTCACAAGCCATGCGGACTTCGATTCTAACTGTAGAGAACCCAAAATCGCCCTATTGAATAAAAATACCCAGAGAAAGTGATCCATGACGCGATTACACGAGCTAACCAGTCGAACCACACGGACATTCTCCGTAAAAAAGCTCGAAACCCCAATCCCAAATCAAACCTTGTGTTCATTCACTGGACCTCTTCTCCGAAAGTTGCATCTATACTAAGGAAACACCTAAATATCCTTGCTCAAAGAAAACGCATAAAAAGAATATTTCCCGAGCCGCCTTGAATTGTTTATAGACGCAGCAAAAATTTGGGCGACGTTCTCACCAAATCCAGCATCAGCCGGCCACAGACTACTGGTTGCATGCCCTGTAACAAACCACGGTTAAGGTATGACCACAAATTACCAGCGCAGAGCTCGCTGCCATCACAGCTTCAAACTAATATGTTAATGTAAAAGAGAACTTTAACTGTTATTGCGCCAACGTCGTATACCTGCTGGAATTCACCCTCTGCGCAAGCAATGCATCGGCCAGACTGAAACACCTTTTCATATGAGTTTTACCAATCACCGCTCTCATGCAAAAACCTGCACTTCTTTGCCTCTATCAAAGCATGTTAACACTCTCGGTCATACTTTTCCACAAATGAAGGCCGCAATTCTTGAATCTAGTTTTAAAACATATCACGATCGCGAGGTTTGTGAGTACCACCTCTTCTATAAGTTTTAGTCAGCATCCTTTAGCATCAATGAAAGTTATGGGAAATTGTCGTGCCTTTCTCCGAAGTAAATTTCGGCTGGACTTCTCGGGCTAGTGTTACGCCTGTTCATTTCTTTCCTTCGATAATATTCTCCCATGAGTTGGCGACCACCGTAGATGGTTATATTTTCCTGCTAGCACCGCGTATTTTAGCACAATGGCATCACTAAATCAAATTTAAAAATCAAGTTTGGACATTATTTTCGGGTAGAAGGCTGCGGTGCCATTGTTAGCTTTGACACTCTCACATTGTAATCAATTTGTGCACGAGAGCCTGTGTGATTGCTTTCCTCTGCCTTTATTTTTGTATTGCTGTTTTCTAATATTCGTTGCTGACCACCTCGGAGTTCTCTGAACTGGTACTATTCGCCGGCCAGATGCGTGCCACCCGTGCCGCCTCATACGCGTCCACCAGTCTGCACTTTTCTTTCTTTTAACGACTTGTTTGAGCCTGTCTTTTTTTGCCTTCTCTTAGTATACCAATGTACACTCATTTCCTGCCCAAACTGCCTGTCATACTGCTTTTTAGCGCGACCCTTGCCTCCCAAAAAAGAAGGCAAGTGTCTCATGTTTCAATCACCTGACCCTAATTCTTAGAAATGGTTTCTACGGGCAGATGTTCGCCCTTTCTGTGCATGGGCATATCTTATTTCGACCTCCTTCGTTCCGAGTGACTGATTTTTTTGCTGATGTCAAACACGTGCATTGGCATATCTTCTTTGGACCCCTCTTTCACCCCTGTTGCCACGGGGGTGGGGGAATTACCTCGTTAATTTTTTCTCTCTTGTTTCAGTTTTGGTTTGGCGCTTTTTTCTTATATTCGTATCGCCTGACGCTGGGGTGTTGTTATTCTTTTTATTTTATTTTATTTTTATTTGTTTTTATCCTACCTCTTCCACTTCCCTCATTATTTTCCTGCCCACCAACGATCACAATCTCTCCCGTCCCTTGCGCTCACCCTTGGTACATTTTCTGTATATATATATATATATAAACCTGAAACCAACTTATTCTATACTCTGAAGATGGGAAGTCTGCTTCCTGAAACGTGAGTAAACTTTTATTTTTATTTTAATGTGTTTGTCGTGTTTTTCTGTCTCTACTTACCTTATATATGTAATTATATATATATATATATATATATATATATATATATATATATATATATATATATATATATATATATATATATATATATATATATATACATAGTGCGGAGAAAGAGTGCCTATATATTGTGTGGGCCATAAGCAAATTTCGTCCCTACTTGTACGGCAGGCCCTTCGACGTAATCACCGACCACGACGCCCTATGCTGGCTATCATCTTTGAAGGATCCGTCTGGTCGTCTTGGAAGGTGGGCCCTTCGCTTAAAAGAGTACGATATTCGAGTGCTCTTTCGATCTGGCCGCAAACACACCGACGCCGATGCGCTCTCACGCTCTCCTGTGACCGCCGACAGTGCCTTTTTGTCATCAATAGACGGAATTCTGTCCTCTCTGTCACTTGACGACATGCCTCGCGAGCAGCGCAAGGATCCCTGGATCACTTCTCTTTTGGACTGTCTGACAAACCCCGCTTTGCCGAACGCCCCTCGCGCTGTACGGCGACAGGCCACTCACTTCGCTATTCGTGACGAGCTTCTGCACCGCCGAAATTATAACGCAGACGGCCGGAAGTGGCTCCTCGTTATTCCCCGCCATCTCCGTTCAGACATTTGCGCATGTTTTCACGCCGATGCGCAGTGTGGTCATGCTGGTGTACTGAAGAAATACCGACGTCTCCGCATGCGGTACTATTGGCGTGGAATGTACGCTTTTGTCACCAAGTTCGTCCGTTCTTGCGAAAAATGTCAACGCCGCAAGTCCCCAACAAACCAACCGCCGGCTCCGTTGCAGCCCCTGCCGTGTCCAGTACGACCTTTCGACCGCGTAGGAATCGATTTGTATGGGCCGCTCCCCTACACGGCGTCTGGAAACCGCTGGGCCATCGTCGCGGTAGACCACTTAACGAGATACGCTGAAACCGCCGCACTACCAGCCGCTAACGCCCGCGAGGTCGCCTCATTTATCCTACGCCGGTTCATTCTTCGTCACGGTGCCCCTAGAGAGTTGCTCAGTGACCGAGGCCGTGTGTTTCTATCTGAAGTAATTGAAGCCCTGCTCGCAAAGTGCAACGTTATCCACCGCACCACTCCTTCTTACCATCCACAGACCAATGGGCTCACGGAAAGATTTAATCGGACACTGGGCGATATGTTGGCAACTTATGTTTCGGCAGACCACACCGACTGGGACCAAGTTCTTCCGTACGTAACTTATGCGTACAACCCCGCCACTCAAGCAACTACGGGGTTTTCGCCTTTTTTTCTCCTCTACGGCCGCGAGCCGTCATGTCCGCTCGACACCATCCTGCCGTACCGACCAGATGCATCTGAATGTACCCCCCTGTCGCAGGCATCTCGACACGCCGAAGAGTGTCGCCAGCAAGCCCGGGCCCTGACTTCCGAGGAGCAATCTCGCCAGAAGCAGCGTCACTACGATGCAACACCGCCCCCTGAGTTCGCTGCTGGTTCTCTTGTGTGGCTGTGGATACCCTCGACTGTTCCTGTTCTTGCTCAGAAGTTGCTGTCCAAATATCATGGTCCTTACCGTGTAATCGAGCGCGCATCCCCAGTGAACTACGTAGTTGAGCCGCTCACGTTGTCTCCGGACCTTCGTTGTCGCGGTCGCGAAACTGTGCACGTTGACCGTCTCAAGCCTTACCACGAACCGATGGTTTTATCTTGCCCTTAGGTCGCCAGGATGGCTTCTTATGTCCGCGGGGGGTAATTGTAGTGCAAAAGATTTGCCCACTTAGAGTATGCTATGAGGCACTGCGAAGGACGCATTATGCCCCGTGTGGGTATGCTCTGATACGGTGGCCATGGGCCATATTGGGTACGTAGTGAATGGGGACTGTGAAGACGACGAGGAGGTAGTACCGGCCTCGGAGAGAACGCTCCACGATCTCTAATAGCTCGCTGCAACGTGATCATCGCTCCGGCTAGTCTCAGTGCCTACCTGAACACCATCACCTGGACGCTACCATTCCCTGCCAATAAACACCTCTTCAATATATATATATATATATATATTGTGAGCAGGTCCATGGCTGAGGGTTAGATAAAGCGTTTAATACTTGTTGAAGCAAGTTACACGTCTTCTCTCATCGGAGCCATTGAGATCCCCCGGCCACAGGAGCTGCTCAATTTAAAGGGTAGGGGGGGGGAGAAGGGGGAGGCCTTGGCGTACGTGACTCGAGGCTCGTTCGCAAGGCGCGAAGCAGTTCGAGTATCCGTGAACATGAGACCGCAATTGCATTACGCGCACATCGAGTGGCAGGCACGAGTTCTCACATCAATACAAGGACACATACACTTCACACCTGTCTGGCCTACGTGACTCGATGCACGTAGTGATGACCGCAATGTGTTCTGAGGCACAGAAATATGTGACTGCGTTGTATCACACACATGGAGTGGCAGTCACGAGTTCGCACATCACTGTACACGGAGATGCAGGAGCGACTTCTCACATCCCACCCTAGCCAAAATGACCAAGTCCCTTTGGTGACGTGAAAACTGAACAACAGTCTGCTAACATTGAGGTCAAGCTTCAGATGACGCAAGAATGGGGTCGATGTAAGATGGTCTAAATAGCTTGATCTGGCTCACATGCACCACTCTGGAGTCAGGAGTTCCCGAATTCCGGCCTACTTGAGTCACGAGGTAAGTAACCGGGGTCTTCTTTTCGAGGATCTTATAGACTCCCTTGAACCTCGGAGCCAATTTCTCTGACACATGCGGAAGAGGCTGCTGGCGGCGCACCCAAATAAAGTCTCCAACCTTGTAGGAGTGATCTCTGTGCGCCCGATCATAGTACGCTTTGCGCGCTTGCTGGGCGTTTTCCGTGTTGCTGGCTGCTTCGGCTCGCTGGGATTGCAGTGTCAAAAAGCGCTCTTGCACAGAAGTGGACTTTGATGCGTGGATGGTCTGGTATGGTAGATTTGGCGTATATCCGTACATTAACTCAAAGGGGGAGAATCCAGTGCTGGAGTTCAGGCTGGTGTTCACGGCAAAAGCGGCTTCGTCGAGCTTTTTTGTCCAATGTGACTGGTCATGGTTGCACATTTTACGCAAAACGGTGACGAGGGTGCCATTGCTTCGCTTGACAAGTCCGTTACTTGCGGCCCTGTATGCCACTGAATAGTGTACTGTGACTCCGTGCATTCTCATGAAGTTCTTGAATTCTTTGGAGTCAAAGGCTTTTCCGTGGTCAGAGAGGCAATCACTTGGAGTTCCGAATCTATGAAAAACAGAGTGAAGGTGCCTGATTACTTCCTTCGTGGACGTATTCGGTACGGGTTTTGGAACAATGTACCGTGTGGCGAAGTCAATTACATTCAGAATGTAGCTCTGTTTGTCGCTGGATGGCCTTGTTATGTGGCCCATAGCGATCGAACTGAATGGTACGTCAGTAGTAGGCATGAATTCCATCTTGCCAACGTTCCGGCTGGTTGGTCTGTTGTCTTCCTGGCAACGTTGGCATGCCTGCACGTAGATTGTAACGGTTGATAACATGTTCGGCCACCAAAACCGTCCTTGCAGTTTGTCCATCGTGCGTTTGATATCCATGTGCCCACTTGCGTCGTGCGTGAGCTCCAAAACGCTTTGTTGAATTTTTGCTGGCACAACAGGACAGTGATGCCCCTCTGAAGTTACCCGATAGAGGATGTCATTGATTATGACAAACGGTCCTGCTGAGTTAGGTTCAGCACACACTTTCTGCTTGGTGCTCTTGCAGAAGTCGTCTGCATTTTTCATGGCTGTGAATTCATGCGTCTGAGATAGCGCTGCACATGAATGCCGAGAAAGCATGTCAGCAACGTAATTTTGACGTCCAGGGCGGTGCTCAACAGAGAACTCAAATTCCGCCAAATCCAGCAATATTCCAGTGAATCGGCGAGACGGCTTGAAGTTTCTGGTCAAGCAGGCGACCGACCAATTATCAGTGAGCAGGTGAAATTTCATACCAAGCAGGTAATGGCGAAATTTCACTGCAATAGCCCAATGCACAGCCAATGCTTCCCAAACGTTGCTGTGTAGCTTTCGTTCAGATTCCGTCAGTGATCGGCTGGCGTATTCAAGCACGACTTCTTTTCCGGCTTGTTTTTGTGTCAACACCGCTTCAAGAGCTGTTGCAGAAGCATCCGTAGCCACTGTTGTGGGCGCGTCGCGATCAAAGTGGCCCAGTATGGGTGCTGATGTAAGGTGAAAAAACCAGCGAAATAGACGGAAGACGTAGAAGAGACGAGACAACACACACGCTGGACTAGCAACTGAAAATTTAATTGAAAAACAGAAACAACCAGAGAACGACCAAGCCTACGCATGCGCAACAAGTACGCACGTTCTGATAAAACGCTATCGCAATACACTTTTTTCCGCTCAGCTTTGGAGGAACGCGATCTCTTTATCGCTGAGGGAGATGGAAGAAACACTCACGCAATTTCCTTCTTCCTGTTGGCTGATGTAGAGCACTTCAATTATTTCCCTCTCTGTTTTAGTCCTGCCTCTTCCCAGAATCGTCACTCTTTCAAACAAAGCCTCACATTTGCCCTGACGTTTGCACTGACGACAGTGATAAGAAAGATGACCGGCTCCTTGCCCTCTGATCAACGCGCAGTGCTCTCGTAACCGGTCGTTGATGCATCGACCTGTTTGGCCTATATATACCTTACCACACGTCAACGGAATGTTGTAAATGACTCTTTCGTCACACTTTACGAATTGCTTTTCATGCTTCGTTTTACACGCACCTCTCTTTTTTCCCGCATTTTCAATGCGCGTGCTCAACCCAGACAGCTTACATGGCGCGGAAAACACTAATCGCACACCATGCCGCGAAGCAATTTTCTTTAAGTTGTGTGATACTTTATGAAGGTAAGGCATCACTTGAAATTTTCTTTTTTCTTTGTTTTCATCAGGCCTTTGTTCACTTTTCTGTTGCCTTTTAAGCTTAACATGGAGGCACTCAGCGACTGCGGTAAGCACTGTGCTGGGAAACCCCGCTGCATTTAAACCCCGCTGTGCTGGGAAACCCCGCTGCTGATGTAAGGGCCGAACGGATGGTCTGAAATGATTCCTCACACTCAGGTGTCCATTTGAAGTCGGCACTCCGCATTGCAGCTTGAAGTGGCGCGCAAATCTTAGAAAAGCCAGGAATGAAACGCCTGTAAAAGTTTGCGGTTCGCACCCAAGATAGTAGCTGCTTCGGCGTTCTCGGAGTAGGGATGCGCAATATGGCTTCAATCTTTGCGGGATCTGGCTGCTTCCCGTTTTGTGAAATCAAAAATCCCAGAAATTTTACTGAAGGAACAGCAAACTTGCACTTTTTCAATGAAGCCTTAAGGCCTGCTTGTTGCAGGAGGGTCAGAGTCTCATCGAGAGGGTCGAGAAATTCTTCCAACGAGTTCGCAAAGATGATGACGTCATCGAGGTATGTACGCACACCAGATTTCGAATCTCGGGGTTTGAGTTGGGAAACTATTTTATGCATTGCCTTTTGGAAAGTGGCAGGTGCGTTCTTTAGTCCAAAGGGCATTCGTGTCCACTTGAAAGTGCCTTGATGAGTGATGAAGGTTGTCTTGTCTTGGTCCTCTTCTTTTACTTTAATTTGCCAATACGCACAGCATAAATCCAATACGGCAAAACAAAGAGGCTCCACCAATGTCATCAAAAATGTCGTCTGCTCGCGTGAGCGGCTGGAGGACACTGACTGTCATCTGGTTGAGGGCCATATAATTCACACATAGCCGCTTTTTGTCACCCTGTGTCACGACAAGAGCTGGAAATCCCCACGGTCCACAGGTCGGGCAGATGATGTCTTTCGACAGTAAAGTTGCTGTCTGGTTTTCTAGAAATATTCGGTCCGAGGCTGTGTATCGGTAAGGTTGTCGTCCGTATGGCTGGGCATCGGGCTTTAACTTAATTTAATGTTCAATTCCTTCGTTGAGTCCAACGTCATCCGGACTCCGTGTGAAAAGGTCAGCGTGTTTTTCAACAACGCGTTTGACAGCATCATGTTGTTCAGGAACTAGCTGTTCTCCGAGAATGATATCAGTGAAGTCGTCGTCACCGGAACTGGAAGGGGAAAGAGGGGCTTCTGGGCTGCAGAGCTTTGTTACAGCGCAGCTTATCGTGGGGGCTGGGTTCACTTCAGACGCAGCTGCTTTGGCTAGTTTGCTCCATAATGGCTCATTTTCGTCGGGCTCATGGGCTAGTTGAAGTGCATCGGCCTTGGCATCTGGAGCATCAAAGTGAGACAAAGCTGATATTGTCAGAATAACAGCGTTGGCCATTCGTGGCATAAGCTGATCGCGGCACTGAATGATGGTTTTTGTGCTCGGCTGGTGGATTTCAGATGTCTGAGGAGGCTTTACGTGGAGCTCAGCTCGAGCAGCGCAGAACCAGTCCTCTCCAAGAATGAGTGGAAGCGCGTTATTTGTCATAACGGCCACTTCTACTACAGCTGATATTGCTCCAACTGTTATCCGGAGACAGACAGTTCCGATAAGCGTCACTGATCCTCCTCCGACAACAAGAACGGGTGGTCCTGTCCACGGCAAAACATTTTGTTTTGTGAGCAGTTTCGACGATATAATCGTCATAGACGAACCACTGCCCGGGAAGGCTGGAATTTCTCCGATTCCTGGTATAACGGCAGGAACTACAGCGCAACAAAATTTTGACCCATCAAGTGAATCAGGTACGTACGTGGCGTGCGCTTTTGGCTCTGTGTTCCGGTGATCCTTACTTCTTTCGCTGCACTTTGCTGCTAAGTGACCGGTCTTCTTGCATTTAAAGCAAACGGCGTTCTTTATGTCTTGACCGGGTCTATGGGCTGGTGCACCATACTTATCAGTAATTTCTTGATACCGTGCATTTTGCTCGGCGGGCGGAAGCTCAGAAATGCGCTTTGGTGGCGGGCGCAATTGCTTTTGCGATTTTTCTTTTGGAGGGAAGGTCGAGACTGGTTTGTCTTCGTTTTTGGTCTGCGCAGAAGACTGTCGAACGTTCCGCGTCCCTTTTGTGTGCTCAACGGTACGGTCTACCTCAATTGCGATGCTCAAGAACTCATCGACAGATTTCGGGCGCTGTACAGCAATTGCTGTTGCCAGTTGGTCATCGCGTATTCCTTGGATTATATATTCAATCCTTTCTTTGTCAGTGTGGCTGACCGGGCATCAAGAAATTACCCGCAGTTTGGCAAATGCATACGAGGGCAGAGTTTCGTCGGCTAGCTGTAATCTGGCGGTCACGGTCTCCTGCCACTGGATAAGTGAAAGCTGTTCTACAAAACTTTCTTTCAGGCTGGCTTTCCAGATGCGCCAGGTTGTCATATGCCGACCCTGCGTTTCATGCCAATCTGCGGCTGCTCCGCGCAGTTTGCTTTGAGCTATTGCAAGGAGTGTAGAATCTTCCCATGCCGCTAGTTTTTGGGTTCTCTCAATCTCTTCGAGCCAGCTCTCGGCGGATGGAACACCACTTCCGTGAAATGTTCGCAGTGAAGCTGATAGATCAGGAAGAGTGTTTACTGTAATCGGTCTCACCTGAGAAGCCATTGCAGACGTCATGATCGCCATGTATTGCTGCATGTAGGTGGTGAACTTTTGAAAATTAGAAGCGCTATCTTCGCTGAAGCTTGGCATTTGAGGGAATCCAGTGTGGGCAGGAGGAGTGTGGCTGTCTTGGGCTGCATCCGGCGAATCATCTTGGTCTCGGTGACTTTCAATGTCGGCGAGTATACGGGCGGCAAGTTCTTCTTTGTTGCCTACGGTGTTAAGCTGTCGGCGTTCAAGTTCTTGTTTTATGAGCGGCATTGTGATTTGTGCGATGTCATCGGCGGTTGCGTTGCTCCAATTGATGAACGGAATCTCGGGCAGATTCGTAAAGACTGCAGGCGAAGATGTTTGAGAGTGGCGGAAGCGACGGCTGATTGCTGAACGAGTTGAGCTGCTCCGGTGCTCTTCGGCTTGGGCGGAGGCTGGGCTTGTCGGGCTAAGGCTGGGTTTACTGCTTGAAGCATGAAGCAGGCTCTTCTCGTCAGTCGTGTCGCTTAAAGCTGCAGCAGGTAACGTTGGGCGACTGCGCCGTATGTGAGCAGGTCTATGGCTGAGGGTTAGATAAAGCGTTTAATACTTGTTGAAGCAAGTTACACGTCTTCTCTCATCGGAGCCATTGAGATCCCCCGGCCATAGGAGCTGCTCAATTTAAAGGGTAGGGGGGGGAGAAAGGGGAGGCCTTGGCATACGTGACTCGAGGCTCGTTCGCATGGCGCGAAGCAGTTCGAGTATCCGTGAACATGAGACCGCATTTGCATTACGCGCACATGGAGTGGCAGGCACGAGTTCTCACATCACTACACGGACACATACACTTCACACCTGTCTGGCCTACGTGACTCGATGCACGTAGTGATGACCGCGAGTGTTCTGAGGCACAGAAATATGTGACTGCGTTGTATCACACACATGGAGTGCCGGTCACGAGTTCGCACGTCACTGTACACGGGGATGCAGGCGCGACTTCTGACAATATATATATATATATATATATATATATATATATATATATATATATACCTTACCATTCCGAGCACTTCCACATCCTGCACGACGCCGGGGTTATCGCATAATATGAGGTCTATTTCATTTTTGTGTGCCCCATTTGGGCTCCTCCAGGTCCACTTACGACTCTCCCGTTTACAGAAGAAGGTATTCATTATGCGTAGGTTATTCCGTTCTGCAAACTCAACTAGTAGGTCCCCCCTGCTATTTCTACAGCCCAGACCATAGTTCCCCACTGCCTTGTCTCCAGCATGATTCTTGCCTATTTTAGCATTGAAGTCCCCTATAACTACGGTATACCGCAATGGTTGCGCCTGCCGAGGGAGTGGTGACTGGCACTACCTTAACTCACTTGGAGAAGGCGTTCAGCACCACCAGGAACCAGGAGGTAGTGGGCCTTGAAGGGGCCCCAGATGTCCACGTGCAGGCTAGACCAGGGCCTCTCCGGGAACGCCCAGAAGGTGATCTCCATATGGCTCTAGGCTCGCTGGTTCTCCTTGCAGACTTGGCAGCTCTGCACCATGTGAGCAATGTTCTGGTCCAGGCCAGCCCACCAAACGTTGGACCGGGCAACCGTCTTGGTCTTCTCAACGCCTCGATGACCCGCGTGCAACAACAGCAGTAACCTGGTCTGCAGGCTTTTGGAAATCCCCACCCTAGAATCCCACAGCCGACAGCGTTGCTGCAGGCTCAGCTCGGCAGCCTTGTGGCTGTACGTTCGTCAGCCAACTCCTCCCCTCGGGACACCGCCTTGACCACCTGTAACAAGACAGGGTCTCGGCTGGTCACCTGCGACACTGCCGAACTGGACAGCACCTCCGGTTAAGCGTGTTCGAGCATGAACACTTCGGTTGTTTCAGGGACAGCAACAGGACACCCAGCAGGCGCAGTCGGCTGAGGGCGTCAGCAGGTGCCAGGACCTTTCCCCGGCGGTCGGAAGCTGTAGGCCGCGAGCCTCAACGCCCAGCGCATCACATGAGGTGATGCCTGCACAGGAAGCCCCTTGTCAGGCCCCAGCAGTCCTCGCAGTGGCTGGTGGTCTGTGACAGCCTCGAACTCCCAGCCCCACAGGTACTGGTGGAAGCGCTCGACCCCGAACATGAGGGCCAGGCCTTCCTTGTCAAGCTGGCTGTACCCCTGTTCTGCAGCTTGAAGTCGACGGGACGAACCACTACAGGGTGTTCCTGGTTATACTTCTCTGGTTATACTTCTGGGACAAGAATTCTCTCCGCCGTACCAGTGAAAGTGCCCAACCAGGCTGGAACAGTGTCTTGAACTTTGTCTGGAGGCTCGGACGTCTTCCAACGCATGCTCGGCCAAATGGTACTATGCCAGCAGAACGCCCAACGCCTTTACTCAGTTCTGGCCCAGTAGCGTAGGTGAGAACCACTTGGTCAGGTACAGGGGCAGGTTGCCTCCTTGTCTCCAAGGAGAACGCTGACCTTGGTTTGCCCTGTGACCTGGGTGAGCTGTCCGGATTACCGGCGCAGCATGACCGACACGCTGGCCCCTGTGTCCAGCTTCATGGAAATGGGTCACCGGCCGACTTCGACGGTCAGCATGTATACTGGCACCGACGGCTTAACTGTGCCCGCGTGCCACATGTCGAAAATCTGCGGGATTCGACCACGACGAGAAGCTTACCCGTTGCACACGAAGGTGCTGCCGCACGCAACCTCCGCCTACCCTTGTGTCGGTTGCCTTGTCCGTGGGCTGGCGCGGAACCTGTGCTCGACGCTGGCTGCTGCTTCCGTCAGTTCGCCGTTGTCCCCCCTCGGCACGCCCGAGCAATGTGCCTAGTTCTTCCACACGCAAAGCACTTCACTTGCGTAAACAGGCACTGTGAGGGGGTGGTCATCACCGCAGTGACTGCACCCACCATGCCATGTCGCCATCTTGTTGACCGCCGCCTCCCTGGACGGTGAGCGGCCACACGCACTATCTAGCCCGCGTCCTTGGTCGCAGCATCCATCGCCAGCACTGCCTTTACGGCGTGGTCCAGCGAGGAGTCGGGAAGCTACAGAAGTCGCGTCTGCATGGCGGGGTCGTAGATGCCGCGGACGAAACGGTTCCGCAGCAGCGAGTCGAGCTGGTCCCCGAAGGAGCTGCCAATCGCCAACCCTCGCAGCGCAGCGACGAACTGCTCGAGCGTCTCTCCGTCTCGGCGGCTCCGCTTGTTGAAGCGGAAGCGTCCCATTTACGGGGACAGGGACGGGCTGAAGTGCGTGTGTAGCGTCGCCAGCAGCTCACCCAGTGACTTTTTATGCGGCGTGGCCGGCTTGAGGCCGTCGAGCAGGAGAGCGAAGACGTGGGTCCCGCAGCTGGCCAGGAAAATGGCACGCTGTTTTGCCTCGGGTGTGTCGTTCACCTGGAAAAAATTTACACCATCTTCCCGCGAGAGGAAGCATAGGGTAGATGCGCTGCATCGGGGGTGGCCGTTGCTTACGTTATGTTAGCGATGTCAGCGTGTGGATTGCTGTGGTTGTGTATCCTTTTTACGCAGCATGTTCACCCCCGATGTTCACCCCCACGGTTCCCCTCGCGGGATGATGGCGTAAATTTTAACCGAGCGCAAGCTGCGTGCTAACGCACAGCTGGCACGCTGACGGGAGCGAGCGCAGCCGAGCGCATGCTGCGCGCTGACCGCGCTGACACACTCATGGCGCTACGGTGAGAGCGGCGGAGCGCGCAGCTGCCGCGGCGAGGAGAAATGGGGAGGGATGCGGACTACGCCGCGACAACGACGCGGAACAAGGCGAGCTAAAAAGATGCGTTGCATCTAAAACACGCCGATTTGTTCCTCGTAGAACATCCAGGCGGACCATTCACTGTCGAACGCCTCGAGCCTCAAGTACAGCGGCATGCCGTAATGGCGTGTGGCGGTGGGGGGTGAGGATGGTGTTTGGGGATCTCGGTAGCTTCAGTTTCTCCGCGGGCTTTGTTCCTCGTCGTCAGTGCCATCATGTATCCAGCATTCGTGAACCTGGGACTTTCGGGGTACCGTCCAGCCGAGTGACGACTCGCAGCGTGCTGGTGGTGATGGTGACCGATCGTGAGCGGTCGTGCTCATTGATGTTTATTGGTCAGCCGTGCACAGAGTTTCCCACCGAGCCTGGTGGGGCCATCGAACTTAGCGACTGACGAATGTCAGGGTTGGGGTGCGCCACACACTTGTAACACAAAAACCTTAATAGAAATACCGAAGAGAGTTGAGGGGAGCACAGGCTCGTTCGCAGCGAAGCTTTGAAGGTCGTTGTTTCGTGCGCCGACACGGCAAACATGTTTTCCTCCACTCTCGTTTTAGCTTTCAAAACGTGACAAAAGCGTAATCTGTTCATGGAGAATGGGCCTTCAATGGGCCTTCAACGCAATTCAATTGGCCTTCAATGGGCCTTCAACACAATTGGTTACTTGCTTTCCTTCCTTGCGTATTTATTCAACGAATACCTAATTTCCCATGCTGATTCGATACATGCATAGCCAGAGCCTCGGCGCTGGCAGTCTTGGTGTAGAAGGGTTTAACACTGATCTAGCACACTCGACTCCTCATAGAGGCTCCAGACATGGCGCGGGGGTTCAAAAGAACGCCCCATCATCCCGAGAATTTGGAGTGGCACTGGCTACAACCACCAAGCGAAAGAACCAATTACCCTAGCATAACTACCGAACAAAATGGAGGTGAACACTTGGCCACCGGTAGTTCTGGAGGTCGTTGTTAAGCCCCAACCACCGAAATTGCTGTTCTCCACTTTCCATTTCCTCTGTAGTAAACAACTGCGGCCTTTTAGTTTGAGACCGCCTCGGTGTACTGGATGGCCTGGCCTTATTTGCGCCTGTATAAATACACACACACACACACACACACACACACACACACACACACACACACACACATATATATATATATATATATATATATATATATATATATATGAAAACTGGTCCTCCAGTCGAAACTTCAGTAAACCACTGTTTTGTTTTTAATAATGCGTCTACCATTTTCTCAATTATATATGTATATATATATATATATATATTGTAATGAAGACCATCGCCAGAACCATACTCACTAGAGTACGCAGGAGCGTGGACAGCACTGGCCATTCGCAATGCATGGGTATCTGACACAAAGGCCACACAGGGAAGCGGCACCAACACGTGGATGTCGCATCGCCATCGCTGGGTCGAAGAAGAAGTCTCGTCTCGCTGGCTTTCGTTCTGGACTTGCTGGACCGCGCGACTTGGTGCTTTGGTGCTACTGCTGCTACTGGGGCTGCTGCTTAAAAATAAAGTCTGAAAGCCATCTTATAGTTTTGTTGGAGGGGCTGGGCCTGTCCAAGGCGACAGTACTTTTTACGCCTTCTGACCGGTTTCACCAGCGACGTTCTCTTCCGCTTCCTTTCTCCCTGCTTCCCATCCGTAACAGCCAACTAACACTTCTCCTTTCCAATACCGGCTCGTGTCCATGCAGCTTGCACACGCGGAGATGGCGTCTGCCACGTCAAGACGTCGATTCTGTTGTCGCTGTGGTTCTGCCTAACGATTCAACACCGCTTAAAATCAGTAGATTGTGTGCTCCTACAGCGGCAAAATCCCTCTGTCTGCAGACGTCTTCATTCGCGCCATTGATGCCGACCTTTCACCATACAAACAGACCAGCTTCTCGCACTGCTAAACCGATTTCGGAAGTCTTTTGATTCTGTCCAGACTGGTGTGGGACGTACTACTAGCGTCGAACACACCATCGATACTGGGGGTCACGCACACTTGCGGCAACGTCCATAGTGTCTTTCCCCCACTGAATTCCGCGTAATCGATGAACAAGTCGAGGACATGCTCCAACGCGGTGTGATTTCCCCCTTCACCAGCCCATGGGCATCGCCGGTAGTCCTTGTCAAGAAAACAGATGGCTCTATTCGGTTTTGCATCGATTACCGGTAGCACAACAAGATAACTTGCAATGACGTATATCTTTTGCCGCGAATTGATGACGCCGTCGATTGTCTACAAGGCCCAGAGTTTTTTTTTTCAGTGACTTATGCTCGTGTGTTTGGCAGGCCCCCATGGCAGAGGCTCATCGTGCGAAAACGGCCTTTGTTACTTCTGATGGCCTTTACGAATTTAATGTTATGCCGTTTGGCCTCTGCAATGCGCGTATAACCTTCGAGCGGATGATGGACAATATTCTCCGTAGACTCAAATGGCAGACGTGCCTTTGTTACGTCGATGATATTGTGATCTTCTCTCGCGATTTTTCGACGCATCTGATTCGACTTGAGCCAATTTTGACGTGCTGGACGACCACAGGCCTTCAGCTCAACATGTCGTTTTGCCGTTTTGCTCTTCGAGAGCTTACCATCCTTCGCGACGCTGTCTCCAAAGCTGGCGTCCTGCTGGATCTTACCAAGATACGTGCTGTGGCGGAATTTCCAAACCGACATCTGTGAAGGCCCTTCGCAGCTTCATTGGGCTGTGTTGATAATTTTGCCGATTCGTTCGCAACTTTGCATCGCTCACTGAGCCTTTTACAGAGCTCCTATGAAAAATGGCGGTATTTGTGAGTGGTCGACAGCCTGTGAGGACGCATTTACTACAGTGCACCGTATTCTCACATCTCCGCCAATGCTGCGCCATTTCGATCCTGAGGCCACTACCGAGATTCACACGGTCGCGAGCGGAGTTGGTTTGGGGGCAGTTCTCGCTCAGGGCAAGGCATCATATGACGAGCATGAAGTTTTTTCTGCAAGTCGCACGCTAACAAAGGCCTAGATAAAATATTTCGTGACCGAGAGAGAATGCCTGCCCGTTATTTGGGCGCTTGCGAAGTTCCGCCCGTACCTCTACGAGCGCCCTGTTCATGTTGTCACAGACCACCACGAGCTTTGTTGGTGATCCTCGCTGAAAGATCCTTCTGGTCGGCTAGCGCTCTAATCTTTGCGGCTACAGGAGTATGATATTCGCGTCACGTATCGCTCAGGCCGGCAGCACAATTATACTGATGTCCTTTTGCGCTCCCCGCTGCCTCATGACAGCGACCGGGTCTCGTGCTCCGATTGCTACGTGTCGCCATTGAAGATCCACTCTTTGTCTTCCGAGCAAAAGAAAGACCCTTGGATTTTTTCCACATTGCACTTTCTGTCTGGCTCATCAACGATTGCTGCATTTTGGACACTACGCCGGCAAGCGTCGCACTTTCTTATTCAGGACAGACTGCTTTTCCGTCTAAACTACCAACCCGAGGGTCACAAGTGGCTCTTCGTAATTCTGCGCCACCTAGGCTTGGAAATGTGCGCCTATTTTCCGGAACAGCCACATTGCGCCCATACTGCTGTACCCAAAACGTACCAACGCTTGCGCTTGCGGTACTACTGGCGAGGCATGCACCACTTCGTTCGTCAATACGTCCGTTCATGTGTTCGATGCCAACGCCGAAAATATCCTCCACGCCAAGGAACTTGGCCATTGCAGCCCTTACCATGCCGAGCAAGTCGAGAAGGAGAGCCAACAAGACGAGGGTGTGTCCCAGCGATGCGACATTCACGAGCTCGTGCCTTTTCCCTGTGTGGCCTGTGTCACATACCCACGAATTGCGAATGACCAACGCTGTCCACACACACACATCATTTTAATAAGTATCCTGCTGGCGACGGTCTTCCTTACAATATATATATATATATATATATATATATATATATATATATATATATATATATATATATATATATATATATATATATATATATATATATATATATATACACACATATATATATATACTGCCGTGGGCGTAGATAGGGTGGTGGTGGTGATGATGATGATGACTTTGAAGGTGGTTAGAACACAAGGAAAGAAAAGTTCGAAGAAGGTAGAAGAAGCACTATTGTTAGCTATTTTTCAGCAAAGAGACTTGCCTTCGTCAGGGCAAACTCTCGTCTGGCTGGCACGCTTCATATAAGGCTAGCTCCCCAGGTAAGAAATGAGATGGAAAGAAGGAAGTAGAATTGAGAAAGCGGATTGGTTTGGGAGTATGTCGGGAGAGATATTGAGAGGGAAAGAAGGTTGTATAGTTTAAGCCGCCAAATAGGTTAGAGGGAAGTCAACCGGGGGTTGATATACGGGGAAATTCTTGGATAGAAACGATGAGAGGGTGTTTGTTGACCCGCCGCGCGGCGTACCGAAATGTTCTCAGAACCACCCAAAGCAGAACAGGCTGTGTGAGGGGTCCTTATCAGAAACAATTTGCAAGCATCAGGTCAAAAGAAAAGGTAGAGAACGGCGGGGAAATGACTAGGTCCAGGAAAAAAGAAAAAAACAGGGAGGAAAACCACGCAAACACACACACAAAAGAAAAAGCGATAACCCCACAACTGAAATGGTATGTGTCACCCACAGAAACGTTCCTGAAACAGGCCTGAACTGAAACTCAAACACGAAAGGATAAAGTTAGAGTGATGAACGGGAACAATACAAAGCGGGTCAAAAAAATAAATAAAATAGAATTCCTAAAGCACAGGTTGGAGGGATGCGGGGGCGTTCTAAAGTGGAAGCTAAAGAATGACAACGAAAGGAAGTAGGTGACCAGGTAAAGAGCAAAGGGAGGGATCATAGTATGGAAGACAACGCCTTAAGCTGTATTCCTTGTGAATATCGCAAGGACTCCACGTTGCAGCCCAACGCCTTAATTCCAGCAGGTTCCATGGAGTTGAATTTGTGAAATAAATAGGATTCTCGGTATTTCCTGTCCCTAGGAGACTTCAAGTTTGACTGAAGTGTCTACAACTTAAGGTAGTGAAAATTGTGGCCTGGTTGATTTAAATTCCACGCTACAGCTAATAAGGGTTCGCCAAGAGTATCTGCCCGGTGACCGCTATGACGTAAGCTCATAGGTTGACTCGTTTCGCCTAAATACTGTTTGTGGCACATTGAGCATTCCAACATATACACAATGTATGATGAAGTGCACGTAAAACTTGAAATAATCTTGTGGACGTAATTACTGGCAGTTGCTGTGCTTTTCACAATGCAGTATTCCTGCAGGTGCCTGCAAGTCTTGCATCTGGGACGGGAGCAGCTGGCTATCACTGGTTGCTTTGAAGGCCTTGCTTTAGCATGCACGAAAATATCTGTTAGATTCCTGTTTCTGTGGTAGGTAACCCTTGGGGCTTCCGGGAACGTCTTTTTAGGTCAGTCGTTACAGGCTAAATTGGGGTAGTATTTCATCAGTATATTGTTCACGATTGGGAGGGCGTTTGAAAATTTAGTTATTAGGGCACGCGGGCTCGCGCTTTCGTTTTGTCGCGGTTTGTTGAGCACGTCATCCCTTTTGAGATTACACGCACTTTGGTACGCCTGATCGAGCGAGCTTTGCGGATGGCTCCTCTTCATAAGGGTGGACTTCAGTTTGTCTAGATGCTTTACGCAGTCACTGTCATCACTGCATACTCTTGTAAGCCTGGTGGCTTGCCCTACAAAGTAACTTGCTTGCAGTGTCTCGGGTGGCTTTTATAATCTAGGTACTGCTGCCTGTCTGGTGCTTTTCTTTAAAGCGTGGTTTTACGTTTACCGTTGTCTAGAATTAAGGCAGTATCCAGGACGTTCAGTTCTTTTTCGGAATATTGGCAGGAGACTATGATAGACGGATGAGAATAATTGCGATGAGATATAAACGTTTCTAGAGTCGCACGTCCGTGTTCCCAAATATGAAGATGTCGTCTATGTAGAGGAGGTAAACCTGAGGTTTATGCCGAAAAGAGCTTAACAGGGTGGCTTCAAGTTGCCCCATGAAAATATTGGTGAAAGTTGCAGCGAATGGAGTACCCGTGCTGGTTCGAAAAATTTGGAAAAAGTAAGACGAGTCAATTTTAAAATTGTTGATAGTGAAAACTAGTTTTAACAAAGTTAAATACACTTCTGGCGCATGTTGGTTCGGGTTCTTTGATAAAGCTTGTGAAATACCTTCGATTCCTTAAACTAAGAAGATGTTTGTATATATTGCGGCAATCGCAAGAGTAACAAGGATTGTCCGACTGGGTAGGCGCACCCTAATTTATCTCTTCTATTATGCGGAGGAAGAGGACGTGTCCTTAACCAATAAAAGAAGAAGAGGTGGAATGTCTGATAGGTAAAGATTCAGAAACCAGGAAATGCTTTCGCTGGTGTATTGTATTTGAAACTATGGGTCTGCCAGGAATTTGGTCAGTGTATGATGTATCTACGGAGAGTCTGCGGACGTTTGGGAGGAGGTGAAAACGTCCTCTATGCTTAATATTCGGTTTCATATAATTTACGCCAGTGGTCGTTATAATTCACTAGATCGCAAATCAGTGAGGCTCTGAATAGATTTTTAGGCTGTATTCCTGGCTCGGATCGTTATCTAAGGGCTTGTAGTGGCAAGGGTTATTGAGCTGCCTCTAAGCTTCTTCTTTATATTTTTCCATAGGTAAAACAACTACGCTACCAGCTTTGTCGGCTGGCTTTATGACTATGTCAGTTCTGGCTGATAGGTTATTCATTGTACCTTCTGACAGAGTTAGGTTCTTGCGCATGTTTGATCACTTAGTTGTCAGTATTTCTCTTGATACTGAATTTAAGTACAGATCTAATTCTGGAGATTGATCTGTATCTGGAGTCCAAGTTCTAGGAGGGTGGATAGTGCGTTCGTTAACGTCAGGCTGGTCCTGCTTTTCGAAAAAAAAAACTCAGTCTCATTCAAAAAAAAATCACTGAGATCTTTATCTAACTAGTATTCATTCACATGGGTATTTGTGGGACAGAAAGTTAGACCTCTTTCTAGGATACCTTTTTGGCGGCCATTAGTGTTTAGGAAAAGTCAATACGTTGCTGGGGAAGGTACCGAGGTAGCTAGGTTTTTAATAGGATTATTGGCTGGAGAAGGAGGTTCTACTAAAGCAATCTATCTATCGAAGGGGAACATTAAATGACCTAATACTCTATAGTCGCGGCTATTGAGAGGGCGATGTTTTACAGCGCTACCTGTATTTCGCGAGGGAAGCTGGTCACGTTGAAATGTAACCCCTTGCTTATGGCTAAGAATATTTTCCTTGCGATTTATAAGAATATTGAAATCTAGTTTCTCCAGCTCAGTTAGCGGAAGAGCTTCAATCTGGTCGTTGAAGAGGCTGAGTAAGCTATTACTGTGGTCTCAGGATTTCTAGGAGGGATAGTGAAGCATTATTCAGAATACCTTGCCACCTGGCAGATTGTTCAGGAGAGAGCTCACCAACGGAAAAACTAACTTTTAGGTGGAGGCCGTGGTGGATATTTTTGCTTTGGAGATACAAGGATTATGTTTTCAGTAGAAATCTGTAGTTGGTTTGTTTGCCCGCTAGTTTTCGAGCTTTAAGGAAAGAGCGAATTAAGGGGTGTGAGCATTCGGTCTACTAGGTGGTAGTCATTAGTGTTTGTTGCGAGCAGACCTCCGATGTGACACTTTTTTGCTTGGAGTCAGTTGTTTAGGGGGGTTTGTAGGGGTGAGGTCCACATTCATGCCTCTTCGGGTGCTTCTTTGTGCTATACTGCGTGTTGGGTTCTACGTCAACCATGAGCGTGATATCTTTGTTGGGTAAAGAAAGTAAAGAAAGTAACGTGTGTGAGCGAGCGTCCACGATCGGAATCCCGTGGTGTCGTCTCTGCAGGATTTTATTTTTCGGTGCGGGTGTTTCTGGAACCGTCGATTTACATCCAGAACATTGCAGATCAGAAAAGTTTATTCTCGGCTAGTGACATTAGGACGAAACAGTCTGCTTATGTGAATGAGATTGCCCGTGTGGCATAAAAATAAAGATTTCAAGACGCGCTTCGTTTGACACAGATAACAGTGCCGGGCGTGGCCGGGCAGTAAAAACAAACAAAAATTTAACCAACAAACGCATACATGGTTCGCGGCAAAATATGTATATATATTTATATATGTATATATATATATATATATATATATATATATATATATATGTATATGTATATATGTATATATATATATATATATATATATATATATATATATATATATATATATATATATATATATATATATATATATATATATATATATATATATATATATATATATATATATATATATATATATAGACTGAAAAGATAAAAACTCACACAGAGCGCGAAAAAAATAAGGTTAGTAGAGACAGAGACAAACGAGAAAGACTTAGAAAATAAAAATACGTTTACTGACGTTTCAGGGAGAGGACTCCCTTACTTCAGAGTACAAAATAAGTTCGTTTCAGAGCTATATATACAGAAAATGTAGCAAGCGCGAGGGCAAGGTAAGAGGAGGGAGAGTTTGTACAAATGGATTCATGGTTCGTGGGTAGCAAAAGAATGAAGGGAGAGCGGGAAAATTAATTACAACAAGGATAATAGGAACACACAGTCACGCGGTACAAACTTGGAAAAAAAGAGAGAGAGAAGAACCAAACACAGAGAAAAAATAATACACAATTAAAAGATAAAAATAATAATAAATAACAAGGTAATTTTCCTCCCCCGTGGCAACGGGGGTGAAAGAGGGGTCAAAACAGGATAGGCCCATGCCCGTGTTTGACATGGGCAAAAAGATTAGTCCCGCGGAAGACGTTCCAAAGAAGATATGCACACAAAGGGCGAACATCTGCCCATTTACACCCGTTCTAGGAATCCAAGTAAGGTCATTGAAACAAGAGATACGTGGCTTCTGTTGGTGGGAGGCGGGGGCCGCGCCCAAAAGCAGTAGGACAGGCAGTTTCGACAGGAAAGATTGTACATTGGTATACAAAGAGCGAAAAAAATAAATAAATAAAAAATAACCAGGTAATTTTCCCCTCCCTTGTGGTAACGGGGGTGAAAGAGGGGTCAAAACAAGATATGCCCATGCACGTGTTTGACATGGGCAAAAAGATTAGTCACGCGGAACAAGGAAACGAAGATATGCAAATGCACACAAAGGATGAACATCTGCCCATACACACCCGTTCTAAGAATCCTGGTAAGGTAATTGAAACGTGAGACACGTGGCTTCTGTTGGTGGGAGGCGGGGGTCGCGCCCAAAAGCAGTAGGACAGGTAGTTTCGACTCGAAATGAGTTTACATTGATAGGGGAAAAAAGACAAGGCCAAACAAGTCATGAAAAAAAAAAAAAACAGGCAGGTGCACGCGTATGACGCGGCAGCAAGTGGTATTCATCTGCCCGGCGCATGGTGCCAGTTCAGGGAATGCCGAGGCGGTCAGCAACGAATATTAGAAAACAACAATAGAAAAAAGAAAGAAAGAGGACACGAAAACAATCACACACGCTCGCGTTCACAAATTAATTCCAAGGTGAGAATATCAAAGCTAAAAATGGTACTGCAGCCTTCTACCCAGAACACAATGTCCAGACTTGTTCATCGAATTTGCTTCAGTGAAGCCATTGTGCTAAAAAACGTCGTGCTAGCACGAAACTATACCCAACTACGAGAGCTCGCCAACTAATGGGAGAATATTATTGAGGGAAAGTAATGAACAGGCATAACACTAGCCTGAGAAATGCAGCCGAAATTTTAATCGGAGGAAAGACAGGTTAATTTCCCATAACTTTCATTTATGCCAAACGACGCTGATTTAAACTTATAGATAAGGTAAGACTCACGAACCTCGCGATCGTGATGCGTTTTAAAACTAGATTCAAGAATTGTGGCCTTCAGTTGTTCAAAAGAATGACCAGGAGTGTTAACATGCTTTGATAGAGGCAAAGAAGGGCAGGTTTTTGCATGGGAGCGGTGATTGTTAAACCTCAAACGAAAGGGTGTTTCAGTCTGGCCAATGTATTGTTTGCCGCAGAGGGTGCATTCCAGCAGGTATACGACGTTGGCGGAATCACAGTTAAAGTTCCCTTTTACATTAACATAATAGTTTGAAGCTGTGCTGGCGGCGCGCTGTGTGGTGGTCATTTGTGGGCATACCTTACACCGTGGTTTGTTACAGGGCATGCAACCAGTAGTCTGTGGTCGGCTGATGCTGGATTTAGTGAGAACGTCGCCCAAATTTTTGCTGCGTCTATAAACAACACGTGGTGGCTCGGGGAATATTCTCTTTAGGCGTTCACTTTGAGCGAGGATATTGTGATGTTTCCTTAGTATGGAAGCAACTTTCGGAGAAGAGGCCGAATGGGTTAAAACGAGATTGGTTTGTTGATTGGGTTTTGGAGCTTTTTTTCGGAGAATTTCGGTGCGGTTCAACTGGTTAGCTCGTGTAATCGCGTCATCGATCACCTGCTCTGGGTATTTTTGATTTAAGAGTGCGGTTTTAAGTTCTCTGCAGTTGGAATCGAAATCCGCCTGGCTTGTGCAGATTCGCCTAAAACGGTGAGATTGGCTGTAAGGTATTGCAGTCTTGCAGTGCCTGACATGGCTGCTGTGGAAGTGCAAATACTGGCGCGTGTCCGTAGGTTTCCTGTAGAGATTAGTCTGAAGTCTGCCCTGAGAAACTGTGACAGTAACATCCAGGAAATTTATGCTGTGCGTAGAGTAGGAATGAGAGAGGGAGATGGTAGGATGCGCAAGGTTAAAAGCCTCAATAAACGCAAGAAGTTCCATTTCACCGTGCTGCCAAATCATGAATATATCATCTATATACCTTTTGTAGTACAATGGCTTCAAACTTTGGGTTGCGAGGAAGTTTGTCTCTAGACATCCCATAAAGATGTTCGCATAGTTGGGCCCGATTTTGGTTCCCATTGATGTTCCGCTGACTTGCACTTAATTGACACCATCAAACTCAAAATTGTTAAGTTCAAGGATAAGGTGAAGGAAAGTTTCAAGGGTGAGAGAATCGATAGGTTTGTCACCCGCCGACCCCTCATACGCACATGATACAGCGGTGATCCCATCGGCATGCGGAATGTTAGTGTACAGCGACACGACATCTAGGGTAACAAGTAAACAGTTGTTGGGAATTTTCATCTTCATGATATCTGAGAGAAAATCATTTGTATCCTTAATGAAGGATGGAAAGCTGGGGGGAATGTCGCGAATGAGAGAGTCGACATACCGCGAGAGGTTCTTGGTGACAGTACCAATGCCAGAGACAATGGGGCGACCTGGGTTGTTATTTTTATGAATCTTAGGAAGAAGGTAGAATCTACCGGCTACTGGGCTTAAGGGGATTACTAAGGGGATTACTACTAAGGGGCTACTGGGCTTAGGAAGAAGGTAGATTCTACCTTCTTCCTAAGATTCATAAAAATAACAACCCAGGTCGCCCCATTGTCTCTGGCATTGGTACTGTCACCGAGAACCTCTCGCGGTATGTCGACTCTCTCATTCGCGACATTCCCCCCAGCTTTCCATCCTTCATTAAGGATACAAATGATTTTCTCTCAGATATCATGAAGATGGAAATTCCCAACAACTGTTTACTTGTTACCCTAGATGTCGTGCGGCTGTACACTAACATTCCGCATGCCGATGGGATCACCGCTGTATCATGTGCGTATGAGGGGTCGGCGGGTGACAAACCTATCGATTCTCTCACCCTTGAAACTTTCCTTCACCTTATCCTTGAACTTAACAATTTTGAGTTTGATGGTGTCAATTACGTGCAAGTCAGGGGAACATCAATGGGAACCAAAATCGGGCCCAACTATGCGAACATCTTTATGGGATGTCTAGAGACAAACTTCCTCGCAACCCAAAGTTTGAAGCCATTGTACTACAAAAGGTATATAGATGATATATTCATGATTTGGCAGCACGGTGAAATGGAACTTCTTGCGTTTATTGAGGCTTTTAACCTTGCGCATCCTACCATCTCCCTCTCTCATTCCTACTCTACGCACAGCATAAATTTCCTGGATGTTACTGTCACAGTTTCTCAGGGCAGACTTCAGACTAATCTCTGCAGGAAACCTACGGACACGCGCCAGTATTTGCACTTCCACAGCAGCCATGTCAGGCACTGCAAGACTGCAATACCTTACAGCCAATCTCACCGTTTTAGGCGAATATGCACAAGCCAGGCGGATTTCGATTCCAACTGCAGAGAACTTAAAACCGCACTCTTAAATCAAAAATACCCAGAGCAGGTGATCGATGACGCGATTACACGAGCTAACCAGTTGAACCGCACCGAAATTCTCCGAAAAAAAGCTCCAAAACCCAATCAACAAACCAATCTCGTTTTGACCCATTCGGCCTCTTCTCCGAAAGTTGCTTCCATACTAAAGAAACATCACAATATCCTCGCTCAAAGTGAACGCCTAAAGAGAATATTCCCCGAGCCACCACGTGTTGTTTATAGACGCAGCAAAAATTTGGGCGACGTTCTCACTAAATCCAGCATCAGCCGACCACAGACTACTGGTTGCATGCCCTGTAACAAACCACGGTGTAAGGTATGCCCACAAATGACCACCACACAGCGCGCCGCCAGCACAGCTTCAAACTATTATGTTAATGTAAAAGGGAACTTTAACTGTGATTCCGCCAACGTCGTATACCTGCTGGAATGCACCCTCTGCGTCAAACAATACATTGGCCAGACTGAAACACCCTTTCGTTTGAGGTTTAACAATCACCGCTCCCATGCAAAAACCTGCCCTTCTTTGCCTCTATCAAAGCATGTTAACACTCCTGGTCATTCTTTTGAACAACTGAAGGCCACAATTCTTGAATCTAGTTTTAAAACGCATCACGATCGCGAGGTTCGTGAGTCTTACCTTATCTATAAGTTTAAATCAGCGTCGTTTGGCATAAATGAAAGTTATGGGAAATTAACCTGTCTTTCATCCGATTAAAATTTCGGCTGCATTCCTCAGGCTAGTGTTATGCCTGTTCATTTCTTTCCCTCAATAATATTCTCCCATTAGTTGGCGAGCTCTCGTAGTTGGGTATAGTTTCGTGCTAGCACGACGTTTTTTAGCACAATGGCTTCACTGAAGCAAATTCGATGAACAAGTCTGGACATTGTGTTCTGGGTAGAAGGCTGCAGTACCATTTTTAGCTTTGATATTCTCACCTTGCAATTAATTTGTGAACGCGAGCGTGTGTGATTGTTTTCGTGTCCTCTTTCTTTCTTTTTTGTATTGTTGTTTTCTAATATTCGTTGCTGACCGCCTCGGCATTCCCTGAACTGGCACCATGCACCGGGCAGATGAATACCACTTGCTGCCGCGTCATACGCGTGCACCTGCCTGTTTTTTTTTTTCATGACTTGTTTGACCTTGTCTTTTTTCCCCTATCAATATAAACTCATTTCGAGTCGAAACTACCTGTCCTACTGCTTTTGGGCGCGACCCCCGCCTCCCACCAACAGAAGCCACGTGTCTCACGTTTCAATTACCTTACCAGGATTCTTAGAACGGGTGTGAATGGGCAGATGTTCATCCTTTGTGTGCATTTGCATATCTTCGTTTCCTTGTTCCGCGTGACTAATCTTTTTGCCCATGTCAAACACGTGCATGGGCATATCTTGTTTTGACCCCTCTTTCACCCCCCTTACCACAAGGGAGGGGAAAATTACCTGGTTATTTTTTATTTATTTATTTTTTTCGCTCTTTGTATACCAATGTACACTCTTTCCTGTCGAAACTGCCTGTCCTACTGCTTTTGGGCGCGGCCCCCGCCTCCCACCAACAGAAGCCACGTATCTCTTGTTTCAATGACCTTACTTGGATTCCTAGAACGGGTGTAAATGGGCAGATGTTCGCCCTTTGTGTGCATATCTTCTTTGGAACGTCTTCCGCGGGACTAATCTTTTTGCCCATGTCAAACAGGGTCATGGGCCTATCTTGTTTTGACCCCTCTTTCACCCCCGTTGCCACGGGGGAGGAAAATTACCTTGTTATTTATTATTATTTTTATCTTTTAATTATGTATTTTTTTTTCTCTGTGTTTGGTTCTTCTCTCTCTCTTTTTTTCCAAGTTCGTACCGCGTGACTGTGTGTTCTTATTATCCTTGTTGTAATTAATTTTCCCGCTCTCCCTTCATTCTTTTGCTACCCACGAACCATGAATCCATTTGTACAAACTCTCCCTCCTCTTACCTTGCCCTCGCGCTTGCTACATTTTCTGTATATATAGCTCTGAAACGAACTTATTTTGTACTCTGAAGAAAGGGAGTCCTCTCCCTGAAACGTCAGTAAACTTATTTTTATTTTCTAAGTCTTTCTCGTTTGTCTCTGTCTCTACTAACCTTATATATATATATATATATATATATATATATATATATATATATATGTGTTGTAGTAAATATAAATACCCCAGAAAGCGAAGGAGAACACAGTCGCCCAGATAGCCGAAGTGGTAAGGCATTCGAGATCTAATCGAAAGGCATGGGTTCGGTCCCCACTCTGGGCGCGTGTTTTCTTTCTTTCTTTCTCACGTAATTAATAATAAAATAAAAAAAATAATGTAACGTCACTAACGGTAATAAATCGTCTAACTGTTCCCCTATGTCTTCTTTGGCGTTGTAGACTGCCGGCATTTCTTTCTGTATTTTCTAACGAGCCCCTCCTTTCCAAACTATATATAAATAAATATATATATATATATATATATATATATATATATATATATATATATATATATATATATATATATATATATATATATATATATATATATATATATATATATATATAGATATATATATATATATATATATATATATACATATACATATATTAGGAAATGAAGGGCTCGTCGAAAATACGACAGAAATAAGAATTGGCAGTCAAGAACACCGCGGAAAGCAAAGGGGACGATACAGTAGCTCAAGAGAAAGAATTTGGACAATAAGAATGTGGAGAAAAAATGCCCGCCAGTTGTGATCCGAACCCACGACCTCCAGAATACCGGTCTGGTGCGATAACCACTACGCTACCGGCAGGGCTACTTTAGCCTCTACTTTCTGGGGTATTTATGTTAAGGTGTTTTTGTTTCCTGCACTTGGGGGTGGTAGCCAGCGCCACTCGGACTAGTCGGGGTGAAGGGGACCTTCTTTTTAACCGCCGGGCCGTGACTCGAGCGCCTACGACATGTTGAGAGTGGTCGACCAGCGTTGAACCCTCTTAAGCTCCCTTATTTTCCAAATTATTTCCCTTGAGCTACTATATCCTCCCCTTTGCTTTCCGAGGTCTTCTTGACTGTCAATTCTTATTTCTGTCGTGTATATATATATATATATATATATATATATATATATATATATATATATATATATATATATATATATATATATATATATATATATATATATATATATATATTGAAGCTTGGGTTACTGTATTATTAACGAGCAGTCGGAGCTGCAGAGAAGGCGAGGTTCTTCGTGCCAAGCAAGCTAGGTCCGACGGGACGGAACACTCGATCGAGGCGTGCGCCAAGCGCTGCTTCTGCCTTCTCGTCGCCGAGGGTGTACGAAGCTGAATATCCCCAATGGGTAATTGTCCTTGCGTGAATGGCTTTGACAATTACCGGAATCGCGTTCATAATCAGCATTACAACATTCGCCCCAGCTAGAAATGGAGCCATCCTGGGGATTAAAGGTGGCGAGATCACATCATCATAGTCGTCTTTTCGACTTGTGTGTCACTTCTCAAGACACTTGCACAACCGGTGCTACTCTTTGGTGGCTCCCGCACCCCTCTCTCGGCGTCTGCGCCCATCGAGGGGTCGTCATTGGCAGCTTTGTGCCCGGAACGCGGCCTGTGGAAAAGCCATTTGTGGCTATCATGGGGTCTGCCATTGAAGCGGCTGCATTTTCCTTTGATGGCATGGCCCTCTCTCTAATCCGCACGCCTGGGTTCTTGAACTTTACCGTCACCTTCTGCTGAGACATAGCTGGCCTTTTCCGTTCCATGCGTCTGGAGGACTAATTGTCCATTCTACGCTTTCGCCTTTTGCGGCATGTTGTTTTCGCTCCTTTGGAGTGCGATTCCTAGTACCCCTTCCTTGTATGTTTACTTTTCACAATACTGATGTGCGTGGGTGGGCGGTGGCTGAAGGAAACACACTTCCTAGGTGCCTCGCTTTGGCTTATCGCCGTGTTGTATATTTAGATGGATTACCTGCGTGCCCAGTCGTGCAGTACGTTTCTTTCCACTTGTTTTTTGCTGTACTTCCTTTATGAAATCATTTTCCACGTTCTCGCAGCGCTCCCTACGTGCATTTATAAACCCCCTGTATTCGACCCTTGTACCTCACTTGAAAAAGGCTGTATCCCAGTGAAAACGGCGTATTAAATTTTGTTGGGTTTTGCGTGGTGATTTTAATTGATTTTAAATTATTTTATATATATATATATATATATATATATATATATATATATATATATATATATATATATATATATATATATATATAATGTTTCATTTCAGCTGTCCAAGCGAGAGGCGGATGACAGCTGTTTGTTCAAAACAGTCCAGTTGAACATCTTTCTAGACGCCCAGACAGGCACTGATGCTCGCTGTTGCAAGTGTGGAGCACTTACCCAGGCGTACCTTGGCGACCCTTCTGCACATACCGTTCCCTCCTCCGATTGTTCATTACAATCACCCCCACCGAAGAAGGAGCCAACCTGTTGTCTTACGTAGAGTCCAGGACGAGAGGGTAGTAGTAGGGCTTTAATCTTAGTATCGCTTTTACCTCTTTCTGGGCCACATAACTGGTGTACCGGAAATGGTATAACTAGCCAACAGTCCTCAAAATTATTATACACTGCAATTTATTATTAGTTCCAACGGCCTTAATGTGTGATCGCAGCCATATTTCTAACTGCGCCATCCATACTCGATAATCTGGAAATAAAAAGCCTGTATACTCTTTTATAAGAGCTGAAAAGGTCTCATGGTCCATTAAGAGACCTTTAAAGTTATTTTCGCAGTGGCTTATAATCTCTATGTTCCCATCTAACGCAAACATACGTGTACAGTAGTGGAATGGCAAATTTGTGTTGTTGGTTGAGGCTGATCATTTTGGAAACCGCGCGAGGGGGAAAGAAAGCAAGAAAACCGTCTTTTTCGCCGATAGAGAATCTGGTTTCTTGTTTGTTCATGGAGCACAATATGGGTATTGCTGAGCACGTGTGATTGTTGAACGGTTTTTAGGTGGAAATATCCGCGGTGGCCAAGATATGAGGGAAGGTGGATGTTCTGGGTGTTATCAGTACTTGAAGCTTTCTAGTAAACTGCAGTAACGAGTTGAGAACTGTGCCGTCATATCACTTCTTTGCGTCTTGTGTCCTTCCTCCTGTTTACAAAATGTTCAGTGTATGAATGGCTCTGTTTTACGTGTTCATCCACCAAAACCTGATATTGCTATAAAACTGCAGTTGATTTCTCTCTCATAGGAATCGGTAAAACACGAAACGGAAATGGTCAGCTAAATCTCCAGCTCTCCAGCTGAGCAAGATTTGCGGTACGGCGGCTGCCTTGTGGGTGTGCTTGGTGATCGACATCCTGCTGGCGGGTCGCTTCGGAAAAGCTGTACTGGCGGCATTTTCGTGGCGTATATGACGTCAGTCCCGGCATAAAACAATCTTGTTGTAAAATATAAAACCCGAAAAAGAACAATCCTAAGTACAACGGACTCTGTAGTACTAAAGGTTGCTTCCCCGCAAGAAAACCCTGTGTGCTGGGGTGCCCCGTTGTAATGACGTTCCTTCCGTGACCGATATGACGTATGTGAAATCTCCTTTCATCCGGAAATGAATCACTTTCGTGTTAAAATCGCGTTACACGCCTTATAAAGGCTTGAAGGTGTAAGGCTATCCTTACACAGATACGAGCACACCCAAGAAGTGCAGGGGAGCGAGGAAAGCGCTAACCACCTGTAGCGGATTGCAGATGTGGCGCGAAGCCACTCCGCTTGCGAACCTGGGGTGATATTTCAGAAAGCCCGACTTTGAGCAAACCTCGGCAAAGGCGGAGCTGTGGTGATAATATTATGCTCATGATAATATTTGGGGGCAGGTTTAAAACACATTAAAAACGATTCGTGCTATTTGCTGATTATTGAGGGGGCGTAATCGGTCCTGGGCAGCGCGCACCAAAATTGCGCCACTAGGGTGTGGCTTATCTTTCAGTGCTTTCTCTCGATCGACTGCTACACTGGTGGCTACTGAGGCCACGCAAATCTAAATATTTCATTCGATTGTACTTTTAGTTCATTAGTCTGTAAGTCACTACCATGATCATTTTATTTTTAAGTTCATTTGTTCATATAAGCTTTTTGTTTGGAATTTTCTGCCTTAAAAGTTGTTTATACCATTGGTGGCACGCAGTGCCATCACGTCACCATGGCCGGCTGGGAAAAAAGAAAGCGGGTGATGAAAGCGCGCCACATTCAAAACAGTTGCTGCTCGTATTACGTTATCGACAGCGTCCGATTATCGACACAAAATATCTCGGGCACGGTCTCGTCTGCTTACGTGCTTTGAAGGCGAAACCCTGGTGAGATGTATTAGCAACTCTTTTTTATTTTTTGTACTGGCACGTTTTCCTCACTTTCCTTTCTTTTTCCTTTGGCACGGATTACTTTAAACGGATTTTTTCTGCTGTTGCATGCTTGCGTCAGTTTCATCTCTTTTATTTGTTCGTCTTAGTCTGCAAGCAGACTGGAACACGCCTCAGCCTCCCTAGAATCGTGGTTTTGCGATGGTGGTGTGCACCTGTCCTACTCCCGTCACAGCACGTTCAGACTCCACGCTACCCGCTCTATTCTACAACTGTTACTGTTCAAATCCTCACTTTTAAATTTTGCGAACCGGGCACGTTACTTCCTTAAAGGTCCAAATTCCGGGCCCATCCCCCAAGTGGCCATGTGTTACGAAAGAAGGAATAGCAACAAAGAAAACGACTGTTCAGGTTTGTTTGCGTTGTTTCATTTTTCTATTCTATTTTTTTTTTCGTAGAGTTCACTCCCCTCGAAACCCTCTTTTCCTTCGCGCCCTTTCAACTTCCGCCTACCCTCGCTCTGGCGTTACGCGGTTGCTTTATTTCTTAGCTGTGCCCTTTACTCTCCGGGCCCTTTAAATGCCCTTTAAATTCCGGGCCCATCACCCAAGTGGCCATGTGTTACGAAAGAAGGAATAGCAACAAAGAAAACGACTGTTCAGGTTTGTTTGCGTTGTTTCATTTTCTATTCTATTTTTTTTTTCGTAGAGTTCACTCCCCTCGAAACCCTCTTTTCCTTCGCGCCCTTTCAACTTCCGCCTACCCTCGCTCTGGCGTTACGCGGTTGCTTTATTTCTTAGCTGTGCCCTTTACTCTCTTCCCGTGCTCTGCTTCCCACCAAACGATGGTGACGCTGAGCAAAACCCGTTGAAAGGTGATACATCGCCTCTGACAATAGGTAAGAGCCGTTGATTGTATTGTAGTAGGATAATGAAAGATGCAACAGGCCATCAAGCTACCCTTGGTATTCGCCGTACCGGCATGGACCCCCTGGAAAAGAAGGCAGGATTATGTCCAATCCAGACACGGGGGTATGCACCAAAGACTTGCCAGGGGAAGACGATGAACCCCATAAGGTGGATGTGCGAGAAACGAGCTGGGTTATATCAGCGCTCGGACCGGTGTTCATATCGCCTTCACCCCGGCCAATACACCACTTCAACCGACTATCGCTGGTTCGACTATTTCTTTGGCAGAGTAGATAATACGTATAAGCTATCCTGTCAGCAACGTTTTTTCAAGAAATGCGCACTACACAACCCCCTGAGGGATAATGTTCGCCTCGATGGCGATAAACGAAACGCACGGTGATGCAACGCTTCGTTCGAAACTGCTTTGCGAGCACACGTCAACTGAAGCACACGCGAAGGCTGCAGACGGAAACAGCAGAAGCCATGTCCGCCAAACCACCTAAAAGAAAGGCGACGGGTGCAAAACATGTCTCCACTGATTATATTGCGCACACACTCGCTGACTAGGGGCGGTCGATGGTGCGGTAGCCACCAACGCGCCTGTAAAAGCTGCCTGCCGCGTAAACCGCACCGTACACTACCCTTGTTCCTCGATGGTCATCGAGCTAAAGCCGCTTATACGTCATCGCAAACGGGGTCTGTCGCGAAATGACTGCACAACCAATTCACAGCACTTTTCGAGTAAAAGAAACGCGCTTGAAATTTCTGTTTCGCATAAATGACCTGTCGGGGGAGAAATATGCCTGCTAAAGAGACCATAAATATAAACCGCGCCACAGCAGCTCCCACCACGGGCGTCCCGAGTTCAACTCGGCCATGCAAAACCATGCCCGAGTTTCCTCCAAGTTCTACTGTCAGTAAAACACACCCAGCCCATTCGTGGGCGCGATGTAACAACCGAAGCCACAACCACCCATGGCGTCCGCTTTGTGGGGGCTTAGAGTTCTACCTACTAAGTGGTCACTTGATGCTGCCCCATAGCAACGACAAGAACTTCGAACAAAACAAAAATGAATTCGCTAGGCCACTCTCAGCGAACGGTGCCACAGTCGCGAGGGTGTTCGGTCCGAAGTGGGTTTCACTATCGTACAAGCTGACAGGAGAGGCAAAAACGACCAATTTTCGCTTGGGAGCCTCCTTCATACACAGTGAATGCATAGTAGATGAATAATCACACAATTTCAAACTCTAAAACGCACTCGCCAATTCTCAAACACGCTCTTCAATTGACACGGGACGATTTCTGATAAGCGCCCACCATGCACACTCAAGCAAGCCGCAAAAAAAAGCCATAATTGATGATCAGAAGCAGGGCGCGCTCATTTGCTACAGTGGACCCGTTTCATTACTTGGTTAGCGTTTGCACATAGCTGTACTGAGACTGCCCCCAGGCCACGTTGCAAATATAATTCAGTGGAAGAACAGAACACCAAAAAAAAAAAACAGATCGCCCCTTACAGGGCGTGGCCCACAGCCACACTGGGGGTTGGAAATTAGCAGTGCGGTAATCTAGTTTATGCTCGGGAGGGAGTATTTCAGAGCGATTTCAGAGGGTGCTAGATGCGGAAGATAGGACACGCCGTACTTTATAAACGTAAGCGGCAAAAACATAGCACGCTGAATATGCCAGGAGTGCTGAGCGCGATTACGGCGGATCGCTCGAGGTGTATCGAAGGCTCCACTATCACTGCTTTTTTTCATATCCCAAACAGCTGGAATATCGGGAGTAGGTGAAAATCGGGCCTTCTGAAATAGCGCCCCTGGTTGGGGTTCCGAGCGTATTTTCCTTTCACTTAGCTGGTGAGTGGCAAAGCTTTTTACCGAGAGTTTTTCGGGTCAGATTATTAGGTTCATTCCGCCGAAGCTACTCATGGGAAATAGGACGCGCTGCTTAGGAAGTCTCCAGATAACTCTTAATTGTTAAAGTTGAAATGCAATGATACGTGAATAATTGTTTTACTGATAGAAATTACAGACTTAGGCAAAGACAGAGCACGGCCCTCCTGAAAAGTTCCGTATATATGGAAATACGTGAACACGGGGTACTTTTCTAGTAGGACACAAAGCCGCAACAAAACGCGCAATATTTTTGAGAAACGCAGGTAAACGAAATAGTGCATACTTATCCAAAAATTTGACGCCGATTTTACGTCTGTAAGATTACCAGAACAGCCAAATTTGAGTCCATATGGATTCCGCATATACGGTGTACACGGAAAACAGACGGAGCATCATTTTGCGTATTATTGGAGATAAAAACAGAAAACCGGCGCCAAACGTTTTTATTGAGCACACCTATGTGATTCCCTGTTTTTTATACTAAAATCTACTTTCTGGGTTTTTGGGGGCGGCATAATCCGTAAGAACTCCGTATTCCCATAATTCCGTATATACAGAACGTTTCAGCTGGGGGGAACAGTGGAAACTAACAACGCGGTTTCATTGAGCAAGCAAGTAATCATTATTAAAACCAGAACACTTCGTGTCTCACCAGAAATTATGAGTCGCCCATTTTAACGAGCGTGAAATGTGATGCAAACAAAATTTATCTTGCTTCCACGCGAGTACATGATGAGGCACTTTTATTCGTGTTATCCAAAATCAAGAAATCTACATCCCTGTTAACGAATATATTGCTACATGGCTAACGACGACGCAAGGTTTTCTTCGAGGAGCAATATCACTGGAGTGAACCTGTACTCCACAAAAACTCAAAGAATACTGAAGCGTCGAAGAAGTCTAAAGAATGACGTCCACGGGTGATCGTCGGCGAATAGAATCCTACGGTGCCTCCTCTCCACACATTTACGTGTACCAAAGAACGCACAAACGAGCACTCATGCATTCCCACCCTCGCTGGCCTTAATTTCTGAAGAGAGTGTTGGACAGTTAACATTGGTTGTGTCTGGAGCGTGATACGGTTATCTGTGAGTTTTACAACGCTCGGATTGGAGACGTCAGTCACGGTGTTAGCTCTACAACTCCTGTTCTTCGACACATCCAGTACATGTTTTGCTGAGTTATCGTTTCACAGTGTATAAACTTTTTTCCGAACGATCATTCCCTGCCTTTAGAAGTCCTGATGACTTTCATAGCAACTGCGAAAAACCAATGCGTACAATAATAATTTATAGCATTTGGCCGGTGAAATTCATCTTGTTATTCCTGAAAAATTAGTTCTGAAAGCCGCAGGCTCACTGAAGCAGTCATTTTCAGCCTTGAGATATCATTTTGGCGCGGTGAACACGCCGGCTCCCGTGCATTGGTGGGTTATTTTTTTCTGAGGTGGCGCCTGCACTTTTATATTTTACACATAGACGTTACCACTCATTTTTTAATAGTCTGTTGCCCTTTAGAGATCATAAAAGTTTTTTTTTAATGAATCGCCCTTTGACGAACTGTCCGACGTTAGCAATGGTCGAGCAACATATTGCACTATACGAATTGTCTCTACGAATTGCAAATTTTCTTATTACGAATTGTACTAAGGGAACCTACTAGGACGCGCTTTGTCATTTTTGTTGGAGTTCTCTTACACGCACTTCATTTTGACGAAATATTACAGCATATACCTCAAAAGACCTCCAGGGCAATACAGGCACTGTAATCTAGGCACATTACCAAGGTCACCATTATCCTTCCAATGCCTTTTACGCTAGGTACAAAGACATGAGCCTTCATCTTTCATGCAATGCAAGGTTGAAATACACCACACTCATTTACACCATGACTCTTAGCAAGAAACCGTTGTATTATCATTTCAAGGCTAGCAAATCCCTAAAATTGGACTAGCGTTCTGAACAAAACGTCTAGTAGTATTTTACGTTCACTTTGCCGACACTGTTTACATTTGGCACCCTGCAGGTCGAGCTGGCTGGAGTTTGGTCGTTACGCGGTTCCTACACAAGGATAATGTAATAATGCTGGAAATGTGGATGGCAATGCTGTTCGCCTGTGCTATCTTTGGTGTATTCACTTGGTACGTGACCAATGTTTTGGAATATTTGGCTACAAACCGCCGGACGCCATTCTTCTTTCTGTTGGTAAGCATCACCTTTCGGAGTAAATAAATGAAACGACCGTGGTTTATGGCGGTATTCGTGACATTTACCTGTTTCAAAAGCATCCACTTCTCAGCGGGTCCGTATTGGCTGAACACAGAATATACAGGTGTAGTTGAAAACATAAAAGACACTTTTGGTTTAAGTGAATACCCAACAGGGACTTCACGGCGAAATTCATCATCACTTGAAATGGTGGATGATTTGTTGGATTTGAAAGAAATAAATTTAGCTTGTAAATCAGTTGAGTGAGACAAAGGTTTCCAAATACGTGAAATAACCTACGCATATACAACACTCCCATCACAAACGCCGTCAGTAACGTTCACACGCACGCACCACAAGCACTTTCACAAAGGCACACACTCACATTTGCGTCAAAGAAAATCGAGACAATATATTTATTTTGCCGTTAAGACCCAGTCAGGACCTGTAGACAGTGAAAGTGGTCAAACAAGTGCCCTCTTTTTAATGACCACAAACGGGGACGGCATGAACAACTGCCGCTTCAGTACACATCGGCGGCTGTGCTAAAAATGTTACACTAAAAACTGTGGAAAAAACACAAACATTGTCGACAGATGACCTTCTTGTGAGTTATGGGCTTGTTGCCATAGGCTTGTGGCCTGGAGAATGTTGCAGTGCAGCCAATATGATGGGCCTACTCTATGAAGTAACCTGCTGGTAACTGGGCAGGAAGAATATTAGGGTTGAATCCCCTTAGGGGCCAGGGCTGTCGATGTCTTTTGTCGTCGTTGTCGTCATGTGCCGTATCATGTAGTCGGGGTGCTAAAACACGGGGACACTTATTCGCCAACGCCTCGCACTAGAATCTAACGCGTACTAAAAGAACACACTTGAGCACTCGTTAACTAAGGCATCGCCGTTGGCCGTCTCATCTACGTTGTCGAAAATGCTTAGTAATAAAAGCACATTGGGATACTCGTAGTCCAACGCCTCATGCTAGAACGGTTCTTGTTTGAAAGACACGCGATTTCGCAGCAAAGCTGTATACCTCTACCCCCGAATATTTATCCTACATGGGCCAAAACGGCAATACACAGCAGGCGAAGCTTTCCGAAGTTTTACGCCGAGGGGTCAGGAGTATTTGCAATTCAAAATTTAAAATCTATGACTGGCTGGTATTCCTTTTCTTGGGTAATGTTTTTGTACTTCGGTAGAATTTGCTATACTGGATTTACGTTTTAGTGCTGATACCACCATTATTCCACAATGGAGACTGCAGAGAGCGTGCAGACTGCCACTGAAGAGCTGGCGAATTCTCGTAGGCTTGCTGTCCATATAAATCCCGACTGCTTTTGGGCGCAATGATGCGTCAGCCGATTTTCGCCCTAGCGGAAACACCCCTCTTACAATATAGGCACAAGCCATGCAAGCTCCAATGGAGGAGGCAACGCGAATCCTATTAGAGCGCCTACAGTGATGCAGAGTGCCTTCAGCCACTGCGTACCCCTCGACTGGTGATTGTTGCGATTCTGAGCTGATATGGCAGGCCACTCTCACAGATTCCACAGCCCACAACATGGCAGAAGCACGGTATGCCGATTCCCGAGATTTCCTAAATATCGAGCCAATGTTAAAACCGAATTCCAGGCTTGTTGCTTCCCAGAACCCCAAGCGAAACTGGTATCACTTCCAATATTGGATATCGTCCAGTCACATTGCATTTAGAATACGGATTACTGCTGTTTGTTGTTGCCGCCGCCGCCAATTTCGCAAGGTTTTTTTTCTTATTTGATACGTTATAAATTACATAAAGTTAGGCCTTGATATAACGAGGTTGGCAAGAGCTCCCATGTTTTGTTCCCTCCGAGTTTCTTATACATGGAGGTTTTCAGTTAAGGATCGGGTTAATGCAGCAGATACAAAGCCAAATTCTGGGCATCAGGAACTCGGTGAACTCACCCTTTAAGGATTTATTTCGCAGCAAAAAAAAGCTCCCTGATTTGCGCGCTCTCTTTTTACACGGGCCTAGATACTACTGGAAACTCCAAATAAGAAGGGTCACTCACCTTCCGCCCCCCCATTTACAAACGTAATTTAAGTACAACGTTTGCTTTTCACAACTTTTCGGCACGTAAATGGCCTTCAAAAACCAAATTTATCGAGAAAGGGCGCCTTTTCCCGAAGCTGATGTTCTCTGCAATGAAATCTGTGAGAGGGTGCTAGCTGGGGTACCCTACCGGGCGCCGACGTTCTTGTATTCCCACAGTGGGGACGGCGTTTAAACTTGCGAGCTGGTCTTGAGAATACAAAAGACAAACATTTATGGCACTACGACCGACACCACAGATTGCAGGAGGGACGCACGTCTGCACGCCGACATGCAGGCTGAGTACATAACCAGCACCGCATTCACACGTGTAAATGCACGGCGTTAGGCGGTGCCGGTGAAATTCGCTGAATTAGCGCTTCTGGATAGGTCGTTTTTCTAAAAAAGTTAAAAAAATGAAGACTCATATGCGTGGAGAAAATTGTTACCTCACGGTTACCCGTTCGAACGTCTTCGGTACATAAATGTTTCAAACGAATGGTCTTCAATGGGGCTGCCAATGGGGAATAGTAAAGCTCCGTTAAATCAGGAATTCTTTACTGAACGTTCATTTATTCCAGGTATAACTATTTCCTTTACCGACCGGTTAAAAAATGAAGAGTGTGTTTATTTGAGCATGTCTATGCAATGCAAACAAAGAGAAGATTGACAAATTCACTTCTTTGGACAAACAATATTTTTGCAGAATTTTGTTGTTGAAGACAGCTTCAGAACCACAGCTATTGACATAGAAATCTTTCCTTCATTTGCGGTCATTTAGAAGCTCTTTTGAAACTATTGAATTTACTTCCAGAACCATATTTCTTTCGTTCATTGTTCAGGACGTAAAAGGAGAACTTGACCTTAAAGCATCTAAAAGCCAGAAAAGCCCGTCCAAAGGGACGTCTATATTCTTAGTTTTGAAGCTCAGTAAGACCGAGCTCAGTAACATAGAAGCTCAGTAAGACCGCCTCAGTAGCTAAGCAATTAAAAAGCAATACAGCAAAGGAAACATATATAAATTTGGACTTGAACTAAATGTCAGATTTAACACTTTCTTACGTATTAGTTTCCAAGAGTCTGGCCAACAGCACCGCAACCGATTAGAACGAAACTTTAAGGCAATCCGCTACCAAAAAGCGAAGAACAAAGCTGTTGTCCAACAAATTGGATTTTAATGGAAGCGTTAGAAGCCCTTTCCATGGCACTGCATAATATAAGCCCCCATATATGTTATTCTTACAGCTCTGACGATAGAACGCATTTACTTTTGAAAATATGAACAGCATGCAATGTAACGTCATGTACGGAACAATAAGGATGGCACATTTTTCTTACTAGCCCGCTTGTGGTGATTGTTTTTTTTTGCAGCCAAACTACTGGAATCCTGGAACCGCTGATGAGACGGAAGCACCAGAGTTACGACCAAAAGATTCGTCTCGTTGTTATGAGGAGATGCTACCGTATCTTAAACCTCTTGTTGTGACGTCCAAACTAGTAAAGGTAGGGCGCGTTTTCCTTCCTTTAAAAATCATTTACACAGTTGACCGAAAGGTGGATAAATATTCTGAATAAAACCTGATGGCGTGCTTGTTGCAGCTGATAAATTGGCCAGTTTCTATTGGTCTAAGGAAACATTTTGTTCCTAAAGCCAATGAATCAGCATATAGGTTATGCAGCCAAGCAAGTTGTTGGTGATTGATTGCACTTTCCAACCACACTAGTCTGCAAAGTCTACATGACCATAACAGATCAAAATCTGGCTGCAATTCTGATTTTACACATTCTAAGTGTAGGGCTGCCCTGAGCCTATGTAAATGTTCAGCCCAGGGCGCAGATACCATTATATACACGGTGACCTAACACCAACACCCAGACACTATTCAAACACTCATACGCCTATACAACAAAATATGGCTTGCGGGGCATATTCCAAGGTCTTCAAAAGAGGCCATTGTAGTGGCTTTCTGGAAGGAAGGAACGGACCCGTCGTTTAACGCTAGGTATCGACCCATCGTCCTCAAAAGCTGCCTGTGCAAGCTCCTCGAGAAGATGATAAACAGGAGGCTCGTGTACTTTTTAGAGTACAATGGTCTTCATGGAGCTGCCAGGCAGGCTTCAGGGTGGGGCGATCCACAAACGACCAACTCGTCGCCCTTGTGGCTCAAATATCAAGGATGCATTTGTCCAAAAACGCATTCTTGGCATACGTAGGGCAAAACGTGCTGCGTTTTGTGCTACGGTCTTTTTTCATCTTGAGAAACCCTACGACGTCGCTTGGTGATACGGGACTTAGCGACCTAAAAGCATTCGGTGTTTCACGGCAATGTTTTAACACTCTTTCTAGCTACCTGGCGGAACGAACCTTTTTTGTAAGAGTTGGCAGTGCACTTTAAAATGTGTTTGTGCAGGAAAATGACGTGCCTCAAGGCGGCGTTTCGAGCTTTACACTGTTCATAGTTAAGATGAACTCACTTCGAAAGGCGTTGTCATGAACCGTTTTCGGTTCAGCGTATGCAGGTGATGGGCAAATGTCTTTTAAATGGTGTAATGTATAAATTTGGAAATGGCAAGTCAAGCTTGGTGTCAACGCACTACCTGGTTGGGCTGATCAAAATGGCTTTAAGTTGAATCAGTTAGGAACACTTGTGTTGTATTCTCCAAAAGGTGTGGGATTGGGCTGCATCCAGACATAACTGAATGGTCTCTCGATTGCGGTCAAAAAAGTACACAGGTTTCTGGGTATAATTCTTCATGAACAACTTTCCCTTCTCCTCATTGGAAACAACTAAACAAAAAAGTCTTAAAACAATGAATATTCTCAAGGTCTTGTCGCATCACTCGTATGGTGCTGACAAACAACTTATGCTGCGGGTGTTTGCTAGCCTGGTATATGGTTCGGGAAGGGCAACAGCTTTAAAAATACTCGACCAAGTGCAGCAGTTGGGCCTTCGTCTTGCGTGTGGTGCTGTTCGCACATGCCCTATGCAACGTCTGTACGTCGAGTGTGACACATGGTGATTAGGGTACAAGCGCAAGTATGTAGATTTACTATATACTTTTAAAGTTTCATCATTGTCTCACCGTCCTAAAACTGTATAATGAACCATACATCCACATCTCAACGTTTTTTTAAAACGTCCATCTATTTAAGCACCTTCCTCACTTAGGGTGAGGAAGGAGGCTGCCGGACATCCTGTCTCATTTTTAGACACCTTCAAAACACCTGTCACTGATTCTGTAGCCCCATGACATCTTCGCCCTGTATTGTGTGATGTGTCTTCGGCGCAATTTAACAAAAGCACGGTGACCACAACTGCCATTTTGTAGCATTTTATGTATCTTCAGGCGAAATATGGCACGGCAAAACTTTTTAGTGATGCTCGGAAAATGTCCATTGCGGTGAGTCACGCTGCGCAGAGACCCCACTTCAGTGCTTGTAAAACCATGAATGAGAATTAGAGCGTTTTTATTGCGGAACCCTGTGGTATGTTTTTTTTTGTTTTCAACACAATATCGAGGATAATAAAGCTAAGTCCATATTTGCACATATTTACTGAATTTCTTGCGCACATTTTCATTCCAAAGCTCTTCGAAAAATTACGTTGTCAATCTCGTTTTTAAATGTTTGATATCAGCACATGCCTCAAATCTCAATGTGACCATCCGCTGGGTTCTAGGCCACGCTGGGATCGCTGGAAACGAGTTGGCTGATGTAAGGGCCACTACTTCTGCTCTCAGAAACACTCTAGACATAAGAAGAGTACCATGGAATGTCCTCGAGCCACTCATCCGACAACTGCGCAAAACATCACAAACACTCTGGACTGAACAGGCAGACAACAAACTACATTTAATAAAGCCACACTTGAGACGATACACATCTGCCTCACACAACAGACAGACACACTGAAGTGACCATAGCAAGGTTACGGATAGGCCACACACGTTTAACACACTCCCGCCTGCTCACTGGATTCCCAACTTATAAGCAGCGGGTGTGGAGGGGGCTTCTCCATAATTCACATGCTCATCCATTGCAAGGCACTTGACACAACACGACGAAAACACTGCCCACAACTCTAGAGGCAAGACACCCTGTTTCAGCTATCATACGTTTTATGAGACTAGCCCATGCTTTCCATCACCCCTGCTTTTAACTTACTCTGTGATGTAAATTTTCTACATCTCATTTGCTATCATGCATGATGACAACCTCACCCTTTACAACAGTCGTCTTCAGTGCCTTGTGTTTTATTCGGGTATTTTTTCTGAAAAGGGTTTCGTTTACTTTCATGTCACTCAAATGAAGTAGCCATCCTTTGGCACTCAATGCCCTCAGCCGGTCTTCCGCCATAGACATTTAAATATCATCTTGAGCTTTAAAAGATGAAAGTTATTTGTATAAAATGCAGGGATAGCCAGAAATTTCAGACGATTCATTCCTTCGGGTAATGTTGCCAAAACATGTGCTAGCAGACATACTTTTTTACACGGAAAAGTTGGTGAGATGCACAAAAACATGTTAGTCCTCGTTGTGGCGGTCCCATGCAGTGAAACCGATATTATCAGACTGTGATATTTTTGATACTCTTTAATAAAACAAGTGAATTCTCTTTACTAACCAAATTCCTTTCACGCCATCAACTAAATTTTGCATTCACTTGCTTTGCATTCACCACCTGAAAAAGCGTCCCGACAAGCACGCCATTAAAAAAAGCCGTTCGGATTTGAAGACAAAAGTTGGTGGCCAATACAGGATGACACACAGAGACACTTTCTCATATTTTTGATGCCTGAACTTACAATTGCGGTTTACCTGCACCTTAAGAATCAATGTGAAAGGTGTTTTGTAGGAGTGTGGTACGAGGCGGAAACATCGGGGCCAGCTAAATTTCAGCGGGGAGTTTTCGTGCCACAGAAGCTATTGAGTACAGACAGCTGCCTTCAATAAAGTTTTGCCTATTCTTTAGTCAAAAAAAGTTGCAGGGGACATTTACGTTTACACATTAAGATGTACTACGCAATAGCGTTACTGCGGCACGGAGGGAGAGTTTGGGTTTCGGGTTCGCGCTTTTATCATTTAGGCTTTCTAAGAACTGCAGTTCAACGACGCGGGATAGACTAGCCGCAACGATTTTTAATCACTGCAAAACAGGAAACAACCTTGTGGCTTAAGATGTGGGGTGTGAAATGTTGCAGCTGCGGTGTGAAGGTCAGTTCAGCAAGAAGGTGACAGTTTCAGTGTTTCAAGGTGTCTATTCTATAGCAGCGTTGCCTGACTGAAGCTTTTTTTTTTCATTTCACACAAGCACAGAAACCTTTATTGAGTAAGCATGAATGAAAGTTTGGAAGAATGGGTAGAGACGAGGTAGACGCCGAGAGCATAGGCCGAAGGCCACCGCCATCCGGTGACGCTAATCTGGAGCTGACGCACTGGCCACGACAACCCCGTATGTGTCGACCTATGTTGAAGGGAATAAAATCGACAGTTGGGCTAGTTGGTTTTGATTCATCGTAAGTAGCTCTAGAGACGGGACATAGAAGAGAAGACGCCGTCGTGTGTCTTCTCTTCTGTGTCCCGTCTCTAGCGCTACTTACGATGAATCAATGTTTAAGGGAACATGGCGAGACAAAATTTTAAAAAAGCCTTTTTTTTTATTGTGACAGCTATTTTTTTACCCACATTTTAAATAATCACAGTTTCCTGAGAAAGTCGTACTTCTGTATCAAAAACTGTTTTTCTGTAAGCAAGCAGCTAGTCAACACGCCCCTTTTTAGAAGGTGCTCCGTGTTCATTGTCATTCATTCCTACAGGAAACCTCCTGCTCCAGATCGAAACGCTTTTCTGGAACTGAATTGCTTGGAAGTCACTCCATAGTTGATTTTTCAGCGAAAGCAATCCAAAAACGCTGTGTGTGTACGCCTTTTTTACATTTCACCTTCTGAACCGCGCACCAAAAACGTCTCGTTTTGGCTTCACACTATCAAGATTCCTACATTGGATGCTGTTCTTTTATTAAATGATGATACCAAAGCAAGAGCCAGCATGTTGAAGTCATTCGTATCGAACCCTCGGCGCAATACAACCACGAAGTGGCTGAAAGACTTTCACCACAAGGAAGATACTTTGCAAATAGAGCTGTCCTATAGTTCACAAAATATGCAAGGTAGGACAGACGACAGGCTGAAAAGTACAAAAAAGGCATAGACCGTGATTACGAAGCTCTTGCTTACTAAATAAAAACTCAAGTGGAGTTTATGGCAAGAAATCATGGTTTCATCTGTTTTTTCTTTAAGCTGCATTATATCGAAAACAATGTGTTTCTCTTGTATAGGCAACGTTACTTGATATATCTTCCAGGAGAACCGGCTGATTATTTTTTCCTGTCATATAATTACGTTGTCACATCTACTGTGCATGATTTGTTGTTATTAACAGCCGTTTTTGTGTTACAGAGTTTCTAGTACGCGATTGAGGCCAAAATGTATGAACTGGCGGATAAAAAATTAATAAAATCAAGTTCAGTCTGAATTTGACAATTCTGGCACAGTTAAATAAGCTCAAAATTTCATACAAAATGATGTAGAATTACTGTGAGAAAGAGGTACCTAAAAATGACAAAAAATACACGGGAAGTATAGGGCTTATCCTGTGCCCGAAGTATGCAATGTTTCAGTCGTTCATCCCTAAAGATATCTTCGAATATGGCCCCGTTCCCTAACGGGATTGGGTGTTCCCATGTTTAGCTGAGTTTAAGGTTAACGTCCCACATTTCCCAGTTAACATGTAAGCCGATCTCGACTTGTAAATATATGTGTTGGTTTTTTTCCTGCGCAGAGTTTACGATTCTTCGGCTTTGAGGTCCCTGGGTTGCACGTGGAAGCATGGCGTTCGTAGGCGCAGGATCAGGAGGCGTTCCCAATACTTTAGGGCGAGCGAATTGGGGTACACGTGGCAAAAAGGAGCACTGTATACAAGTTAGCATGAATCTTAGGCGGCTCCACCGTTACCCTCCCGAACGGGCTTTTGTGCGGGTGTTAATGGTATGTGAAGTGTCATCAACGTGAATTTAGGAATTCTCCTTAAGCTTTTGCCTGCAGACAAGAGACTAACGGCCTTTGGGAGTCTGTAACGATGTTGAAGCGTATATTTTATATTTCCGCGAGATTGATCGCCAAGATGTCTTTGTTTCCATTAACTTGGGTAAGAGGGCAATGACTTCACAGAAATCGCCAAGAATGTCCACTACGACATGTATTGAATTGTTCTTTCGAAAGTCCCGGCGTCGGCCTAGACTGCGTTTTCAAATTTGATCACAGCTCCTTGTGTATTTTTGGGTGTGCTTTTCTCTAGTGAGAGGGCTTTTATAAAGAGCCGCTGGATGGGTGACATATGCATCATTACGTCCAAATGTTTTCTTTTTGGAGTGGCGGCACGTATTCTATTGTAATGCCATGCTCATTTTTTTTACCCAGAGACTCTTTTGCTACTAGGTGAGTATCAGTATCATTATCCTGTGATATACTCATAGTCGTCATCAGACGCAGTTTAGTACCCTGACAGTGTTCATGAAAACTGAGAGGTGGGGCTGCCCTATATGTTGTTGCAATAGCGGTGATTATTCGGCGGCATTTAGTGCAAGTGACCTACTTGTAAGGCTGGCTGACCAATATCCTGGTAATTTGATTTGCCTACGAAAGTTTCATTTTTAATCTCCTCTTTATTCTCTCTTTGATCTATGCTCTTACCCTCAATCGTCATTTCACAATGTGGTCCCAATGTTCACATATTGTCTGTATTTCGGAAATTGTGCAACCGACTCCGCCGCTTCTCGGTAGGGCCATGGGAATACTCCTACGTGACTGTTTTTTGAGGTCGCATTTTCCCCTATGGTGATGATTGATTCATTTTGATTCAGTTTGATTTTTGATTTTTTTCCAGCAATTCATCTTTGCCGGATAGAGCTTGCGGCGTAGGCTTGGAAACGAAACATTCGAAACATGTTTTTAAACCACTTGTAATTAAAAGACATGAACTCTGCTTAGTTTTTTAGGGCAAATCTTATTTCGTTTCAGATTTTATACAGGTGTTCCTAGGTTTCAGAGAATCTTTCGCATAATTGTGACACAATATTAGCTAGCTCAAGCAATAACATTATTTGGAGAGGCGCTTTGGGTGGCGTATGTAGCGGGCACGTCTCGCCACCGTGTAAGCGATAGAGTTTCGTGATAATATAGGCTGCAGGGGACACTGGAGCTGCAATCGCTCAACCATCACGGGGCTGATTATATGACCTAGACTGATGATTTTTGAACTTGGCTAAGTTGATTGATTGTGGGGTTTAACGCGCCGACGCAACGCAGGCGATGAGGCGCGCCGTAGTGGAGGGCTCCGGATTAATTTTGACCACCTGGGGATCTTTATCGTGCGCCGAAATCTCGTACACACGGGCGTTTTTGCTTTTCGCCTCCATCAGAAAAGCGGCCGCCACGGCCGGGAATCGAACCCGCGACCTGGTGCTCAGCAGCGCAACGCCTTAGCCACTGAGCCACCGCGGCGGGTAACTTGGCTAAGTTGAGTCTTGGCGGTTGTTATGTGTACTTGGCTTCAAATTTTCCGGCACCATCAGCTTCGGTTACGTCGCCCGAAGCGTCGTGGGTCCAGGGGTTGCAATTATGAAATGCTGATCGGCTGAAAGAAGTGAAACGGAAGACTGGGCGAGTTGGTACTTGTTCATATTAACAGCGCTACCGACACAGACAGAAAGAAGAGGGCACAAACAGCGCCGTGTTTGTGCCCTCTTCGTTCTCTCTGTGTCGGTAGCGCTGTTAATATGAAAGAAGTGGATGCGGAAAGCAGTAGCGTCACCATGGGGCATCAACTGTAGCAATAGTCATGTTCTACGGCGTTTCTAAAAACTAATGCGAACTCCACATTACGCCCAAGGTAGACGTTACGAGCACGCTGTTCCACCCTATTCCCGTTCAAGACGACGCTTGCGAGAACAACACGGGCGGGGTAGCGGTGAAGCCAAGTGAAAAACCTTTGCCAGCAGTAGGGTTATAGGTACAGCGGTTTAATTTTCTTCACAAAACAATTTCGAGTTTTCGCTGACCGTTTTGCACTCTCCGCTCCGCTCCGAAAGCAAGCGGGAGCGCAATAGCGCATGCGTGGCGCGCTTTGCCGCGAACGGAATTGGCTCCGCTTGCTTTGATCGTGCCGCCGATACCGAGCCGAACGTCGAAAACGGTTAGCTAAAACTCTCTAATGTTGCGGGAGCTTCGTGCTCCGGGTGGGTCACCACTACGTTTATCGCGTTCAGCACCTTATCATTTTAGGAAACGGGGAAACAAGCAAGAGTAGGGCGCATGCACAGATCGATTCCACCAATGCAACCACCATATGCTAGGCTGCCGTTTTCCGCCGGTAATCAGCTGCCCGTATTTATTGGTGTGAACAAGGCGCACACACAATCCCTCTCACCACCCGTGACCATTAAAAACTTTTGGAGTGAAGTACAGCCATTCTGCTTCAGCCGCACGCCATCTCCGACTGGCACTCAAAAAAAACAAACCCTTCGCCACCTGATCGGCCGAATCCTCGGCTCCACTAAGCTCAGCAATGTATACACATTAGAAATATGTTACTGTCTAAATAGAAAGGATTGATTGATTGATTGATTGATTAAATGATTGATCGATCGATTGATTGATTGATTGATCGATTGATTGATTGATTGATTGATTGATTGATTGATTGATTGATTGATTGATTGATTGATTGATTGATTGATTGATTGATTGATTTATTTATTGATTGATTGATTGATTGTAGGTTTCATCCGCCGACGCAACGCAGGCGATGGGCGGGCCGTACTGGAGAGCTCCGGATTAATTAATTTGATACCCTGGGGGTCTTTAACGTGCGCAGAAATTTCGTATACACAGGCGTTTTTGCTTTTTGTTTCGTACATGTTTGGCTGCGACGGGAGCGAGGAGTGTCAGACCTACGGCCAATACAACAAACGTGCAGGAGCGGCAACCGCAGAAGAGCTCGGCCACTGAACGCAAACTGCCTCGGCATCGACGCGCATTTCGCAAAAGCACGAACGCCTTGGCGGGAGTCGGCTTGAGGGACACTGAAAAGTACCGCACGTTCTCTTCACCAGAAAAGAGGCCACTACAAAATGCTGCCGCAAGCATGACGACCCAGGTTACTAATTATTTTCGCCAATAAAAAAAACCTGGAGAACGTGGTGCTGCTATAGGGCACGATGTGCAAGGTTTAAGCGTTCAATGTTTCAATCAAGGCTTTGGGTACTTAGGCAAGACGTGAGGCTACGCGAGGAGACGTGAGGCCACGCGAGGCGTGACTACGCGAGGCATCGATAAGGCTTATCGGAACGTTTATTTGTACATAATGCAAATGTAATTGTGTTTCTCCAACGACGGCCTCCTTCGTTTCCTTTTTGGGCATTCTTCCTCACTAAAAGAGAAAATATCATGTTATTAACCTTGGCAGTAATCAAAATAGTGAGTAGGAAGTACAGAAACGAATGTGTGGAAGAACCGCCAAAGATATGTGTGATTACTGGCTCAGCAGACGACAGCGGTAATCAGGTAATAGAAAAGAAGAAAGAGGAAGAGACAGGCACTAGCACTTGGTTCGTGGGGGCACGAGGGCCAGTAGGGCCAGCGGTACTAGTGGCGAAGTAGCTTTCCTGACTCATTGAAGGGATCATGACCGGGAGGTGGTTACTGTGCACCTCAAGGATGAGCTTTGACCGGGATGCCCTGCGATGTGGAGTTCCATGTGCTCTCCTGGAGCACGCGCCGCTTCCGCCCTACTAGCTATACCTGGGGCGTCGGTGCTGAGACAAAGGCTGCCAGCCAACCACCAGCGAAACTTGCTGTTAAGAGCTGCTTCTACCACTGCGTGATATACTGAACGGATTGGGTGTTGGCTTGTCTTTATATGTGTTCAGGGCAATAAGACGCGCAACCGTTGCGGAAGGACCTCGGAATGCGGCGAAGTCATCAGTGGTCAAAATTCAATGGACTTTGACTTCAGCGCATCGTTTTTGAACTATCGTTCTTTCGGACTTTTTTGCTTTACGAGATTGTTTTAGTTTCTTTCCTTGCTTCCTTTTCTGTGAGGTTGTTAATCCGCAATTGAATACTTTCATTTTGTTAGTTGTCAAGCCATCGTCTGAAGTCTTCGGGATCTTCCTCCACGCGTCATAATCCCGCACACTAGACACGCTCGTCTTTACAATAAGTAATTTTAGAGAATGTACCTGCGCAATTTACGGCCAAAGTACACCAGGAGTATATGTTACCTTGGGGCATAATAGGAAGCCCGAACTGTGGCAGTGTGAATCCATGGTTTATTGGGTGCACATAGTAGCACGCGCGCCAGATGTACGCGCTGTTCGGTTCATCGTCTTCATCTGAGTGGGTTTAAAACGGCGTACTATGCAACGGCTGATGGCTTCTTTCTGGTACAGTTTTACCACGTGTGAAGGCGACTGTCACGGCCGAGGCAACAGTCCACAAACGAGTGCAGTAGGGATAAAAAGTGAGATGAAAAGGATGAGTTACGAGGTCATTGCCACCACGCATCAAGATGAAGGGGTGCATAAACCCTGGCTCCAGAACTACTATAGCTACAGCGGGCGAGAAGAATCGCTGGGGCACTCGGGGCTCGTCGGAAAGAGGGCGAGTGGGGATCACGGTAATGAGGTCTCGGCTGGTGCCGACTCTTCTCGCTCTTCATCGTCGGTTGGTAAACTGGGTCACTGGGTTGGATATATCAATGTGCTAGATTGGTGTGCGCTGGCCTAGGGCTGTGCGACACAGACAATGTAGCTTGCACGATCGCTTGAACACCAAGACGGCGCGGAACTAAATGGCCAGGGCAGGGGCGAATGGCGTACCTCTTTCTAAACATCTAATGTTGCCGCAGGATAGAAGACACAAAGCATGGCAGATGGAGCCATGATTTAATGAGCTGCCATCATAGCATGAGCGTGGCAGGTATGTGCTATTGCGTTTGTCGTCTTCTCCAAATTTGGCTTAACATGACGCAGTAAATCACTGCCGACACTTCCTTCCTGTAGCAATAGTTTTTGTCCAAATCATTACTCATAAGCATGTAGGAAGCAAACTGGAAACCCATCTTGGCAAACAAAGGAACTTAATTCGCAGCGCCAGAACATGATGTTGTATACGGTTAATCAAACTGAACTAGCGGAGCTGCCAAATGAATAAACATAAGTAAAACAAATGACATTCGTACGAACAACATGGCGGCCATCAAGAAAACGTTAGAAAAAGAAGGAAGCTTGAAGGCAACATGGAGGAAGCTGGCTATTGGTAGAGACAGAATGTACGCACTCAGAAAGGAACAGTGTGATATTACGCCCAATATGGACAAAGTACCGAATCTAGAAGCGTTGCTTTCGATATTCCACCAGTAACGAAAGATGAAGTAGAAAGGGCACTTCAAGGAATGAAAATCGCGGAAGCTACAGTGACGACGGCATAATCATAGACCTTCTAAAAGAGGGCGGTGATATATTACTAGAAAGTCTTGCTGTAATATTCTCAGTATGTTTAAGGACTTTGTAAGTACCAAACGCCTGGAAAAACGCCACCGTCATTTTATTTCACCCGAAGGCAAATAAAAAAGATCTTAAGAACTACAGACCCACCAGCCTTTGTCTGTTGTGCACAAGCAATTACCAATATAGTGGTTAGCCGCAAAACCACCATCTTAAACTTGCACGAACCCATGGAACTGACTGAGTTAAGAAAAAGATACTCTACAATGAATCACGTCCCACGTAATCAACCAAGTAATGGCAAAATACGCAGAGTATAATAAACCACTTTACATGATATTTATACACTATCAAAAAGCGCTTTATACAGTAACCACCGGCGCAGTGATGGACACTTTAAAGTACCAAGGAATAGAGAAGAACTACCAACAAATTCTACACGAGATATATGAGCGATGCAGCGGCAGAATTACACTTCACAAGCAAAGTGATAAATTCCCGACCCGAAGGAGAGTGCGACGAGGAGATAGCATCTCACCAAAATTCTTCACAACGTGTCTGGAAAGTGTATTCAGGGGGCTTGACTGAGAAAACGTAAGCGTACGGATAAACGGCGAATTCTTGAACAACTTAAGATTGGCAGACCACAGAGTCTTCCTTAGTGAATATGCAGACAAATTCCAAAACATGATTGAGAAACTACCATAACAACGCTTCACTGTGGGGCTAACGATAAATATGACTAATGCTAAAGTGATGATAATTATACATGCTGAACGCACGTTTTTTACACTAGGAGATGAACCACTGGGACCAGTACAAGTATATAACTACCTTGGCCAGTTGGTCATTGCGGACCCAAACCACGAGAAAGAAATCAGTCGCAGAATTGGACTGGTATGGGGTGCGTCTAGCAAGCACTCGCAAATAAATAAAACTTAGATACCTCTATCCGTAAAACGAACTGTATTCAACCAATGTGACTTGTCGGTGATGGCATACGGAGCGGAAAATTTGCGACTTATAAACAATTAGAAAGCATTCTTAGGTCCGCTCAACGTGCTATGGAGCGAATAATGTTAGGAGCAGAGGTCGGCGAACTCACTCATGAGTCCACTCACTCAGACTCATTTGGACTCAAACTCACGCGTGAGTTTGAGTTTGAGTGAGCGCGACGCTAGTGTGGCATGGTGAGTTCCAGTTTGAGTGAGTTTGAGCCGAGCGAGCCCGACTGAGTTTGAGTCCGATTTAGTTTGACTACGACTGAGACCCACTGAGGTCTGAGCACATTTTGAGTTCTGAGCACATTTTGAGTTTGAGTACATTGTGAATTTGAGTACATTTTGAGTTCTGAGTACATTTTGAGTTTGAGTCCTTTTTGAGTTTTGAGTCCATTTTGAGTTTGAGTACATTTTGAGTTCTGAGTCCATTTTGAGTTTGAGTACATTTTGAGTTTGAGTACATTTTGAGTTTGAGTACATTTTGAGTTCTGAATCCATTTTGAGTTTGAGTACACTTTGAGTTCTGAGTCCGAGTGAGTTCTGAGTTTTGCGCTCAATGTGAGTTTGAATTTGAGTGAGCGCAGATGTGCTGCTCAGCATTGAATCTGAGTTTGAGTGAGTGGTGATTGTTGTGAGTGAGTTGTGAGTGAGTTGGAGTGAGCCGCGCCTACTTTGCCGAGGTATAGTTAGGAGTAACGCTCAGGGACAGAAAACGAGCTACCTGGATAAGGGTACAATTTCGGATAGATGATATCTTAGTTCAGGTTAAGAAAAAGAACTGGACGTATGCTGGGCGTGTGAGTGACGAACGGACAACGGCTGGACCACAAGGGCAAAAAATTAACACCGGGAGACGGGACTAGAAGAAGAGGAAGGTCATTAACTCTGGTGAAATAAAATAACAAAAGTTGGAAGCAAAGAATGAACTAGGGCAGCACAGCACAGAAACTGGCGGCGATCAAAGGGGGAGGCTTTCGTCCTGCAGTGGACCTAAAGAGGCTGTTGAAGATAATGATGGTAATGATAACAACACTAGAAAGTCGCGGGCGTTTGAACTTATCATATTTTCGTAAAAAAAAAATGTGAGACATTTAAAAGCTGTCATTCGTGTTCCCTGACGGAAAAAAAATTTTGTGCTTTGTGTAATGTAGGACGCTAAGACACTATTCTAAAGCTCGTACAATTGTGACGCTCATTTGGAACACTGATGTATACATTCCTCGCAAACTGTTTGCACAAAATTTAATTGGTATTAGAACACCAGTACCTTGGAATATCGGTTTGTATTACTCTTCCAGTGCAATAAGGAACATTGATTCTTAGCGATTGGAAAAACGGTACCCGGAAACGTAGATGAAATACAATCCTTCACAATCATACAAATTGAATTTGCAACCCGCAAAACGAGCACTAACTAGCATTGGTGGGGGGAAGATAACTTTCTTTTATACGAATGCGGGAAACGCCGCTATGAGTTATCGGACACAACACAAAAGCTTGTTACAAAAAGTAGCTTTTCTACAACGTTCGTTGCAACATGATATATGTTGCAAGGAACGCTAGTGATGTAATTGAAGTTTTTAGAGTAACTAGCATGGGTGGGGGGAAGATAACTTTGTTTTATATGAATGCGGGAAACGCCGCTATGAGTTATCAGACACAACACAAAAGCTTGTTACAAAAAGTAGCTTTTCTACATCGTTCGTTGCAACATGATATATGTTGCAAGGAACGCTAGTGATGTAATTGAAGTATTTATAGTAGCTTTACGTATACGGCAATGGGCAATGTGCATGACGTACAGTTACTTCTACACACACAATGGCGTGGGATTGACCTTATTCATGATACTGCGCTGAATATTTTCATTGCCTACTTCATCAATGCCTAGCAAAATTTCACACTCCCTGAAGAAGCTTAAGAGATGGAAGAGAATTCCTGCTCGTCAAGGTTACAAAGTATGTATTCGCTTTTTATTTGTATGGCATATTTCTAAAAAATATGCTATATTCTTGTAGAGTAATTTGTCATACATTGGCAAAAAGTAATCTTGTAAAAACCTTCCATATCACAGCATAAGCACTTCAACTAGGGTGGCGAGTACTTTTATTTCAGAGAGACGTGTATCAAAATTGAGCATACTTTAAACCTTTCTGGGTAAGTTCTCTAAAGATAGTATCGAGAATCATGTAGGAAGTAGATGACACGTCGTTATGGTAATAAATAGAGCGGTTATGGATATCCCCTTCATTTCATCGCATCACCTCACACTGCCCGCCAAAAGATCATTGATCTATCTTCCTCTGTTTTGAGGATTCACTATACATTTCACTGCACCTCAACAGTTTCGTCGGAGACGCAGAGAGCTTGTCTACGCAAAATTATTTCGACTGAGCGAGATATGTATACAAGCTGCCGAACGTGTCTCGATTCATTTGCTACTGTGAGATTTGAAATAACCCAAAAAGTGATGTAGCATACTTTCTTATATATCAGGGATATTTCTTTTTGTGTGATTTCTAATGAACAGATATTGACAGAAACTGCACCATTTTGAGCCTTATTCACGAGAATATCCCTGCTGTGCTGCTTTACACAAGTCAAATTTTCTTGAATATTGAATTCATTAGAGAGGTGGCATTCGGAAAAATTAAAACTTGGGAGGTAACTTTAGAAACACGGTTGGCGTTAAAACTGATATTACAAGCAGGTTGTGGAATTTAAGGCGGTACCTACGCATGAACTGCCAACAACGAGTACAGAGACTAATTTTGTTTTTGTTTTTGTTTGTAGGTTTACGGGAAGGAAAGAGTCCTCGACGAAACTGACTTCACAATATATGAAGGCCATTGTACGGTTCTTCTAGGACATAATGGCGCTGGAAAGACCACGCTTCTGAATATTATCGCAGGTATTATGTCTGAATACTTTTTAACGGCTTATATATATAGGGTGTCAGAACAAATATAAACCTTTCTCCACAGTAAATTCGCGTAAACTCATAGGCAGTGTTCTTGTCTGCTGGAAAAAAATTTCGAGGAAATAAGAATCCACGTGGAAAGCCTGCTGCTATAGCCGGTGGAAGGAAAAAAGTAAATATCCCTTCCATCCTGAGAATAAAGATTACCAGCGAGGCTGTGATTCTGAGCACCGACGTGAGCGACAGAATGCTTCACCTGGTCAATGTTCAATATAGGAACAAATCAGAACACTTGTGTTTGTATTTACTATTCAGCATGCTTTCTACTTAGCACAGGCATGAAAGGTTAGGTTAATAGAGTTTTATTGAAGCGTACAAACATGCGGCTGTACGTTCCGCTATTATTGAGGCCTTCGGAAAACCTATGAAATGTAGAGAATAAAAGTTCACAGATAGGTGACACTCGGGTACACAACTTGAAATTCAAGGAAACCGGCGCTGGTCGCACGGTCTTGGGTAGGATAGTTAGCCAGGGTGCACTTACACTCTTCAAGTCATCGCCGGTGTTCAACGCCTCTCAATGATTCCTCTGCCACTAACACTTCACGATAACGAACTCCACGAACTACGGTCCCAGTGTCACTTGTGCGCTGAGAATTCAGGAATGGGAGATCTGATGCTTGTTGTTGTTGCATGACGGTCCAGCAAAGCTTCGGCGCGTGAGACCCAGTGACAATTTTTCACTTGCAAGGCGCCATCGCACCCCAGGAAAATGGTAGCGGTAATGTTTTCAGTGTATTTTGCATCCATCAGGACGTGTGCGTCGCATCTTTTGTTATCCGTGACAGCGAAAACGCTCGGTTGTGTTTGTTTATTTTATTGAGTCATTGTAGAAGTACTTTCTTTTCCATTGGTGTTTTCGGATACCTTCCCCTTCACAATCACCGCTGGTGGTCAAGGAAATGACGCGATGCCGTCTCTGCTAAATATGCACTATGTTTAGCATTCTTCATAGCGTGATTGGTTTTGAAACCAAATTTTGGTGATTGTTACAACAGATTTGCAACGTGTACCTCGCACATATTGCGATTCCTCCATGCAAGTGTCGTTTGTCTCCTTTACTTCTCAATTTCGCACCCAAAAGATCCTGAAAAAGCTGCGGTAATTTATCATGTTTCAATTTTTTGCTGATATGCTCCTTTATCCGGTGACCATCTGAATGTCCATATGGAGATCATGGCTTCTCACGCCATTGCGTGATTGCTGGGTTTGTACTGAAGATGATAGTGATTGCTTTTGGTTTCCCCTTTGTAGCACGGTGAGGATGTGCCATCTTGACAAAAAGGACTAATATACCAATGCTGTATACTGTTGGTTTAATACTAGTGCTGCTTAGGCCGTGCACAAAAACTTACTAGTCACAAAATATTTTTTTCTTGTTACAGGTGATAACTGTCCTAGGCAACATTCCTTTCTCTGATTTTTGTCCACCAGCATTCCAAGATTCTTTCCGCCGCCTCGACGCCCTTGCAATTACCTTCCTCTATGCTATTCTTAAATCCTAGGGCGTCTGGGAGCCGAATATTTCCCTCATGTAGATTTGGATGGATACCTTCGACTTCTAGCAATATGTGCCGCATAGTTTATGGTTCTTTTCCGCAGACGACGCATATCCACCATTTTGTAAATACTCCCCACAAAGCTCTTAGTTCGCAAGCAACCTGCTATAGCCTGAAAAAGGAAAGCACTGCCCGGACAAATATCCTAGAAATTCTCCTTTCTGATGCCCAATTTCTGGCCCTGTACATCCTCACGAGGGTTTACCTTTCATTTTTTCTCTACATTTATTAGTTTCTATCTGCACTGCCGCTTTTTTGGTTACCTTGGCTGTTTTCGATTCTCCACTGTTGTTTCCGTATTTCACTGTTAGCCTTCTAGTCTTCCTCAACCACTGCCTGTCCACGCTTATCAAGTATAGGTACATAAAAACCTTAGCTGCCCACCTACGTTGATGTATTGCCCTCAACGTGCTCTACAGACATATTCACTCTGCGCTTCTCGAACTTTCAACGACACTCAGCCCATACCTCATTGCACTGCTTGGTTGGTTTTTACTCGCCTTATTTGCGACTTATTGCTTTTCGGTCGCAGTCCTGTTACACCGGTTAAGCCCGCAAGCCCTTCCGCTAACTGCCCATGCATTAAGTCAGTTCCTTCGTTCACCTTTAGGCCGTGACTAACAGTCGACACCCACGCCGTGAAGTTCGCGCCTGTGAGTGAACGGACCTTGTGTCTACCGCTGAGCGAGCCAGTCTGTCTGCCCAGCGTGACGATGCGCGTGCACAACGATCCCCCGCACCCCGGATACTGACCTGACTGCTGAATCCACTACTACAGCGCGAAACCCACCGGAAAACTTGCGCTGTGCGTAAAGGGACCTTTCACGTAAAGGGAGTTACGTGGCTGTAACCATAGGCGGAGAGTTTTCATTCTCCCCACGCAGCCAATGATGATGATAATGCTACCATGTGCCCATCACACACGCACACTAAATATAAATATATATATATATAAGTATATATATATATATAAATATATATATATATATATATATATATATACTTATATATATATATATATATATATATATATATATATATATATATATATATTTATATATATATATATATATATATATATATATATATATATATATATATATATATATATATATATATATATATATATATATATATATATATATATATATATAGTCCGAGTTGCGCTGGCTACCACCCCCTAGTGCAGGAAACAGAAATACCTTAACATAAATACCCAAGAAACTTGTGGAGAAACAGCCCCGCCGGTAGCGTCGTTGTTATCGCACCACACCGTTTTCTTGAGGTCGTGGGTGCGGATCCCACCCGGCGGGCATTTTTTCAACACTTTCTTTTCGACTCAAAAAATTCTTCATCTTTTTCTATGACCCACCACACCCTCCCCTTTGATTTCCGAGGTTTTCTTGACTGCCAACCCTTATTTTCTGTATATATATATATATATATATATATATATATATATATATATAGATATATATATATATATATATATATATATATATATATATATATATAGCGAATCAGAATAGGAAATGAGGGGCTCGTTGAAATAAGACAGAAATAAGGGTTGGCAGTCAAGAAAACCTCGGAAACAAAGGGGAGGATGTGGTAGGTAATTGAAACAGATAAAGCATTTGGAAAGAAACAAAGAAAGTAGAGAAAAAATGCCCGCCGGGTGGGATCCGAACCCACGACCTCCAGAATACCGGTCTGGTGCGATAACCACTACGCTACCAGCGGGGCTATTTTTCCCCTCTACTTTCTGGGGTATTTATGTCAATGTAATTTTTTCATGTGCTTGGGGGTGGTAGCCAGCGCCACTCCGACTTCTCGGGGTGAAGGGGACCTTCTTTTTAACCCCCGGGCCGTGACTCGAGTGTCTAGGACATGTCGAGAGTGGTCAACCAGCGTTGAACCCTCTTAAGCTCCCTATGGCACCAAGACTGCCAGAACAGAGGCCCTCGCTATGCATATAGCGAATCAGAATAGGAAATGAGGGGCTCGTTTAAATAAGACAGAAATAAGGGTTGGCAGTCAAGAAAACCTCGGAAACAAAGGGGAGGATGTGGTAGGTAATTGAAACAGATAAAGAATTTGGAAAGAAACAAAGAAAGTAGAGAAAAAATGTCCGCCGGGTGGGATCCGAACCCACGACCTCCAGAATACCGGTCCAGAATACTATATATATATATATATATATATATATATATATATATATATATATAGAGAGAGAGAGAGAGAGAGAGAGAGACAGACAGGGAGAGCAAATCAGAAAATGGGAAACGAGGGGCGCGGTAAAACAACACAGTAAATAAGGGTTGGCAGTCAAGAAATCCTCCGGAAGCAAACGCGAGGCTGTGGTGGGTCATAGAAACAGGTGAAGAATTTTTTGAGTCAGAAAGAAAGTGGTGAAAGAATGCCCGCCGGGTAGGAGCTGAACCGACGACCTCCAGAATACCGGTATGGTGTGATAACCACTACGATACCGGCGGGGATGTTTCCCCAGCACTTTCTAGGGTATTTATGTTAAGGTATTTTTGTTTCCTCTACTTGGGGGTGGTAGCTGGTGCCACTCGGACTACTCGGTGTGAAGGAGACCTTCTTTTTAACCCACGGGCCGTGACTCCAGTGTCTACGACATGTCGAGAGTGGTCGACCAGCGTTTAACCCTCTTAAGTTCCCGTTGTCACCAAGACTGGCAGAACAGAGGCCCTCGTAAAGCATGTAACGAATCAGAAAATGGGAAATGAAGGGCTCGCTGAAATGCGACAGAAAATAGTGGTTGGAAGTCAAGAAAACCTCGGAAAGCAAAGGGGAGGTTGTGGTGGGTCATAGAAACAGATGAACAATTTTTGAAGTCACGAAGAAAATGGTGAAAAAATGCCCGCCGGGTGGCATCCGAACCCATGAACTGCAAAATACCCGTCTGGTGCGATCACACAAGACCAGTATTCTGCAGGACGTGGGTTGGGATCCCACCCAGCGGCTAAGTGCAGGGTCGATGTATGAGCGTGCCGTCATTAAGGTTAACCGATGAGGAGTCGGCATTTCTTCGCATTACTGGAACACCCGCGAAATGGCGGTGAGAGGGAGAAAGCTGTGGATATATATTGATGTGTGTTTCAACTAAAACTAATTGAAAGTAGCGCTCCGTGGTGTCTCTGTTGTCTCTTCTCGTCCGCATGCGGTATAGATTTTTCTGCAATGCAAGAATGACCCCAACGCACCTATATACTGACCCCAACGATGACCCCAATATAATATAATGACCCCAATATATATATGACCCCAATAATATATGACCCCAATATAATGACCCCAACGCACCCCTATGACCCCAACGCACCCAGGAGTCTGTACTTGTGATTAGTTAAGTAGCTTTCGTATATACTTCAACCGTCTTCAATTTTTACCCGATCGTTATCCCTGAAATATGCAAGTCGACCGGCAGCTGCTAATGTTTATATTGTAGGATGAAAGGTACACGTACTTAGAGATTGCGAGTGGAGAGTGATGGAAATGCCGTCAGTGAGCTAGCCACATGAATTTTATGTCATGCTCTTCCTTATAACTAACGCTGGTTTTAAAAATTGTCGTTGTACACACCCACGTCGGCGAACTGTCCTTTCTTAGGATGGGGCAAAGAAAAAGAAGTGCGGTAATGCTTGAGAATGCGGACGTTTTAAATAGGTTTTCTGATCATATGTTCTTCGTTATGCCCGGAGCTTCCATGGCAAGCATCCCCCGGGGTCCCAGATTTCGAAACTATTTTACTAAACAGTCTTGAGATGCGGATCGTTAGTTTATAAGCAGGTTATGTCACAGTTTAGTGCTATCGCATATTCCTCGTCTCGGCAGCCTTTTAGAACCCCATCTTTACAGTGATTATGGAGCATCAATTGAACATTCTACTGGTAGTAGAGTAGATGAAAGTGCTTGGTTCCGTCTTTTTCAAACCTAGGTACTGTCGCCGTGGAATTGTTGTGGAGCTCGCAGACTCCATGAAATCAGTAATGGGTCCAACAAGCTGGCGAGTTATCCTGCAAATTACGCGCTGATGACTGCCTCCAAGAATAAACCGGCAGCTGTAAAAGAGCGCTAATCGTTGTCTCAAATCCCCATTCTATCCGCAATCTCACAGCGGTGATACTGTGGTAACTGGATCACTTCAAATAATGCGATCAATTACTCAGTGGGAGCAAATTTCGACTATTGAGCAAGGAAAATGTGGACCGTTCTCTAAATTCCTTACGCCCACTTATGTCCAACCCCTTTCTTTCATATAAACTGACTTTACATTTATATTGATGCCATTATCCCATTTTCTTAGTAAAACTATGACAGATTGTGTTGATGTTGATAAATGTCTGTTGGTACCCTCTGCCGACATGGACAAGCAATTGCTTACCTGCAGACGGAGCAGGCAAACACTTTCCCCTAGTTCAATCTGGGAAATTCAGGAAATAGGCCCCAACTCTGAGAAGATCCAAGACGAATACCTATCCACATAGCACCCTCCTCCATGCCACCTACCTGATTTATATCGCTCCTTTTGAAATTCTGTATCATTCGGGAAACTCTTTCACACCAGCAATAACATGCCAAAACCCCTTACCTGCAACCCATTCCCTCCCCCTGTTATGATCAGTGGATGACTCGTGTGGCCGAGATGAGACTCGTCCCCTTTTGGACCTAGGTGAAAAGCTGCTTCACCTGATAAAAGAGTTCGGTATCCGGGTATGGAGAACCCCTCCACCGGATGGGTACCCTGGCATCAACCACTTGGTGATACAAAAGTTATTCTTTCCTTTGAAATAATTAATTTCAAGCTCGAAAAGTGTTTATATTTCGTCGCCAACGTTGAAGAGGTGTTTACTTTTTGCAAGTAAATATGCAGTCTGCAGGCTCTCAAAAAAGTGAACCTGCAGCAGCAGGAACACCAATACTGAACATTAGGTTTAAATAGACGTTTCCGAATACAGGAGCCGACGCAACAACATGGTGATGCATCTTGTCAGTGAAGAAACAGGAGCATTCATGAAAATTGAGGTTAAAATAAATAACACGTATTAGAGGAGGATTGTGCAGAAAAACCGGACTTTCTTTCTTCTCAATTACAAGGTAGGAAATGGCGACTTCCGAAAACTGTTCGAGAACAGTTCGTCCTGCCATCTTGCGCACAAGCGAGGACAGAAAAAACACTAGTGTTGCAAATCGTATGACTTGCTAAAGCCGGCGGGAAGGCTGTTGGCCATGCACCCGCATCAGAATCGAGTTCAAATTCCAAAGCAAATTATCTCCCCGTAGAGACATACGGAAAAGCAAATCAAGCAATGACAGAGCACCACAAAATTATACAAATTGTGTCCCTTAACGGAGGTAGTGTTTGAAACAACGCACACATTGTAGTTACTAGTAGAACCTGGCTTCACGTGCCCGAATTTCAATCGCAGTTTTCTTCCGCCCTCATTAAAATTATTCTGTATACAAGAACCAAGTACATGGTTGAGTAGAGACAGCTATTAAAATAAATGTGAAACGCTCCCGTTTAAGAAGCATTAGAAAACTATAAAGTATTTTTTGCAATACTCGTTGTCATGGAAAAGCATTTTCCTCTATGCACTGTATCTGACATCAAACTCTTCTCCTGAACACTGCAAAATTACGACTGCCTTCATTTTCGAAGAATATTTTACGACTTCGAACAAATGCGTGTTCGAAGGTAATTCTGTGTGCATATATCAGTTTGTCAGGAATAACCAGGCCTGAATATTTGCACCATATTCGATGGAAGCAAGGGCGAATAGTGCAACGTCGCTAAGATTGTCCCAACTAGAATCTTGTATTACAAGCGTTGTGTTTTCTGATTTGCAATGCTTGAGCTTATTTTGGGTACCAGCTCCCCCAAAGACTGCATGACCACTGTTTAAAATGGTAATTCTGATTGCAACATTATTTACCGTAGTGTGCTGCATCAATAAATCGTATCACAAATAAATGCAGAGCAACCTTTTGCAAATACTACTCTGTAGATGACAATTCTCACCCCGCGCCTTTAAAACCTTCCTTATCCGTTATCGAAATAATAAACAATGTAAACACTGTTGTAACGTACGGGTCGTAAAAGCCCTAAAAAAATTCATCGATCGATCGTTTTCATTAGTGACAAGCAAAATCACACATCTAAATGCAGAAGAAAAAGAGACGCAAGAGGGGATTATTTGAGCAGCTGGTGTGCCATATCATCACATCTAACGATATCTTTTGTACCGCTAAGTCTTTACCGTATGCCGCCACGCTACCACGGTATATATATTCGTACCCAGGAGCGTTTTCTCGCCACTTGTCCGCTCAACGTACCGACGTTTTCCAGGTTACATGTTGTGACGAAATTATCCCACAGGCAGTTGAAATATGCGATGAAATTAATACATTCTTTCACTGAAATTTTCTGTTGAATTTTTGCCCTTATATCTTCCAAGGACAGCGTTCCAAAAGTAAAGTGTATGTGAAAAACTTTTAGGCCACGCCGAAAGTGTTTCGCCAGAAACAGTGCAAAGAACAAGCTCAACTCCCGCGGAAGCATAAAACCTTTTGTGCCAGACGGCTGGAAAAATTCTTTTATTTCCTACTGTAATAAAATGGTTTGGCCACAGTTAAACATTATTCTTTTTCCTAGAAATATTTTCAGACCCGATACAGTTGGTGTGGTCAGAAAATCTTGACAAAGTCTTCACATAATCTTTTAGGAATTAAGTGCCAACTGCGCAAACATAACATCACGAAGTGCCTAGGTACTGATAACAATTGAAATACTTTTCTTTAATATATATATTTTAGGTGATCCAATATCTGCATAATAAATTTATTACTTCTATGGCTACACATACAATCGCTAATGACTGGCCGGTGGTAAAATTCATTCCAATCCGGGAATCCGGTTCCAAACTTGACGCACTTTCTTTGGGTCGTTCTCTTTAGTCAGGATCTTCTGCAAGATTCTAGAGCATATTCTTTTGTAAGCTACTATAACGCATGTAGACACTCACATAGTAGGCCGGTATAGGCCACATGTTTTGAGATTAGGCTTGTCGAATGCTACAGAAATATCACAGATAACCAACGATGCTGAACATGTGCAAAAGCAAGGGTAAAAATTGCCGCAGCATTTCTAGATTCGCAAAACCGTGTGCCGTCGTTCGCCACTCTGACCTAATAACAAAAATGCATGAAATATGTAATGTCATTCTTATTATTACAATGGTTACATTGTATCTACACAATAGGGAACAATTTGTTTCCGTGAACAGCGGTACGCTGAAAAGCTTGAACATCATGTTTGGCCGTACGGCAAGAATCGGTCCTGGCACCTGTTTTGTTTCTGGTCTATATCACCGGCGTTTTCTTGAGCATTGGCACAGAAATTCAAATATGGTTTTTTGATAATGCCTCTCTCACGCACACTACCGTAAATCGAACTGAAGACGAGGTCGTCCCTAGTGACTGATTAACAAACATTTAAACGTAATGCTCACAGTGGCGAATGACACTGAACACAAGAAAAAGTGTAGCAGTAACTACTGTAACGAAGAAAAACAACTCAACTTTGCTTTTATTCTGAGAAACTGGCATACTTCTCTAAGCAACCATGTAAAGTGATTGGAAAAACCTTTCCATCCACTTCTTTTTAGAACCTCATATATAGGCTATTTGTTGGGGAGCAGAAATAACGATGGCTTTCCTAAAAAAATTCCCTTATCACTCTCGCGCATCCCCCTCCAGTAACGAAAACCTGCTGCTAGCTGCTGATGAGACAGTTGGCAACATACGCAAATGAGATATGTATGCCAGAATTTAGTTTTTGCACTAGTTAGTGAATGCAAAGTTTTATTTGTATTGGCAAATACCCTCACCATACCAATGGTGTAACTCTGCGCAAAACAGCTGAGATTTGCTCAACCGTAAATTAATATTTTAAGTTTTAATTCTTCGATTTTTCATTTTATAGGATTAGAAAATGTACAGAACAGACCAGATTTTTTAACATTTAGGTCATTCTGAAGGGCTGACCACAGTACGACAATACAGATGCCAGCACAAAAAAGTCCCAAGAACTCCATTGTTCCTAATTAATTGTACCAGTTATGAATTCGGTGAGTTGTGTATAAATAGATGGAAACATTATGAGCAGTGCATGCCAATCACTTGTAATGCAGAACCTGGCATAAACACCATTGGCGGTTAATTGTAGATTTTGCCTTTTGCAGGTGCGTTGTGTTATATACGGTTACGCTTATTCATTTAGTTAATGCTGTTTGGCTGAGTACTTAATTTGAATTGCCTTTTCTTCCTGTATTAAAAAGGATTTCTCCCTTTGTGAACGTAACAGCGGTGCGCGTATGTCAATTTCTATGTTGGGCGCACCACTCCTGCTTGAACGGAAAAATCTAGTAGAACAGTTAGTGACAACAAAAATAAAAAGCATGAAGTTATCTCACGGTATTTTGTAATAAAGAAAGCCATAGAAACTTCCAGATGTGTTTTTGAAGCCCTTTCGCCCAAGAAAAGTTGCAAAAAAGTCACATTTCATTTATGAGGAATCATAATAGGATATACTTATTGATTCACTTATTATTAGCGATATACTTATTAATATTGTGTGTAATACGAATATTCCTTTCAGAAACGACTTCTTCTGAAAAAATTGTATATCAAAACGGATTATTGCAGCATGTAGATTGATCTCGCTAAATTGGATGATACTGATTTCATGTTTTTTCTGCAGGAATTACGGCTCCAACAAGTGGCAATGCCCATTTCGGAGGTGGTAGTGTTGTTACCCAGTTTCGCATGGTCCGGAAGCAGATTAACATCTGTCAACAAAACAATGTCTTCTTCGATGATCTCACCATTGAGGAACACTTGGTATACTTTTCAAAGGTGAAAGTACTGTTTCAATAGACGTTGCAACTAAACGGCGTGTGTTATTATCTATTATTGTGTTGTTCGGAAGTTAACGTAAGAAATTTTGATTTATCTACTTTTGTGATAGACTTTTCCTTGTTTTTGAGTGCAGCAGATTACTGTTGTAAATTTGTAGCTCCAAGTATGAGACCAGCCATTGTACTAAACATCTAGAAAGCAAAATGTCAATACAGGTGAATGATGTTCAACTAGCAGAGGAATCAAACATCCCATATTCTACGGGCACTCACGCGCAACAGTGCTAATAACGGCTGGAAATATCTTATACCAGACCCATCACCCGTGGCATTTTGATAATAGGTAATCTTCTTACGTTGGTAACTTTCAAAATTGAATCATAAACACACGCGTCTTTCGTTGGTACCCAAGCCTATACATGCACATGGTTAAAATTCAATTTCCAAAATGGCAGTCAAAAAACTAGAAAGTTTTCAAATTCAAAACATGCCGATACACTGAGCGTCTCCCTTTTGAAAGCAATGTAAATGTGCTTTTTTTGGAAGTTACGTAACAATGACGGGCAGTTCAATATATTGCAATTGTACTGTTGTTACAGATTGCTCAGGTAATATTAAGGAACCAGAAAAGAGTGGCGTGGGTCACGGAACAAAGGCGTGTTAAGGACACATTAGTAGATATTGAGAAGAATGGATGGGTTTGGGCAGGTCATGTAAAGCGAAGATAAGACAACTGTTGGTCATTAGGGGAACGGAGTAGATCCCTGGAGAAAGCAATCGTGGCAGGGGGCGGCAGAAAGTTAGATGGAGATGATATCAACAAATTTGCGGGGATAAATTGGTCGTGATTGGCACATGACCCGGATAATCGGAGTTCTATCGGAGATGCCTTTACCCGGCAGTGGGCGTACCCAGGCTGATGATGATGATGATGCACGCTTACCTTTGTATTCGCAATTGTTGATACAATAAAATTCATTTGGTAAATTATTAATTATTTTGAAAATAAAGGTCAGATTTTGTACTCTGTCATGACAGATTGACGGTTAACATTAGAAAACACGAAATTTTAACAGAGATGCGAACTGACCTATGGGCTCGTGTATTGGTCTTCCTTATGAACTCCTGTGGCCTTTTTATGAAATTATTATTATATCGAAAAGTTTGCTCACATATGTGTTCTCTTGACCTTTTTTATTATACACATTCGCTTCGATAAATACCACTGCGTTGTGGACGCGGATAAAAATATTCACTCGTGACTTTTGGCCATTCCTTTCACTTAACGATGTCCCCACCGCCTCGTAAGAGCAGAAGGAAACAGATCTAAAAATGCAAACGATTGGAACGACCGCAAAAAGACTGCGGTGGAAGCACAGACATATCCCACGACAGGCGTAGAGCGGGAAATCTTCGAGAAACCTTTTTTCTCAAGGCAAGTTTGCATTCAAGCACATGCGACCAAGAAATGAAAAAAATAACCAACCCACATAAACGGAGGCCTCCTTTTTTGAGGGCACATGGACCTTCAGTGTTCTCTTTCAGAGTGGCCGACTGCGCGCCCCCGAGTTTGACGGAGGATATGTCGGCTGCACGAAATTTGGAACATTTATGCACCGAAAGTACTGTCTACTAATACCCCTAGAATAATGAATAATAAAGGCACTATAAGAACATGTTCTCAAGAAAATACTTAAAGAAATTGAAACTGTAAGGGGGCCATCTACGCAACCTCCTCCCTACAATCAAACCGAATTTGCCTTCTGAGACTACGTTTCAAAAAGTTGTACACTTTGTTCGCCAACTGCATTCTATGGAAATATAAAGGCCCCAGGTATATGCACGCATTAACACAGGGTACTGGAATTTCTTGAAGTGGAATTAGATTTTCTATAACAAGAAGGACATTCACCTCTATCTTTTTATGTTTTGTATACGCCTCGATCTTTTTGATCGCTGCGCTGGCTGCCGTCGCTTGTATGCGGCGTTGACTGGGTTAGGGCTGCGGGGCTGACAGGGGCTCATGCAAGATTGTGGTTCTCTTTCGCTTCTTTTCGCCATTCCGCGCCCTAAGAAGTTGTTATGGTGACGTCTGCAAGTAAATAGTACGTATAGGACACCTAAAAAGCAAATAAAACGCGGTTTTGCGCCCTTCTTGGCCGCTGTTACGGGCGTCAGCGACGGCCGCAGCTCACCACTGCTGTCACCTGAGAATACGTCAGGCACAAGTGAATTCTATTGTCGCCTCGATAATTTAGACGTAATACTGGTACAGCAAGAGGTTGCTTTTGCTTTGCGTTGTAGCGCACACAACGACTGCGGCCTCGTTTCGAATATTTACGTCGTAGAAAAATATACTTCGGCGATGTGATTACCCAATACCTTATAATAACTTGTCCCTTTTGTAAGAATATTAGCCACGTAAAACTGTTAAGTATATTCAAAGGCTAGGCGTCGTGAGAGATGTGCACTCTGATATGCCTTATAGCAAGAATCAAGAAAAGTAATTAAACGACGGAAAACTAAATGGTCTGCAAGTCCGGAAGAAACAGAATAGCTCGTATGGAAAGGAAACAAAATCGGTGCAGCTTCTGGTATGCTAAAGACGTTGGTTTAAATTTAGGCCGGGTAGGACTCAGGAGATCAACTAGATGCGAAATGCACTGCGAGTTTGCGAGGCATGGAGAAGGGGTAGGGGCGCGCTTAACTATCGCTGTGCGAATGAGGAGCGAAATCATGAAATGAACGTTTAGTAATCATACACTCGAACTATGTATTCACTTTACTTTTTATTTTAGACTTCAACAAAAGGCTGATCACTCAGCGAAATCATTGTTTGAGGTATACAAATTCACAAGTGATAACAGCTGCCATTTGAAGAGGGGCATATCTGATAAGGCCCTCTGATTTCCGGTTCTTCTGGATTGTGCAGGCTCCCAGTGCCATATGACTATGCTTCGAATAAACGTTTAGTCGCGGACACGCATTCCTCTAGAAGCCCTTCTACGCGCTGGTCTAGGAGGGTATATGTAGCATATATGAATGTGTGCGGGCGCTCAGCTCGCGAGAAGACACCAAAGCGTAAATGTTTTTTGTGCGCTGATCCCAGGTATAATTTAAAATCATCCATCGTATTTATTTCGTAGAATGTTCGTGACATTTATGTCCAAGGTAGTGGTCAATTCTGAGGTGTGATATTGGTAAGCATAACAGGCGTGCTGCAAGGTACGAGTGCTCCGTTAGCATCATATAAACGCAGAAAAATGATTTACATCGTAGTGTATGGCCCGCCAGCTTCACCATGTGAGGAAACTATGCTTACGGAGACACTGTTAGGAAATTTCAGTGCAGTGGATTCACAATAATCTCCATATGCATATCCGGTTTTGCGACGCCGACCTGGGACGCGCACCTGGTGCTTGTAGGGACCGCATGTACCAGACTAAGATCGCGCCATACACATTGGTGAACAGAGTGACTGCTCCACATAAATATGTATTTCCAGGAGGAGCGCTTCCTGCAGTCAAATTTTTGTTTTTCAGAATGGCATCTTCTCTCAATATTTCAAATACCAAAGTCGTGAGTCACTCTTAAATCATCTCCTTTTCATACTTTGTCAATTCTGTGTATTTATGTAGGGTTTCTGAGATGAATGATGTCGGCGTTCTCTGTTATAGCATCTTACATTTTTCTGCTCATACTAAGCGAGCTGCTATGCGCGGGCTCCGTTCTCTTGGCGGCGTTTGTGGAATATCGAGGGAATTTTATTCTCCATCCCCTCCGCAAATTGTATACCGCCATATGTCTTCCTAAACTGAGTATGCGTACGTGATCTAGAATGGCATCTCATATTACACAAGTAACGTCATTGAGCGAGTCCAGAAAAACATTTCTAAGCTAAAACAACCATCGCTTCGTTAAAAATGACTCTAAACATTGTTCCAACATCGAAGAACTATTGTCACTGCCTTCACTTTGCTAGCAGAGAAATCGCGCTGATTTTTATTTCTTTTCAATCATGTTTACGGTGCTATATCCTGTCTTATACTGCTCAATAGTATAATTTTCGGATTCCTCGTAAGCTAACAAGAGGGAGCAGGCCGTCTCTTGTAACTGCCAGCCTCTCTCATTTTCTTTGACCTGGATGTTTTTGATGGCTCGCAGTTATGATTTTACTCCGACGTTTGTACCATTATAACATAACATCGCAGATTGTACAATTGGTTTCATCCTTGTCTTTCAGTTTGTATGGCGCATTGTTGTATATAAATATTGATTTACTTATCTGACTTTCTGCCATTTGCATTACCTTTTTCTCATACTATGGTAATGTACTTTGGCCCTTTTGTTCTAATATTTCTCTACTCATTGTGTCTCTCTATTTGTAGTTTTTTTTAATACTCTCATTCAATTTTATTGTGTTGTTCTTACTTTGGTTCTTTCCGTTTCTTTTTTGTGTGTGCGCCAGCATCAGGACTCACAGTTGCTCCGGGGAACATTAAATAAATAGACCATTGATTGATTGACTGTTATTATTATTATTCGCCAAGCTTTCAGCCATTGCTATTACGTGCAGGTGTATGGCTACTTTTCTGCTGCCACATTGTTGACAGTTATTCACCACTCTTAAGTAAACAAACAAGTTGACCGTGTTACTCAGATTCTGCTTTTATGTATGAAAAAATATATCCTGCAGTAGTTACCGAAGAAGGTCAAGTTCTCACACTGGTTTTCTTCTGAATTGCGGGATGCTCTGAAACACAAAGAACGTGCGCACAGAAAGATGAAGCGCTCTGGTGTGGACCAGTTTCCTCATGCATTCCTGCGCCTATGAGCCCTATACAAAGTATTGCACAAAACGTGATCATGCTTCGTGCCTGACTTCAGTAGAAGCAAAAGGAACTCATAGACTGGGTTCCTTCTGGAAGGACATCTATTCCAGATCTCGCACAGCTAAAGAATCTATTCGTCTACTTGACACCAGCCGTGATGAGGTTGCAGAGGGCGCCGACTGGTTTGCTCGTCAATTTTCTTTTGGGGCTGAGCGTTGGCACTGATGACAGCAGCATCCCTTGCACCACGGATGTTACTCCGGTTGTTTGGAACTGGACGAGAACATTGTGCGGACCAGCATCAAGCGGCTAAAGCCCTCGCTTTCGTGTGGTCCAGATGGTATTGCGGCTCCCATTCCAAAAACATATAAAAATGATCCTTTGTCGACTTCAATGCCGGTCTGGCACGCCTCCTCGCTCGTAAAAAATCTCTCGTGTATTCCATGTTTTCAAGGCGGCCGCAATAACTGACTAAGCCGGGCGCAGCAACTGACTCCATAAACGCCGAACCAGTAGCGGTACTTTGTTCTGCCTCAAACATATTCGAGTCATGTCTTCATTTTATTTCATTTATTACTTCCTTAATAGCCCGAAGGCATTACATAGTAACGGGGGCAAATACATATAGGGAAGACAATGAAGAAGTGTAAGATACATACAACTGGTCATCAAAAAAAATAATGACTGACATGCATCGGTCAGGACAACAAACAACAACAAAAAAAGGCACATCAGCGAAAACTGACGTATTTACTCGCCTACTGATCGCACTCGCGTAATGATCGGACTCCTAAAGTTCGTCGTCAAAATATTACTTTTTATTTCCCACGAAATGATCGCACCCTAAACTTGCCGCAGCCGTATGTGGTCTGTGTACAATGTCTAGCTGAGGATGGTCGTGCTTACTCATGTATCGTCCTCTTTAAAAGGGGACAGGCTACGTTATTGTCGCAGACTTGCCGATATTAGCGATATCACCAACCTTGAGTTGCTTACTGGTGCGGAACAAACTCGCACTGAATGCACATAATGTACTAACAAGACAAACAAAAAAACTCGCTCAGATTGCTGCGGCTGCCGTCTTGTCTGTGTTGATGTGCCGCAGTGTGACAGCAGCAGCCGCCGTCACAGCAGTTTGACAGCAGCAGAGAGAGAGAAAACAACTTCATAAAAAATTTTCCTCACGTAATGAACGAACTCCTAAATTAAGATGATATTTTTGGTAAAAAAGTACGATCATTACGCCAGTAAATTCAGTAATACAAAATACACATGTGCAGTTATATGACTTTAAAAAGAACAGAAAAATAATACACAAGCAAGAGAAATTGAACAGGTTCCAACTAGTAACTGTCTATTTATGAATCAGCATTGGTGCTTGGAGTTTGACAATGGTCGTCCAATTTTTTTTCGGAAAGATGCGGGGTCAGTGCGTGATACTGTATTGTCGGGTAGCGAATTCTAAAGGGTTATTGCATTGGGAAAGAATGAACTTGTGAATGCCCATGTTCGACCGGGTAAGTGTGCTTTTGGCTGGGTGTTATTTAGGCACACTGTCGTGTGGTTGGATGGTTCTAATGTTTCGAGCCAGGATTTTGGATGGTAGTAGGCATCGTGAAGGAGGCATAAACGTGCGATATGACCGCGTGATACAAAAGAGGGAATGAAAATGGACTGTTTTAAAAATGTGACGCTGGTACCGGAGGAGTATTGGGAAGTGATAAAGCGAGCTGCACGATTTTGTATGGATTCTAGGTTAGTGGTCAAATAGGCTTGGGATGGATGCTAGATTCATGAGCGATATGCAAGTTTTGGTCTCACGAATGTTAGATAAGCAAATTTCTATTTTTCTATGACCGCGGATTTCAGGTTTCGTCGGAGGTATCCAAGTGTCCTTGATGCTTTGGAACAGATTGTGTCGATGTGTGATTTCCATGATAATGAGGGTGTCATGTACACGCCAAAGTATTTATATTATGTTACAGAGCTAATAGGAAAAGCATAACATCGTAAGTGTGGTGGGTGATGGAACGTGTATAGAGCCTTGTCTTTCTCACTTGAACACAAAGTCATTCCTAATCAACATGGCTTTATGCCTGGTCGTTCAACTTCCACGAACCTTAAGGCGTTGTGCTGCTGAGCACGAGGTCGCGGGTTCGATTCCCGGCCGCGGCGGCCGCTTTTCTGATGGAGGCGAAAAGCAAAAACGCCCGTGTGTACGAGATTTTGGCGCACGATAAAGATCCCCAGGTGGTCAAAATTATTCCGGAGCCCTCCACTACGGCGCGCCTCATCCCCTGCGTTGCGTCGGCGCGTTAAACCCAACAATCAATCAATCAATCAATCAACTTCCACGAACCACGTGTGCTTCGTGGAGGAGGCTTCCCAGCAATCGATGGTTGTAACCAGCTTGATGTTGTCTACTGTGACATGAGCAAGGGCTTTGATATAGTGTACCACCCGTTGTTGGTTGACAGGCTCATTTTGTTAGCTGTCCCCGCTTCTTTGGTTGGTGTGATACAATGCTATCTCCACGAGCGATATAGCTAGGTAAGAGTTAATGGTGAAACATCATTGAGGTACAAAGCAACCACTGGTGTGCCCAAGAGCACTGTTCTGTGTCCCCTACTGTTTTTAATGTTGATTAATGATGTTGCTTCTGCAACTCACAATTCTTTTTGTTGTATGCTGATCATATGAACAATGTTTAGAGAAGTTCTCAGGACTGCAATTCCCTTTAGGCTGATAGCCTGTCATTCCTTCGTTGGTGCACCAAAAAACACTTTAGAGAAGTGCTCAGGACTGCAATTATCTACAGGCCGATATCGTGTCATTCCTTCGTTGGTGCACCAAAAACCATCCTATTTTGAAACCGTCAAAAACCAAAGTTGTCTCCTGTAGTAGAGAAACTCAACAGTTGCAATACTCAATACAATTGCGATCACTGCATTTCTGAGGGCGACCGAAATTCGGAACTTGGAAGTAGTATTTGATTCTTCTCTGACTTCCTCTTCGCACGTTACACAAATTACCCGACGCTGTCTTTGATGTCTGGGTGCTGTTTACATGTATCCTATAGCGTTTATAGGTCCTCTTCCTTTTTGAAAGTTGTATTAGGTTCTGTGCTTACCTAATCTCAACTACGGCTCTGTTCTTTAGGAATGGAATTTGCAAGTCCAAAATAAGTTATCAAAATAAGTTCCTTTCAATCTTTAGGCACCGTTCGCGTCGTGTGCCCGGAGATGCAAACACCAGAATGTATTTTCTCAACAGTGACCCTTCCCATTGTGTCGACGAATGCAAGCTGTTATTCTTTTTTTATATAAACTTCATGGTGATATTTTCTGTGACGAATTGGTGGCACTTATCAATGTCAACTTTCCCAACAAACTTTTCCGAACAGTTCGACCTGTAACAACGGTTGCTTTATTTGACGTCGCTCGTTCATCTGCAGAATAAAATGTGCATTTAATAAATATTCTGATCGTCTTAATATATTCCAGAGCTATATAAGTTTTTTTCTTTATTGACTAGAACACGGTTGTAACTTAAGTGTCTTGAGGTTATATTACAAATTCATGGGCTGTATATATTAAATGCACATCATGTACTTTTTCTTCGATTTCACTTTTCATGGTTTTCTGTAGTTTGTATTTCTGTAGGTTTTAGCGTCAGCGCTGTAAGGCCGAACTCTTTCTCTCCGTTTTAAAACTTCTCAAACTTTTGTTGCGAAATCTTCGTTTTATTTGATACTCTATCTCTGTCATGTTTTTTGAGTATTCGCTTGCATATTTCCTATTTTGTATGTGCCTTGAACGTTTGGCTGGCCGAGTGTCTTATCTTGAAACACTAGGCTTTTTTTTCTGCTTTTTTGCTTTCTTTGATTTGTGTAGCTATTTTTACATTATTGTTTCTGTCATACATATGGTTTTCGTGTTTTCGGTCGTCTTAATATGAGGGGTTTTTTAGGTTTTGTATATGGTGTAGCAGCACTAAGACCCTCTGGTTGTTCCTGGGCACCTAGAATCAAGGTTTATTGATTGAATATTGCAGCAATGATTCCTACAAAAATAGTACAAAACAAATGTATAATTGCAGACCTGGGTTCTTACGACGTAAAATTTTTAATAGGAAGTATGATAACATCTGCGAAAAGAGATTTTAATTTTGAGGCTTCACGTGGCCGACGGTACTCAGGCAATGGGGCGCGCCGTAGTGGAGGGGTCCTGATATTTTTGTCCAACTGGCGATCTTTAACGTGCGCCCACACCTCGAACCGAAGAATATTTTCACTTTTTTCCATCATCCGAAAAATGGTAGCAGCTGCGGGGAATCGAACCCGCGTCCTCAGGCCGCTCAGCCACCGCGGCGCGTCAGTGAGCAGTGGAAAGTACACCTCAAAAACTGCGATGTTATAAGCTAAAGCAGAAACAAGTATTTTGGCTGCTCTGGCTAATGAGGCCTGAAATTTCCTTTTTTTACAGATTGCAGGAGTAGCTGATGTCACTGAGAGCGTACGGAGCTCCCTAGACACTCTAAGGTTGACAGAGAAGGCGCAGACATTTCCACGTTCACTTTCTGGGGGAATGAAAAGACGGCTTGCTCTTGCCATGGCCTTGGTAACCCGACCAAAGGTGAATGAACTGATTTTACTAAAGTTCAACACAAGACGATCCTCCACAACGCGCGCCTAAATTTTCGTATGTATTGCGCGTATCACGTGTGGCATACTATTGTATTTTAAAAATATTGACGTGTGCGATCTCCTTCCCTGCTTTGAAGCTGGTTGCCATTGGTAATATTGCTATCGTTTCCTTATGTATAAAGGTCAACCCAGGACAGGAACCGCGATATTAAATTGTCGGTAAGTTAATCGTTACCCCCCCTAATGTCCACCTAAAGTGGCAACCACAAAAAATGCGTTGATTGATTCGAAAGTTTCCCTCGTTAGAAAAACACTGACACCACTTTTAATGCAAATATCACTAAAATATGATATATACTTAGGAACAAAACGAATGGCCATGCGGCCCAATAGCTCATTTTCCGCAATAGAACATATGATGTAATATTGGTAGCTGTGCGGTTGGCTGAGGCCCGCGAAAGCAAACGCGTTTGCTTTTCAGGACCTGAAAGCTTGCAGAACCAGTAATTTGCGCATAAATTTGTGCATATTCTTTTATAGAAGTAACTATAGTGGCGTAAAGAATATAAGTTACGAACCCACATATACATTAAGAAGCAGAAGTGCGTACAGAGCGCACTGTGGTTGTTACAGCTGCACAGAAGTCGGCCGCTTGGAGGTTATCACACGACAATGGCCAAATGGTATACGCAACATTTTATTACGCGACTCTGTTTCTTGTGCATAACCAATGCTCGGCTATACTATTTCTTTTGCTATTAACAAATATAGGCGTGGTGAAAACACGGTCAATACAAATCGAGTGTGGTCAGCGGGCCTCAGCTGTATTGTGGGGCAGTCTAGAGAACGGACGGTAAGCGAACAAACGGAAGACGTTTCGATGTCCGCTGCAGCCAAATTCGGAGTACCTATCATTTTTTTAAATACCTTCCTTGGATAAGTCATCGCTGACGTTATTAAACACACGATTTAGCAGGAGAACTAAAATTTGCTAGAAAATTGCACTATTAGTCACAAATAAAGATTTGTTTGCTGCAGGACAATCGCTAGGGGCACTATAAAACACTTAATAGTTCAAATAAAAGAAAGTTTTTTTAGTATTTGCATTTGTGTTTTGTTTTTGCGGGCCTCTAGGGCAGCCAGATTAATCTAAATCTTCTAATATTCTACCCAAAGCCCATTTTTATTTACACCAAATAATGGTTTTCTACATAACCATTGAATTTGTCTAAACTATTTTTCTCCCCCCAATTTCTGTCTTGGTAATGCTTACTGTAACCACTAATCAATCGTTACTCATTCAGAATTTTTGAAATCTTCAATCCATCGAATTTCATCAGAATCTCCTTGATTAATCGTACTCCCACCCTAAATGAGCATTATAATTGCTACTTTTAATTGCTAATAAATTTTTCTTTACATCGGGAGTCATTATTCAGGCTATTTTTACGGCTTGGATTCTTTGTTTTACTTGTGAGTTTTCGTGGGTTCTATGGGCGATCGCATGAACGCCGGGGTCATTCAAAGGTAACAGTTACTTCGACACATATAGCTTTCGCAATAGTAAGCACTCAAATGTCTGTTCTCGCCCTATCTCTATAAATTATGTGCGCTCATTCTCCCCAAGTGCAACGCTAAGCTATTTTTTTCTAATTCTCGGCAACATATATAACAGACGGCGTAATAAAATAAAATCAAAAACAAATACCGAAGCTGATAATAATGCGCTCACCAACCTCGCGTCACATGCTGATGGTTTATTTAGAGGCGAAATAAAAAAAACGCCACAGATGGACTTTTCTGATACACAATAAATATTCGGTAAATAGGTGCTGCAATCGTTGGGTGACTAACTAAATAAAACTTAACGCACCAGCAATACTTCAGGAAATTACCGTAGTAGAGGGCACCAAACCTCCTTCCAGCGGGGCTAAATGCTTTGTCACCATTCCTTTTGATTCACTACGAGCTGTGATATGACGACATCCGCAAACCTGTGAGAGGACAGGAGGAATTAAAAATCCAGAGAAGTCGCCCTCACGCGTAAGTCTTGAATGGCGAAGCTTTATTAAGTGCGCATTGCCGGACACACTTGAGTTTCAGTATGATGGTTTACTTGCGTTGTGGCGGTCTTTGTAATGTGTGCCACGTGCTTCTTCGCGGCGAGTGGGGAATGCAAAGTCGTCCACAGCATTGCAAACAATCACCAGCTATTTTTCATAGAGTCGAAGCAGCGGTGGTGAGATCTGCAAGACGTTTCAGCGAAGATTGCCACACTCGTAGCCATGTCTACAATTATCCATATTGGCGTCTAGTAAGGCGGCGGCCCTTGTAACCTCTCCGAAGCAGGTTGTATTTTTATCTTTAACATTAGCGCTGCTGGTTTTTTTACAGGCTTAGTAACGCTTGACAGCAGCATTAGAGTTTTTTTTCGCAGTGTCTAGAGTGCCATCCGATGGCAATCCAGTAGATCGCTGCAGGTACGGCTAGAGTTGCATCCGACGACACTCGAATATTTGAGACTATAGGCTAGCTCCGGCTAAAGTGTTTGTCGTTGTAGAGTAGAAGATCCGTGTTAGCTTCTTGATACCAAGGACGGTGGTTCGAGGTCAACTTTTGCTTCGGTTCCTTTCTTTTTTTTCACCTTTATATTGAACTTTAATTTTTATGGCTAAGGTAAGTTTTGGTGTTTAAAATGTTCTCTTTGTATGCGTTAGGCGATGTTTTGTAATGTTTAGGTTAGGTTGCCTAGCGTTAGGTAATCTAGACCTAAGTAGGGCCAGACGCGGCAATTCGGTTACAAAATGCCGGTGGACGTCGATATAGTGGATTGCTTATAATGCCGTACGACGGCCCTCAAGACACGCTCTTTTGTTCTAAAGCCACTGCGCAAACCGGGGACTTCGCAGTCTCTGCGAGGCGTGCGCTCACGAACGCTGGGCATTGTTTCGCTCCTGGGAATATTGCCAAGTTTTTTTCGCTGAAGCCACTTAGCATGCCGAGGTCGCTCGGCGGTTACCATGGCGCACGCGCCCACGAGCGCTCGGCCTTTCCTTGATATTCGGTTCTTCAAGGGTTGATTGATGGTTTGTAAAACTGGTCCGCCATTAAAAGCGATGAGCGTATGGTGCTAACATAACCGCCTTCCAAACAAACTTCAGGTGCGAATGTCGCCGAGCATGCAAAGGCCAATAAGCAACATGTCTTCTGTTGTAAGACCTTCGCGATTCCGTAAATTGGAGACATTAGGCTACCTGCCCCATGCGAAAACTTTTTGGAACAGATATACTCCAACGTTTATTTATATAACGGTTGGGGGCAGCCTTCCATACACATTAAACTTTCTTGCGCCATTTTTGGTCTCATTTTCAATGTCTCAATTTAAAAAGCATTGTAGCGAAAAATGTTCTTTTTTAAATGGCGATGATGATCTCGTGCACAATAAGGAGGCATCAGTGTCTGGATACATGTAAACACGACGATCTAGCCCAGTTTTGTTGCTGCATTCTACGATCGATGGCGAGAAGGTCTCACGTATGAAAGTGCGGTGAAAACACCTTAAGTACATGTGTCGTGCTTACGTTATTCTGCATACACTTGCTACCTTTATTGACTTATCTTGAATTGCACCAAAATAATGATGGGCGTCTCTTCATTTTAAGCTTATCATTATGGATGAACCTACCACCGGACTGGACCCGGAAACGAAGAGAAGAACCTGGGACGTTATCAAGTCAATCGACAAACAGCATACGTCTATCCTTTTATCCACACATGACATGGCGGAAGCTGACGTGTTGGCCGACCACATAGCTATAATGGCTAATGGAAAGGTTATATTCAGCGGCTCCGCTACGTTTTTGAAAAAGACTTGCAGTGAGTAACCATAACCGACATTTTTATAGTACATGAACCTACTTCAACCACTTTTGGTTAGCAATTGCACCGACCCACCATTGCAAGTGAAGTAAAATCAGCAAGTTTATCAACACTTTCGATTGGGTGCTCGGCGTTTTAACCCCCTGTACGCTCGCACTTAATAATCAATATATTGAATGCTCTCCAAATGTTTCAAAATGCTTGCTGAAATGGTAGTGCTGATAACCTGGTTCCAAATGTAGTTATGTGGTAGTTCCTTGCGGCAAAGATTCATATCTCAAAATAATTTACAAACTTCATTGCTTCGAATTTTCGCTACGTGTGACGGCTCTGTACCCTATTTACCTCTACGCACAGAACAAAAGCTCTCGGGGCGCCTAAGTATGCTTACCTGCCTTGAAATCAGAGCCTAGTGATCGTTATCAACAACTAGTTTAGTGCTACCTTGTAGTTGCCACTCTCTATACGCTTTGGTTTGTCATCTTTTAATGCGAATTTTATCTTGGGAAAAATTTGCACACGCCACAACTCCACCTGTTCCATTCGCTTGCCGTCATAGTTGGTCGACACGCGGTACGCACTATTTTGTAAATTTCACGTTTCCAATTTCTACTTGGGTGAAGCAGCCACAATAGTCTCCAAGAAGTCCTGATTATTCACCAATCTACCAAGTTCCACGAAGAAAAAAACAGCAAAACAGTGACGTATTCTTCGGGCGAAGGCACCGTGCTGATATAACAAGCTGGTGTACTTGAATTAACTCCGAAGGACACAGCAGAGTTGAATTCACAACATATTTAGGAACCGTCCTGGTCTTAAGATGTTCCACAATATCGTTACGGTGACGTGAGACAGACGTGAAGCGAATAGGTATCTACAGCATGTAATTACAATCCTGAGAGCACCGCACAGGCAACACGCAAGATCCACTTCTATATCTACTTCTAGCTCGTAACCCGAGTTTTAGAGTCCTAACGTCATCTTCTTTCGGCTGTGAAACATCACATGACCCAATGTTGTATATAGGCTATATAATAACTCGCACTCTGGTTAGCCTCTTCGCCTAACGAGGCCCGCACGAGCCCCGCGGAGGAAAGCGTCATCTCCGTGGTAATTATAGCGACGCCCGCCGGGACTGCGATACGGTTTCAGGCGGGCTGCTTGAATACGTCTGCAGTTGCCCGGTGTAAGGTTGGCGGCAGCATGGCCGGCGATATTTTATGTTACATCAGTCACATGACGGACGACACGGTAAGGTTCAGAATAAGTAAAGAGGAGTTTTTCAGAAACTCCCACCAGACGTGATGGTGACCACAGAAGGACAAGTGATCTCGGCGGAAAGCGACGGTTTCGGTGCCGGAGTCGTAATGCGCCTTCTGGAGACTTGCGATGAGAGGAGGCTAGCGAGATCAACTTGCCCAGCAAATCACGTTACGTCGTGCAGATATCCTGGAGATGTCAGCAATCGACATTGCAGATGTCCAGGAGACCTACCGTTGGGGTCGGCAAACATGCATTCAACTTTGCTACAACTGCAAAAAAACCATCCAAATCACACAAAGGTTAACGTGGAATAGACCTCTCATGGTACTTTTATATGCTGTTTACGGGACGTTATCTTAGTGGTGCATCTTCTGTATATTTTAGGGGTACGCATGCAAGACGTATATAGATGTCTGTTCTACATTGTTTTTCTGTCTTTGGCAGAAGCATTACTTTGTTATATTCATGACTGGTGTACGTTAGTATAATATTGTTGAGATGAACCTGTATGCTTGAAATTTTTATTCTTTTTACATTTTGGAGTTTCTCCAGCCCCCTTTCCAAGGTTCCATACGTGTTGTGGGCATTTATACTTCAAATACATGTCTTTCTAGCTATTGAGCAGTGTTTGCTGTTACTTAGCACCTGATTTCTAGAAAATTGTAATTCCATTTTTCTAGTGCTAAATACTGCATGAAGTCTCATCTGTGAACTGCCAAGCTGACCACACACTCTTGCAGAAGCACACGAACCACAGCTCTAAACAAGAAATGTCGCATCGAAAATAAGTGGCAGTAAGTAACAGCTAACCAGTCCTCATCAGCAAAAGTGCCATTTACGCTAAGGCAACCACAGTAGCATCATGAAATTGTACAATAAAGCACGGCTGTACAGGCAGCCGTGCTGTGTGGTACAAATAAACTATGCGAGAAACAATTTAAATGAAAATTTTAAAATGACAACCTAGCTGTAAGTGCAGCTGGGTAGTAAGAAAGCTTTCAAAGTACACATAAAACGCAAAAGAGTTCAGGTAAAACAGTTTATATTGACTTCCATATTATGTAATACGGTTTCGCAAGACAACCACTTTATTTTGTTTTCTATCTGCCTTGGGCCACAGGTTACGCATTGTATAATTACAACAATAGTATAAATATTCACGACTATAAATAAGTCACACATAGCAGAAAGGGTGACAAAAAATAGGAAAAAAGCAAACATGTAAACCCAGGGTACAACAACATGATAGTTATGCAACTTGAAATATCTCACATTAGGTGAAATGGGTGAAAACAACGCAAGAAAAGTGTGAAAACAAAGAAATGATTTATTGGCGGTTAAAAATACAAAGCAAATTCAGGAAACAAATTCTTAACATCTAGTGAAAAGTTTCGGGAAGAAAAAACAAAACCAACATGGTAACACAGAAGTGGTGTTGAGTGGTGGTTGTGAATGCCATACAAATTGAACGTACTTTAAACGAGCCAACTTCTAGGGCAATGTTTATGGACCTTAGAAAAGGTGTGTCTACAGAAATGACTGTACAGCGGTTACAAGAGCACTAGAAATTTACGTGATGAAATGATTCCCACTTAGTAAAATGGCAGGAACAATAAAACAACAAAAAAAGTTTAGAAACAGCCTTTTGAATTCTCGTTAGGAAAACAATACAAAGTTACACTATCTCAGTATTTCCCACAAAGTGATATGATTTGGGAACAAACGAAAAAACGGGGAACACGGAAATGATTGAACATTACTTACAACAAGACAGATTTACACGACTACGGGATTAACACCATGTGATACGCTCAAATAACAATAACACAAAAAAAGACGCATGGAAGCACGGAAACGATTCAATTGTGGTTCAATGGTGCATGCCTCCATCATCAGTTATGTTAGGGATTCTTGAACAGTTTGGTCCTTCGTTGTGGTGCCAGAAACTGCCAAAATAGTTGCAGACCGAATTGGTTGGAAAGTGAGTGAAAATGTCATGGTCCAAAGGCTCAAAGAAATATAATACCTCTTCCAGCAATAAAAACTAAGAAGCAGCAGGTTTTCGACAAAGCTGATATTTGCGCAGGATGTGACTGACAATAAACATCTGGGCCCAATACCTTGCCTGGTGAAAGAAGAAACTAGTTACATACAATGCATGATGCCACACGCAGGTGGAAAAAAGCGTGCTGCCCTTTTTGCCAAACCAGGAGAACTCTTTCTCCAAGTTGAGCGGCAACCGTAGCTTGAGCAGACTATTGAAGTAGCCCCTCCCTCGCAAGCCAGTTCTTCAATCTAGTCAAGGGTACAGGAGAAGGTGTGTTAATACAGATTTTTTACACTGGTATAACACAGAATGACCGCCTACCCTTGTCCCTGAAAAAGACAGTGTATGGCAGCTGCATCTTACTGGTACTCACCTACGAGGCAGAAACTTCCAGGCTAACTAAAAGGGTCTAGCTTAAATTAAGGACCATTTAACAGGCAATAGAAGCCTAGATGATGGGTGTAACATTAAGGAATCGGAAGAGAGAGGAGTGGATATAATTTATTGTCAGCATTGGCACTGCTAAGGCAACACTAAATTTTACTATGACTGGTAATGTGAGGTACCACTATTTATAAGAACTATATTTCGTGAATGGGGAACTCTGACGACATTTTAGCCCAGCCAAATGTCCCATGTGAACTTGCAAAATATTTGTTTTGTCTATCCTAACAGCTTAGATGATTGAAGTGACAATATATAAACGGTTGAAGCCATGTTTATTAAAGGTGGCAAAAGGAGACATGCACAAACCTGTACAGTGTCACTGCCATGGACGTATCCTCCATGCAGCAGCATCGCGAGGTGGGCTAGTTGGTATATATGCATAACTAAACCTTCAAAAAGCACATCTCTGAAAAACTCGTCTGGTTTTCCTGTTCGCTTGTCCTGTTAGGATTACATTTTTATTTGAAGTATACGTTGTAGAGCAGGGAACATCAAAATAGTGCAAGAAATTTTTACTGCAGAATAGCATTCCAACATAGTCTAGGTCGCACCAGTCAGCAGCCTTTAACATGTAAGTTATAAGCAAACGACAGGCCAGACACCAGAATCATAATCTTCCTTAAACCTGCACAATCCCAGATGCTGTGTTACTCTGATCACCAATGTGTCTTACACACTAAATTTACTAGGATGGAAATTCCATAGGTGACATAAATTTAACAGCCATTTTTGTATATTTTACTAGTTTCTGAATGGTTAATTTACGTTTGCGATGCTGCAATAACAGTACGAAGAGCGACTAGCGCGGCTTTTACTGTTGTACCAGTTGCGACATGCACGTAGTTTTGACGTTACAAAAAAATTCGGGCAGCATACACGTTGTTTATTTCAACATTTCACGATCACACTGAGTGTTCGAAAAGATTGAACACTCAATCGAAAGTGAAATAAGCATCCAGATGGCCATTTAATTTAATGCTGTACGCTCGGAAACACTCATTTTTTTTATTCTAATGCTACACGCACGGCAATCATTCAATTTATTGTGCACGTTTTTTAACAGAAAACTATTATCACAAAAAAAAATGGCATCTGCAGAAACGAGACAAAAACCAAGAGTGCATAATATCAAGCTTAAAGTACACGATGTGTGTGTAACGCATACACGCACTTATATTCGTACACGCAGTTATATTCGCCCTCTCTAGCTTCGCTTATTTGATTTCATATCAAAATCTTCGGCTAGCAAAACAGGACACGCCACAAACACTTCATCAAAGACAGGGCTAGAAATTGCGAGAGAATAGATTCTGTTTACAAACGCAGCAGACAGGTAGAGAGGTCTACCGACAACTCTGAAAAAAAAAAAAACGCTCGAAGCGAGTCACTCAAAAGATTAGGGCTAACCGCTTTCGCGGACCGAAGTTGGAGAGCAACTCTGATATGTTAAATGCATAAGACAAGAATACAAGGTTCACTAATACTCACTTACCTTCACTACTTGGCAGTATTTCTTCGTCCGGTAGATACATCTATGGTAGTCAAATCACCGAAATAACAAAAGTTGAAGGCATGCGCACCCGTGCCTTCACCGACAAGTAGCACGCACATCGACACGGAGTGCAGTAATGCAACTGTCGGAAGGACCGACTCGCCGCGCAGCGACTTTCCTGTCTCATGTTCGTCCGAGGGAAAAAACTAGTTCCGGAAAGACACCCACCTCGATAAAAACGCGTTGCGAAATCGATGCCCAAGTTATCGGTCATACAGATATTAGTTGCCAATTATATACAAGAAAAGCTTGCGCGTGGTTTTTTTAAAGAACGCAGTAATTGTACCGATTATCTAGATTACGGCATTTAAGAAAATTTCAGGGTCTGCGGTGGAAATACAGCTGGCGTGGGGTTGCTGGCGGCGTAAGTTTACGGTCTGTTTTGAGGCCGCAACCACTTGCAGCGTATTTTCGGCGCTTTCGCGCGTCGACATTGCCCCGCGTTGACGGCGTCGGCAAAATGCACGGTGACGTGGGCTGACTGGGGAGCTACGCTTGATGTCTATGCTCGCCAGATATCAGCGTCGACGCAGCGCCAGAGAGCATCCGAAAGCAGGCGACATCGTCCAAATTCCTTGTCTTTCTGCTAGTTTTGGGTTATTACGTTCGCACAAAACAACCAATTTATTTTTAACCTGCGGTAATCGAGTGCCTTGAGGCAAATTAAAAGATATTTCTGTTCGACAGTGCGCATCCCTTCATGGCTAGCTTGGCTTTCATCGCGGAGATCGGGGGTTTGGTAGGTTTTTATGAGTTAAATGTGGGAGCTGTGGCTATATCGCTTGTAGTGTTCGCATGGTGGGCTTGTCTGCAAGGTCGGTGCGTAACGAACAAAGTTTTTCAACGCGAGAAATCTAGCGGCGCATTCAACTTCATTCGCACCTACCGTTGCTTCCATATGGGGAACGATGAAGCACGATAGCTTTTCTTGGCCTAAATAAGGAAGCTTTGGTTCCATCACTTGCAGTATTAGCATAATTGTCCTCGCATTCAAAATCGGTGCGGAACAAACAAGCGGAACAAACAAGATGCACTACGCCCTACCTGCGGGTGCAGCGGTGGTTCCGCCCTGGGCCGTGATCCCGAGCCTCGGCCCGTCGCACAATCACGCGCCGGTAGTCTGCGGGTCCCACACGCGTTCGCCGGCCCCGAGTCTCACGCCTCTACACGAACTCGAACGGAATCACAGGAACTGAGTGTCCGCCCTCAGTCCTCGTCCGCTCGTCAGCTCCGAGCCTCTACTGCCGCCATAACCGTGTTCTACCTCCAGGGTTTTTCTTCCCCCTTTACGTCTTCTTGTGCCAGTGCGTGGTCCACTTTTCCCAACAGTGATGGCCAATCCTCACAATCAGCCCCCGCTTCAAGGGGTTGTTGTGCTCGGAAGAAGCGGTTCTTAGAGTCCGTGACTATAGTGCCGGCCCTCTCATGTGTTTCCGAAAATAGAGGGTGTCCCCCACGGCACATGGGATATTGTCCAAGCGAAGGCTCCCGAGGCGAGCCGTAGACGTCGTGTGGGTGCCGGCTCACTTTAAGGTGGAAGGAAACAAACTCGCCGACCACCACGCCCAAGAGTTATCCGTCCGGGCTGAGCTGCGCCCCGTTACGAGCTATAGAGAAATTACTGAAATGTACAGAGAGCGTAGATGCAGATTTCCCATGCCTCACCCGCAATTGAGCCGAAAACAGCAGACCTTAAGACGAATAATACAGGCGGGGTCGCTAGCGCATCCCGCACTTTTAAACAAGATGTACTCGGACAGGTACGAGAGTACTAGCCCGTTCTGCAAGAACAGACAAGGCACTCTGCCATACATCCTAGCCGAGTACGAGTTTCTTGAGATCCGCCCGCCCCACACCTCTATTCCCACACCCGACCTCCGAGAGCGATGTTGTCTAGCCCCGACCTGACGATCCAGCTCGCGCTAGCAGCGAGGGGCCAGGAGCTGTTAGATGCATGTGGGACCCGAGAAGAGGGTTCCACCCCATTCGGTGCATGCGTGCACTAGCCAATACCTTATTGGGATCAATAAAAGTTGATTATCTTTCTCTCTCTCTCAGATGGTTCGGGTGTCGTCCGTGGGCTATGATGCAGGGCGTTCAGCGTCTTTCACAGCGCGCGCACACACATGCGCGAGGATTCAAGCAATTACCACACATCACTCTACCCACAACAAGTGAAATATTCATTGCAGCGGTAAAGAAAAACAAGGAAAGGTAGAAGGATACAGTCAGGGTGCGGACAGTCGACTCATGTAATCGGCTCCAATGTTATCCGAACCCTTGATGTATTCCACCACAAAATCGTATTCCATTAGCGCCAGCCTCCACCGTAACACACGAGTGTTGATGTGCTTTGCCGAGTTTATTAAAGCTAGGGGCTGGTGGTCCCTCTGCAGCATGAAGGGTTTTCCAAATAAATAGACGCGGAACTTCTTTGACGCCCCATATGAGTGCAAGTCCTCCTCTTTCTATCGTGGAATATGCAGCCTCACGAGGTAGAAGATGTGAGCTCGCATACGCAACAGGTTGCGCAATTCCTTCATGGTTCTTCAGGAGTACGGCACCAAAGCTTGTCGAGGAGGCGTCGGTCGGAAAGATGAATGATTCTAAAAATACAGGAGCTTTGAGAATGGGCTCCTCAGGAAGCATCCGCTTTACAGTGTTGAATGGCGCTTGCTCGGCGTCACCCCAGACGACTTGATTCGGTGCTCTCTTCTTGGTAAGCTGACAAAACGTATGGCACACTTTGGCATATCGAGGTACAAAATCTCTGTAGTACCCAGTCAGGCCTAAGAAACAGCGTACCTGTTTCTTTGTCTTAGGCCGTTGCGCAACCTATATTTTTTCAAGCATCTCTGCCTGGGGCCGAACAAGACCGCGACGAACCATATGACCAAGGAACTTGTCCGTGGAGTACCCGATCTCGCTCTTTTTAGGTCGAATGGTCAGGCCAGCTTGTCCGATCCTTCGGAAGAATGCCTGAAGAACGTTTACATGCTCCGGCCATGTTTCTGTCGCGAAGAGCACATCAAAGTTTGGGAGGGCGTAGACTAGTTTTCGCATTAGCCGTGTAAATACTGCAGGTGCCGTCTCAATGCCAAAGGGCATGAACCGAAATTGGTAGAGGCCAGAGGCGCGAGAGAGCGCTGTCTTTGGTTTTTACTCCTCGTCCATAGGCACCCGCCAATCACCTTTCGTAAAATCAAACTTGGAAAAGTATATGCGTTTGCCTATTTTTGCGAACATCATGTCAACTCTTGGGATGGGCTCAGTTTCGTAGACGAGGGTCGAATTCAGTCGACGTAAGTCGACACAAAGGCTAATTTTCCCATCCCTTTTTTTCATCGCCAACATGGGGCACTGATAAGGGTGCTCCGAAGGCTTGATGGCACCTAGCTGTAGCATCTGCTGCACCTCTTTGTTCACCGAGTCCTGAATGGCTAATGGGATTGGGTACTGGCGCACCTGGATCGGTGTGTCCGACGTGAGACCCAACTTTCACTGGACCATGTTGGTCCTGCATGTGACATCTGAGAAAATCATTTTGTGCATCTCTAGGAGGCCAGTAACTTGACCCCCTGGTTCTTTGCTTCCGTCCAGAGAAACGGCAACGCCGTGAAGCGTTTCTTCCTGGTCTGCAGGCAGACACGGCGGTTCTTCCGCGTCCTCAGCCTTGAGTGCGACAGAAGCTTGTTGGCGTGTTTGTGGAGATGTAATCCAGGGTTCATACGTTTTCAACATATTTATGTGGAACAAGGTGGTTCGCGTTATCAGGTCGATGACGTAGTCGACATCATTTTTGTTTTTTCCAGCACAGTGACGGGCCCCTTTCATGTCAGGATGAGCTTGTTCATGTCGGATGGGAGAAGAAGCAATACTTGGTCTCCAGGGCTGAGTGGGTGCCTTTCCGCCTTTTTGTGGTAGTAGCTTTTCTGCTCTACCTTAGCTTTCCTAAGCTGTTCGTGTGCAATGCTACAGGGTTCTTCGAGGTGCCGTCTGAGATCGACAACGCAACCGTACGATGTCTGTGTCTTGATCGATCCCTTCTCCTGTCCATAACCCCTTCAAGATGGATATAGGAGCCCTGACATAGCGACCATGGATCAGCTGAAAGGGCGACAAACCCAGGCTAGCTTCAGGCACTTCACGGTTAGCGATTAGTATGGGCGCCAGGCGCCTATCCCAGTTTGTAGGGCCCTCTTGGCACATGCGGTTCCGTTGAACCGCTCGACAAGCCCGTTGGCGATGGGATGATATTGGGTCGCGGGCAACTGTGCAAACGAGAGGAGCCTGCTCAGCTCCTTCATCAGACCTGATGTAAATTACTTTCCTCGGTCGCTATTTCTCGTGGGAAACCACCACGAGAAAACATTTCCTTCAACCCTTCGGCCACCTCCGTCTCAATACTGACTAGAGCAACTGCGTCTGGGTAGCGTGTTGCAATGCCTACCATTGTGAGGACGTACCTATTAAGTGCGAATGCACTTTATAAGCGACCCTGAATTCCGGCGACCGCCGTCCGTCCACATAGCAACAGCTGCGGGTGCGCGCGCTCCTCGTCTTCCTTGGCAACGGGGGGAGATGGGCACGCGCTGCCTGACCGCTGACATGGCACATACAAACGTGGGGGATTGGCCAGGAATCTCCTCGTCTTCCTTGGCAACGGGGGGAGATGGGCGCGCGCTGCCTGGCCGCTGACATGGCACATACCCACGGTGGGGATTGGCCAGGAATCGCGCGTGAGAAGGGCTAATGCACCCGCTTAAAGGAGTACTGACACGAAATTTCAAAGCTGAGATCCGCTCTAGCAATCAAGTACAACGACAACACAAATAGGTGTCGGTGCATGGCACATACCCACGTGGGGGATTGGCCAGGAATCGGGCGTGAGAAGGGCTAATGCACCCGCGTAAAGGAGTACTGACACGAAATCTCAAAGCTGAGATCCGCTCTAGCAATCAAGTACAACGACAACACAAATAGGTGTCTGTGAATAAATGCATCTTTCTTTCTTTGTAGTTGTGTGTGTGTGTGATATCTCTTTCGCGAACATTACCGAACCGCGCAAATTCAACTCGTGCATTCGCACTTTCACATTCTTCCCCTCGGGGAAATGCGGGGAAATTTTCCCCTTGAGGGAGGTTGGGAGAGAGAGGACCGATTAATATCAATCGCTTCTCGCTAGTACGGAGTCTCGATGACTGGCATACTTTGAAGTGGTGCGCACCCCAACAGATGTTTTGGTACGGTTCTCTGGCACACATCACAGCATTTTACAAAGTGCGTGGTATCGTATCGCATGCCTGGCCTGTAAAACTCCCCCAGCACCCTATACGTTGTCCTTTTGATGCCTTGGTGGCCGGAGAGAATCCCTTCGCGGGCCATTTTTAGTACGAAGTCTTGGAGACCACTAGGAACGACTAGTTGTTCCATCTCCTTCTTCGATGGGAGGCCACACCTGCGGAAAAGAATTCTGCGCACAAGGACGTAGACCGTTTCTGCTGCATTCACGGTAGTTTTCCTGCCAACCGACTCGAAGCAGGACTGAAGCGTGCGGTCTTTTTTTTGCATCGAAGCGAACTCCGCTAAGCTTATCTTGAGTGGCCTGATCCCAGCTACAGGTAGCTGGTCTGCTCGTTTCGCCATACTTGCATATTCGTCCCTCCTCCTTGACGTACGGAGGTGATGCAAATTAGCTTGGCCTAAGTGAACTGCTGTTGACCTTGTTGGACTTCGACTTCCGCTTGCAAGAGAGATGTCCTTTCGGAGAGATGCAAGGGTGTTCCTGACCCTTCAGGTGACGTCCGGCACTGCAGCCTCATGAACGCCAGCGACATTTCTCAAAATCACCTCGTAAAGAGGGTTCTCTATTCAGGTTGCTGTCACGGGGCCTGTGAAGAATGGGCAGTCGTCCTACACTTCGGCTTCAGGTAGGCACAGGGCAGTGCGGTCAAGAAGGTGAACAGTGCTCATTCTTCCTGTAAGCTTCGAATCGGGAACCAAAGTTCGGTTCATGATCAGAGTGTTACAGCCGGAGACACGTAACACGGTTACTCGCCGTCCTTCCAGCCAACAATTAGCGGTAGGCATTCGGCCCTTGGAAGTGTGGAAAGTTTTGTGGCTGGGGGCCAAGTTATTTTGCTTCTAAAGAGTTGACATCTTGTCCTCACGACCATCGCGACACTCGGTTGTTTGACCGCAGAGTCTACGTTAGGGCATATTTCCGCTTTGTGACGGGTTTTGCGGCAGTAAAACAGGAAACAGTATTTTGGCTAGCGGACGCCCTCGTCTTCGACCGACAGTCGGCTGTCCTATGCCCTCGTTTGTTACAAAGGAAGCAATGCGGCCTTCCTTCGTCATGGTGGAGGTCAAGCATTCTTGGAGGCACTGGAGGCATACCAGAATTTCCTCTCTCGGCGTTTCTCTGGGTTGGTAAGACCATGGTCTTCGAGGTAGTTCTCAGCATTCTCAGCTAAGTGGTCTAGCGTTTGACAGCCTCATTCCTTCAATAAAATTGCCAGGTTCTTGTGACCCTTGCTCAAAAACTACTCTGATAAAATTTGGTCATGGAGAGCTCCGTAGGTTCTGCTGGTTTTAACGGGTTCCTGGTAGTTATCAAAAATACCCTAGCAAGCGACCAGCGAATCAGCGTCCTGTCTCACAGTTCTCGGACTTGGCTCCACCAACTTCGTTGCGGTACCCCTCTTCAGTGTAGCGAAATAGATGAAGCAGGTTCTGCTTCAGTTTCGCACAATTCATCGCATTATCTGCAGCCATGCGTCTGACGACACTCAAAGCTTCACCAGTGAGGCAGAGGTGAAATGAAAACGCCCACTTTTCCTGCGGCAAATTCTGGCTCGTTGCCACGTGTTCGAAACGCTGGATGTAAGCGTCAAGTTCATCGCGCAATCCATTGAACGTCGGGATCAGCCAATTGTGACGATATGGTTCGGTGTTAATGAACAGCGAGACTTGCTCACCTGAGAGGAAAACAACGAGAGGCAAAACGTTTCTCCGGGAAACGAAAGCAACACATTTACGCGGGGTTGCAAAATATACTTAAGAGGCATGCTACAAAGCAAAAAAAACGCCACACTAACAGCTACAAAGGGAAACTGAGGACTAGGGTCCTAGACGTAAAAGTCTTAACAGCAATACCAGTTTGGCAAGTAAACGTACGAGCTCGCAGTTTGTGTTGCCTGTAGCTCTCGGGCTCAGGCGTCGGCTTCCTACAAGTGACGTGAGCCTTGATCGAGGTCGTCGTAGATGCCTTAGACGGATGTGGCGCAGACGGATGCGGCGTAAACGGATGGGCCGTGTCGTCGCTGCTTTAAATTCCGGGGAATAGACCACCCGACACCGTGGCAGGAACGGGACTCTAAAGAGGTCACACAAGCCGAGTCTCCGCGGCGCGCAGCTCGGGTACGTCCGTATGTGGGGGAAGCAGGTGCTGCGCACGACGACGTGGCGGCCCCAACAGGAGGGAACGATGACCAGGCTACCCGACGAACAAGATCCAGTGCCTGGATATGGAAGAATATCTTGCCCTATGGCACGGGCCCCGCTTTGCCGGTGGTGCTGGCGACATTCCAGCGCTGCTGTATAGTCGACGCCATCGGGAGGATGTCACCTTTCTTTGGGGCACTCCAACTCCAGCCGGTCCGGCGTTCCTTCTCCCGACGTCTTCCTCCTCTTGCACGCAAATCCCGCACTTTTCTGTTCTCTCACATACACGCGTGGGGGTGATTGTCCTTGTCTTTTTGTTGACTTCTTCGCCTTCGTGACCCCTTCCTGGCATGTCACTACAAAAGGTATTTTAACCAGGCTTTATACAGCGATTAATAAAATAGTTAGCTGAGGGCACCCATAGAGTAGTTTGTTCTGCCCGTCAGGGCTTCGGCGTCCTGCCTTTTTTGTATATATAAAATTGCAAATGCATCAAGTGTGTCATTCTAGAAAAAATCATCTTCATCGTTTTTATTGCCGCCCGATCGTCAAAAAGGCCTTTGCTCTAACGAATCAATGAAAAACCAGCAGTGGCTTAGCTCGACGATATCCGGTTATATATAGCGCGTGCTAAGGTTCAGTGGGTAATCTTAACTTTCCTGGTTGTGTATGAGTAGCTTGATTATCATACTTACTCCTGCTTCAATGACATAAACATTGTAGGCGCATTATGTGGCACATGTATATTCAACAGCCGGCTACGGCGCGGAGCCAAAAATCGTCCCAGAGCAAACCTGGTTCCACAGGTACACGCCGGTGTTTGTGCGATGCACGAGCCATTGGTTCCTCACCCGGCCACTTCTCGCATGATCATCAATTGCATAGGTCCGCCACATGCGGAACGGAGGTTGGCGAAGATAGTGGGCGCATGGGGTATGTAAGAGAGGAGGGGCAGCGAGCAACGTACTGTGGGCCGTGTGACGTCGTTGCTTTTCGCAGATGCGCAGCACAGTTCTCCAGGGGCCACGCCAAAATGCTCAACCCCGGCCAGTGCTCAGAAAACGCGCGATCCGATTGGATATGCACCCAGCTCAACACGGCGGCTACACAGGAAGCCACCACTGTGACATTTCCGCCCGTGGCCAACCGGATAACAGCAGTCGTCGTGTTTGTTTCTCTGTTAATGACACATGCCCACCGCCATAAGGTAGCGAATTAGGCGAGTTGTAGTGCGTTCTTGATGATCAGTGCAGACGAAAACCGGACAAGAAGAGTAAGGACGACAAAATTACTGTCTAGCACCTGAACTTTTATTAGAAAAAAAAAACAAGTGTTATATAGGCATGTTATATATGTTATATAGGTTTTCATTTCACTTTTTGACTATATATTACGTGTTTTTTTTTCTAATAAAAGTTCAGAAGTTCGACAGCGCTTGTGTCGTCCTTACTCTTCTTGCCCGGTGTTCTTCGGCGCTGACCATCATGAACATGCCCAACATACCTATTTCGTGAACTGGTCAGGAATAGTTTGACTTCTGAGGTACCCGCGTAAAATAAAATAGGGTTTATGACTTGTTAGTGAGAAATGTTAAAATATCACTTGTCGTGTTAGAACTGAACATGGTACACGTGAGTAAAGAGGTTCTACAGCCGGCGCAGAAGTCATTTTAGGGACCCTATCGTACCTGCTCGTCTGGTTGCTGACACAATTCCGGCCATGAGACGCAGAAGGGAAAGCGAAGGCGCAAACGAGGTGTTGCAAAAACAAGCCTTTCGAGTTAATTCGAGCAGACAACAAAAAAATGAAAGTAAAGAAGCAGACGCAAAAATAATTCTCACCAAATGCGGTTATGAGTATCTGCAGGAATCCTTTTCTCCTGCTGGCAAGGAAACCCAAGTGGCCCGTGAAGGTTTGTAGCAAAATACGAAACCTTGTTCCTAAGTGGCGGCGTGTAGGAAATCAACTAATTAAGTTCGAAATATGTTTTTTTGTACTGATGATTAGGGACTTTTTTGTACTAAACGAAAAGTGTTCTAAAAAAATGCGACGTACGAAACCTTTTTTCAATATTGAAAAGACCTTAACAGCGCACGCAATAAACCTTTATAAAAAAAACATTTCTTACATTGCTGAATTTCCGATTTTATCGTACACCATGTAATTTTGTCGCTTCCCCTAAGCTTGTGTGAGAGAGTCATAACTGCAAGCTTAACTCGATAAATTGGGGATGAAGTGTCAAGGCATCGTGGGACGAAAGGTCAACGGTAATGTTTCTGTAGTGCCTCTTACATTGCCGCTCATGGTAGTAGGTCTGAGTCTCCATGTCTGTACGGGTGTGCGCCAGGGTGGTGCGAATATTTGCAGTTCTTTCATGTTTACAGGAATAAATGTCTGCGTGCAAATTCTATTTCAGGAGTGGGTTACAATGTTGTCCTTGAAAAGCAAGAAGGTTTCAAACTTCGCCACGTGTTGGCCATCGTCAAAAAAGCTGTTCCTGAAGCCGACGTCACCAACGAAAAAAAGCACGAAGTGACCATCAGCCTGAACACCTTCGAAACCCGTAACTTTGAGACTATGTTCAAAGAGTTGGCAGACGCTAAAAAATCTCTTGGTATTGCCAGCACCAGCGTCACTATCGCAACAATGAAGGATGTGTACCTGAAGTACGTTTATCATTTCACGCTACATTTCTCTTTGTCTACGTCAATGTCGGTCAATAGGGTCTATCAGCTGACACTGTAAGAATGCATAGTATACGCATAAAAAAATGTTTTTCGTGCCGAATATTTTCATAATAACAATTATTGAGCTGTTTTCAATAGAAACCCGCATTGATTAGGTCTGCTAAATGCAGTAAAACATAATACGCAAGTATGTAAAACAATGTGAAGGGTTTGGAGAAAGTTTTGAAAAGGGGGTTTGCTTTATCGTCAAGACGGCAGTAAAAAGCATGTCTGTAAGTAAGCTAGCTTTAGCACTAGTAGAGATCTTAAGCAAGAAAAACAGATGTCTTACAAGAAAAGCACAATGAAAGAGTTTTGGTCCTCTGTGAACCAGCCTCTGCCTCGTGAAGCCAGGCACTTACCCGTGATCCTCGAAACATATTATCCTTATTTGATTCTACATGACTGTTACCGAAAGATAAGGACAAAGACGCTGTATGAACGAGCAACTACCGCATAAATATAAACACAGGAAGCTTTCCGTGGGTTCTATAACATCCCTTCGTGCTACCATTTCCAAAGGAGCCGTGGGGGGTGACATTATACCATAATACTGCTACACAGCACTACCTCGTGTCTCAAATACTTGCATTTTTCGGGTAATACAGTTAACATTCCCTGGGTCAAACAATGATTGTTTTCAAATGTGCTCTTCTGAACTATAGGGCTGACAGTTTGTCATATAATGGAGTAGACGGGGTAATTTACCGTTAAACCGAAGCAATTTCGACCAGTCTTTTCTGTGATTTTTACTGTTTGAGAATCATTGGGCTGCTCGTAAGTGTTTAGATAGGACGATGCACTCCAAAGCCTTTCAAGCCAATCTTAAGTTTGAATTGCTAGCATAATAACAACCAGGCAGTCCTGTGTAGGCAGAAAACATCTCCACCGCAAATCCTTGTACATGTACGACAAAACCATCATTGAGAGGCTTAGAACTTAGAGGCCTATCTAGGAGCAGAGTGCGAGCGCAGCGAGCTTAAGAGATTAGGGTAAATGGCGGCTTCTCTTCGGGCTTAGCAGTGTACAGGTTGCAGTGGTGAACACCTGTTTCCCGTTACTTCGAAATGGGTTGAACTCGCATCCAAAGTAGTTCTTCCGAGAAGGCGGCTTACGGTAAGCGATGCAGCGCGCTGGAACGCGAAGGCCATGCCGATGCCGCCTATCGGGCACAAGAACAGGCTTTAGTGAACCATAAGGATTTATACATGTGCCAACACTGGCAGCCCATTATAAATTTGAAGAGAGTGCATGGGTGCATCGTTTGTGTGTTTTTATCCTCTAAACCAGTTTGCTCAGAATATCGAACCTGGACTATTTCAGCCTACTGTAAAATACCGCAGTAACAACATTTTATCTGTATGCCATTTTTTCAAAATGCAGAAAGCTTGCCTTATAAAACATCTTCAGAAGAACTGGATATAGTATTCAAATACAGCAGCTATTCACTGCAGGGACA